>NW_011494816.1:1482867-1492956 GCF_000754665.1 Bison bison bison | reverse complement strand
GTTATGAGCTGCTGCTGCTGCTGCTGCTAAGTCACTTCAGTTGTGTCTGATTCTGTGCGACCCCATAGACAGCAGCCCACCAGGCTCCCCTGTCTCTGAGATTCTCCAGGCAAGAACACTGGAGTGGGTTGCCATTTCCTTCTCCAATGCATGAAAGTGAAAAGTGAAAGTGAAGTCACTCAGTCCTATCTGACTCTTTGCGACCCCATGGACTGCAGCCTTCCAGGCTCCTCCGTCCATGGGATTTTCCAGGCAAGAGTACTGGAGTAGGTCGCTATTGCCTTCGACTTACGAGCTGAGGCTCTTCTAAAAATCAAAGCTGCCTAGAAAGTGCAAGCGCACAGGAGGAATCTGCCATCATGGGATGCTGGGCAACCCTTTCGGGAAGAGACTGAAGGGGAGCTACCGATCTGGACTTCGGTGGACCAGGCAACCTTGTAGGTCTTTCCCTTCGGTGGACCAGGCGACCTTGTAGGTCTCTCCCAACTCTGGGCTTCCAAAAGGCTCTGAGACCGTGTCCCCAGAGGAGTCTTCTGCCTCGTGCCCTCAGCCTGTCTTGCCACCGGACTCTCTGAGGAGGACCAGAGTCCTGAAATTTTGTGACAAAGAATTGAGAGGGTGGGAGAGACAGGACCTGAGAGTGAAAGTGGACCCAGTGAAAGGGCCAAAGTGAATCTATATAATAAAGAATGGAGGGAAAACCACATAAAATGGGTGTGTGGGAAAGTTTCAGGGGTTTTTGATGAGTGAAACTTGAGGAAAGAGAGTCCACACATATGTGGTGTTATGGTTATGAGATCAAGTCTCTGTGGTTTTTAAGAAAAGTACAGAAAGGTTGGGGGCTTCCCAAGTGGCACAGGGGTAAAGAATCCTCCTGTCGATGCAGAAGACACAAGAGATACAAGTTCAATCCCTGGGTCGGGAAGATCCCCTGGAGAAGGAAATGGCAACCCACTCTAGTATTCTTGCCTGGGAAATCCCATGGACAGAGGAGCCTGGCAGCCTACAGTCCATAGGGTAGCAAAGAGTTAAACATGACTAAGCAACAAAGCACGCGCACACAGAAAGGTTGTCCTGCTTTTGGCCACTTGAACTGTGCATCTTTGAAAGCAACTCAATGCAGAGACTGGTCCTCATGGGTCTACGACTTATATGTGTTACACTAAGAACCCATGAGTCTAAGGTTCCCGGTTTTTATGTTTCCATAATATTGATGCCAAGCTTCTATGATTATGAGGCTCTAAGTTCTAGCGGAGGTTCTGCAACTCTGAGACCCTGAGTGTCTAGGAGTTCTTGGTTCTAGATGTCATGATTCCCTGCTTCTGGGACTCTCTGTCCCCATCATCTTATGACTCTATGGAATGTGGTTCTGCCCCTAAAGAAAACCGCTCAGGGATTTAGGGCATAGAGTAGAGGTGAGGGCAGATTATCTTGGCAGCCAAGACTGACTCCCACTTCTCCTCTACTCAGGTCAAAAAGATGATGGTTGCTAGGAGGCTGGGGGAGCGGAGGGTGAACTGGAAGAGCCAGAGGTACACACTTGGTTAATGCTGGGTGTGGGGGAAACATGGTTTGTTGGAAATCACGTGATTCTGCCAAATCATGAATCCTCAGATACCAAGGCCTTTCCCCTTTCCAACCTGCCCCTAAGAATACAAACATCCAGGGTGCTTGGGCAGCCACCCAGTGATGCTAAAGGCCCCAAACCTGGGTTCCAGGCTTCCAAAATACAAGGACAGTAGAAAACGTTCATTTGCACACCTCGCCGCCTTTGGAGGCAGATGGATCCTGTCTCTTGAAGGGCTCTTTTGTTTTGTGGAACCCAGAAAAGGATTGGGATCACAAAGTAGTCCAAAGGGACCCCCTGGGCAGGCAGGAGGCAGTAGTGCTCAAACACCTCTATATGTTAGAGGTGGGGGCTGTGTGGCCCTGGGGAGCTCCAGGGAGGACAGGGGAGAGCAGGAAAGCCTCCAGAAACAGTCAGGACCTTGACAGAGGGGCCTCTAGTAGGGGCTGTTGGTCGTCAGCAGGTCGCGCAGCAGGATCGCCCTTCTCCATCTCCCCTACTTAAGCTCCTTGTGTGTCTACATTGAACAAGTTTGTTGAGGAGAAGGAGAGACTGAGTTCTGTATCCAGCAGGTGTGATGACCAGAGCCAGGAAGAGAAGCTGAATTCTCAAGTCTGGCAGGTGCCTCTCCCCAGGGATCAGGGCCCCAGCCTCATGCCAGCCCTCATCCCCCTACCTGAGACTCAGTGCCGCAGGTGTCAAAGCGGGCCTGGATCCGGAAGTTGCTGCCCATCTCCTGGGCGGCACAGCTCCGGCTTCCCAGGTAGACTTTGGTCCGTTCTAGTGGGGCCAGCGCCTGTGCAGAGATCAGGATCTGGAAGTCGGTGCGGGTGCAGCTCACGTTCATGGGCACCACTGGGGATGGATGGGAGAGGGGAGCTGGAGGCCATGCGGGCAGGCAGTCTGACCCCCCCCACCTTCTTCAAGCCCCTGGCCAAAGGGTGGTGGGTGGAAAACCGAGGCCCAGAGAGTGAATGGCTCATATGCAGTCCTACAAGGACATATTTATATGTGTTTCTCCACTTAACTCCATCAGGCTATGAGCTCCAGGGCAGGCACCATTCCTACTTCTCAGAGTCCTCTAAGCCCAGAGCTTGAAAGGTGAATATATGATTGAATGAATGAATTTTGTTAATCATAATGGAAGCTACTATTTGCTGATCATGTTTGCCATATACCAGGCAATTCATTCAATCATTTAACAAGTATTTACAGCCTATGTAGTCCAGGCACTATCTTGAATGCCAGATATAGAAATGAAAAGAAAAAACCAGCCTCACATGCCTACCTTCTTGGAGCTTACAGTCTAGTTGGATGAGGGAGCAATAAATATGTAAAATACACCTAAGTGTCGGAGTAGTCGAAGGAAAATCAAGGAAAGAAAAAGATGGAGACGAGGAGAGCAGCATGTGTGCATGGGTGGAGCTGGTGGGGCGGGAGGGACTGCAGTTTGAAAAGGGTAGTGAAGAAAGCCTCATTCTCCCTCCTCATACCAACCCCATGAGGCAGACACGTCTAAGTCCGTTTTACAGTTTTAGAGCTCAGAGCTCTGAGAGGTGACACTGTCTGCAGTGTCCAAGCTGGCATTTTAACCATCGAGTCTGTAAAGATTCCATGGTTCCTGGTCTCTCCACCCTGTGTGGGAGCCCCCGCACCCCCTCCCAGCAGGACGGTCTGACTCCAAGCGTCTGGGTCTGTGCGAGACTGTGTGTGTGTGCATGTGGGTGTGTAGGGGGCGGTGTTTGCTGGGGCAGGGGTGAGGTTAGGAGGAAGGACGTGGGGGTGGGGACCTGGAGGGAGGAAAAGGAAGGAGCTGGCAGGCAGAGGCCAGGAACTCTCAACCTCTCTCCGGGAAACGCCTCAGACATATTTCAGCCTCTGGTGTCTGGGCAGGCGGGGATTTATGGGTCTGCCGTCTCCCACGATGATCTTGGTGGCGCTGAACTGTGTGTCACCCCTGATTGATGCTGAGGTCGTCCTCCAGCCGGGAGGCCGCCGACAGCCTGGGCCGCATCTGGATCCTGGCCCAGCACGAATGCCCTGTCTGACCCCAGGCTCCCAAGGGCATCAGGGAGAAAGGGGGCGGGTGGGAGTGGGGTCCTTGTATCTGAAACAGGAGCCAGGAGAGGAGAGGCCCACCCTCTGTCTCTGGGGGGACCGAAAGGAGAAGGGGCTTGTCCAAGATCACACACAGCTGGGAGAGAACCCAGGCCTGGAAATAGGCCCATCTGAACAAAGGGGACTTTGCAGCTCCTTCAGCTGGTATCTTCAGTTTACTGAGACCTGTCAGCCAGCTGTGGCAGAGCTCATGGCACCTGGATCTCCAAGTGCCATCCAGGAAGAGGGCACTCTAACAGAGGAGGAGTCCTCCTGCGTGTTTCTGGGTGGAGGTGACTGAAGCAGACAGAGGGAGGGTCTGCTCAGGTCACTTCGGGGCCGCTAGCGTGCTGCAGCTCTCCTGGTTCCTTCCCCTACAGCTCAGCCCCACTGGATGATCAGTGTGTGTGTGTGCATTAGTCACTTAGTCGTGTCCAACTCTTTGCGACCCCAAAGACTGTAGCCCACCAGGCTCCTCTGTCCATGGAATTCTCCGGGCAAGAATACTGGAGTGGGTTGCCATTCCCTTCTCCAGAGGATCTTCCCAGCCCAGGAATCGAACCCAGGTCTCCTGCATTACAGGTGGGTTCTTTACTGTTTGAGCCACCAGGAAGGCCCAGCAGCATTTGAATGTGGTCCTAGTCTGTCTGAGCTCAGCCACGAGCCTCCCCGCCAGGCCCTGCTCAGCCACACAAAAAGCAGGAGTGTGAGTTCTAGCCTTGCCTGTGCCACTGCTGCCTGCATGACATCAAAGTCCTTTCTTTGCATCTCCGTTTCCACACCTGCACAAGAGGCTCTAGCCTGGTCGGGTAGAGGGCAAAGTGGGTCCAGAGGACAGGCTTTTCTGGGCCCATGGCCCTGGGACGGGTGGGGAGAGGAGGGGATAGATGCTGTCAGCTGGCAAATCTAACTGGCACTGTGGAGGATGGAAAAGCTGAGTGCCAAGTTCCCTAGCCAACTCTGCAGCTAGGCACAGCCATATGATCAAGCTTAAAATAATAAGATCAAGAAGAAGAAATTTGAGTGCTTCGAAAAATGCTTTTACTTTCCTGATAAAAGGACATTTATGGCTGGCACCTCCCCTACCCTCTTCCAGACTTGAGCATGGACATGATGCCTGGAGTTGTGGCAGCCATATTGTGGTCATGAGGCTGAGAGAATCTCAGACATGCAAACTCGGATATTGTTGAGTCCCTGAACCAATACCGCAGCTGACTAGCTCTAGACTTCTTGTTATAAAAGGAAATCAAAGGTCTTGAAAGATCAGTGGATTTTCAAACCACTGTCAGTCAGGACTTATGACTGTACAAGCAAGGTTGTTCAGCATTATGAACATAAATCGTATTACCATATTTTGTGCATTGCCCCTGGATACAGAGAATCAACCATAACACAAGAGAAGCCAGGGGCCCATGGAGGAAAGAGACAGATAGAGAGGAATTGGGAATCGTAGATTTGGAAGCTAGAAAAATAGGGCACTATAATAGTGAAAATAAGCAGGAGTCACATTGGTACAGCTTCAGAGGTCCCAGGGCAGGAGTCGGCAGTGATGTAGCCACCAGAGAAATCGGTGCAACAGAGAGAAAGAGGGATGGAGGAAGGAGACTGCAAAGTCCTGGGACCCCAGCCTCACCTTCCCCCACAAGCACACCCTCACCCTCTACCCCAGCTGACCTCCAATGTAGGCCACAGAGAAGCCCCTGCGGGTGGTGCTACGGTCCGTGTGCAGCACAATCAGGAGCTGGTTGTGGCTTGAGGTGACGGGGGGTGGCAGGTGGTGGCCACACCAATTCCCCAGCAGAGGCGCCTCCTCACTGGCCCCATCAAAGGCTGCTAGATGGTCAAAGTCGCAGGTCCTGGTCAGGCTGTTGGGCTCCTCCAGTTCCAGGTCTAGGAAGAACACCTTGACCCGGTAGCCAGGAGGCAGGCGGATGGTCCAGTGGCACCGGATGTTGTTGGGGTAGGAGCTGGGGTACTGCGGGCTGGAGAAGTTGCCCCGCACCGCCGTGTACACCTCCTGGCATTCTCCTGGATTGGGGAGAGCAAGTCCAAAGGAGCAACGGTGAGAAGAGTGGAGACTGTCATCTTCTGCAACCACAGCTTGGGCAGCAGGCACCATAGGGATCCTAAAACCACCCCGGCAGGTTGTGGGTACCATGCAGAAAACCAGACAATTAATCCCAAAGCCTGCTTTAAACTATAACTAGCTGAAAACTGGGACTCTCACTCCAATGGGCAATCCATTGCCTGAGTGGTGACCCTGCTAGCAATTCAATAAAAATGTCTAATACCTGTCCTCGGAGTTGAGTCCAAACTTGGACTTGACAGGCAAGGTGGTTCATGACCTTGCCCCTTTTCATTGAGCCCCACATCCAGCCTCACCAAACATCTCCTAGTACTATGGGCACACAAACCCTCTCTGTCCTCCATGCTGATCCCTCTGCTTGGACTTTCTTGGTGGCCCAGTGGTAAAGAACCCACCTGCCAATGCAGGAGATGTAAGAGACATGAGTTTGATCCCTGAGTGGGGAAGATCCCCCGGTGGAGGGCATGGCAACCCACTCCAGTATTCTTGTCTGGAGAATCCCATGGACAGAGGAGCCTGGCAGGCTACAGTCCCTAGGTTTGCAAAGAGTCGGATACAACTGAAGCGACTAAACACTCACTTCTTGAACACCCTTCCCTTCCTTCTGCCATTGTTTAACTCCTTCAAAGTGAAAAGTGAAGTCGCTCAGTTGTGTCCGACTCTTTGCGACCCCATGGACTGTAGCCTACCAGGCTTCTCCCTCCATGCGATTCTCCAGGGAAGAGTATTGGAGTGGGTTGCCATTCCCTTCTCCAGGGGATCTTCCTGATCCAGGGATCGAACCCGGGTCTCCTGAATTCCAGGCAGACACTTTAACCTCTGAGCCACCAGGGAAGCTTTAACTCCTTCAAAGCATTGCTCAATTCTCTCCTCCTCCAGGAAGTCATCCATCATTCTTACTATTAGATATCACAGATCACAGTGAGTATTCACTGTTTTCTTCTCCATCTCCTCCACTAGAGTTTAATTCCAAAGCGTTCATTCATTCATTTATACAAACATTAACTGAGTGCCTTCTATGTAGCAGATATAAAGATAAATCCACAGGAACTCACAGTCAGGCAGAGGAGATCAACATGCAAACCACATACAGAACTGAAAAGCGTTAGATCATTGCTATGAAAACACTTCTCGAAGGAGCTGAAGGAAGAGAATAATTCAGAGGGTATCAGGAAGTCTTCACAGAGGAGGTGACATGCTTGTGCCTTGGCATCAGCCAGGCAGGAAAGAGTGTGCTAGAACATTTCAGGCAGAGAAAGAGCAGGAAGTGCCAAACCCAGAGGCAGAAAAGTAGAACTCCTCCCCCACCCCCCAGCATGCACAGAGCCCTGGGGGTTTCGCTGCAGTCCTCCCACCTGAGAAGTAGTAGGCCTTGAAGCCGCGGCCTCCGATGTTGAAGTCAGACTTGAAGACCACCTGCAGCTCGTGGCCCAGGGACACGAGTGTGGGGGGCCTGGCACTGCCGCAGTAGTGGTGCTCCCGGGCGGGGCCGGGCCCCCCAAGCACAGCCACGTAGTCGTACGTGCACTGCTCACTGCCCTCCACCTGGAAGTCCACGAACACCAGCTTGATGGTGGCGGGGCCAGCGGCCCGGATCACCCAGCGGCACTCCACGTTGTTGGGGTAGTTGTTGGGGTACTCGGGGCTGGCGAGGACCCCTGACAGCCCGGTCAGGACACCACCACACACATCTGCAAGGGAGCCCACTTGAACTGGCACCCTCCCCTGGCACCCCCATCTCCTCCCTTGGGAAATGCCACTCCCACAAGTGTTCACCCGGACCCTTGGCACCACCCACTGAGCACTTGTTAAGTGGCAGGCACAAGCCATCTTTTTAGCCATCACCCTAAGTGTCAGACGTGACAACGACTAAACGATGACAACAGAAAAGTAACCCCATGAGGAAAGCAGGGTGGTTTCCCCATTTTACAGTTGGAAAACTGGAGGCAGAGAGAAGTTAAGTAACTTAGCTGTGTGAGTTTGCATTCACCCAGACAGAGCCCAGGAGAAGGATCTGAGCCCAAAGAGTTTATCTGGGAGAGACAGGGGACCACAGGTGGGCACTGAGAGAGACAGGGTGGGAGAGTGGGGGCATTCACCCACCAGCCCCTCAGAATGCAGGCTGAGAGGTAGGCTGCCACAGCTTTGGTAAAAGCTCTCAAACAAAGAGACTTGGAGACCAGCGGGTGCCACTGACAAGGCCCAAGGGACAGAGCAGGGCCCTGACAGCGGGTCACCCCGCTGGTATCAGGGAGGGTGAGATGTGACTAACTACTGAGTCTGTACACTTGACATTGTGTCTCACTGTCCCTCCTACCAAGGACAGTGGTGCACAGAGGCTGAGACACCTCAGATCAGGAATATTATTAAACCTCCATAACAGATGCGGAAACTGAGGCTTAGAGGGAGGATCTGAAGAAGTAGAGATAGGCTTGAAGTCTGAAGATAACTGTGTTCTCAGCTCTGCCTTCTATTGCTCTGTGACCCTGGACAAGTAACTCAGCCTCTCTGAGCCCCATGGGAATATTAGAACTCATAAGACTTGTTCAGTCAGACCCACCAGGCTCAGACTCATGCACAGTTTGAGAAGTTTCTGGTGAAAGTCCTTTGGAACCTGGTGCGGCCAGTGTAACCAGGAGCTGTGTGATGGTGAAGGCTGTGACCAACTGGAGGCCACCAGCAGGAAGGGGCACGCTAGGTTCTGTCTCCTGAGACTGCAGAATCTCATCCCCTGGCAAGGCTGTATGAACGGAGCACTGTGCCAGGCAGCTAAGGACTTGAATTCTTGTCCCAGAGTTTGCCCTTCCCAGATGTGTGACCATGGGAAGGCACATTCCTTCTCTGGTCTGAGATGCATTGTTTGTGAAAAGAGAGGACAGGTTTTCACAGTCTGTGAGATCCTTCCAACCTCAATACCCTTAGCTTTCAAACTGTGTTAGCAAGGGCTTTCAAACTTAGCAGGGACTTTCAAACTGTGTTCCAGGCCTTCACAGTGGCCCTGGGGCATCAATCTGCAGACATCTGGTGTAAATGTCATTCTTAAATGGTATTCAAACTTTTTTTTGACTCAATGAAAGATAGAATCCACAGTCACATATCTCAAATGTAAATATATCACTAATTGGAGACCATCAATATTTACTGATGTTTTCAGTGATTGGCTTAAAATAAGTACATGTTAAGAATACGAACTTATAAACTAAATGCTTACAACAAAATGCTGCCTTTACCTCTTTTATATATCAGGGATTAACATAAAGCTCCACCTGATGTAAGGGTACCCCTGCTTTTTTAAAATATTGGAAAACATTGCACATGGTACTATAACTTTGATATCTTAATAATCTAAAAGTCTAGGGATCTAAAATTCCACCACTACCATTAGATCTGTCTGCAGTTCTCGTGTTTCAGCATTCTACAAATCTATGCCTCCAAAGCCAGCGGGGACTGATGTCCATCAGCTTGCACACGTGAGCACGTGCGCACACACACACACCCCCGCCCCCGCCCACACCCTGGCCCTGATTGCTGTTGGTGGATGCTGTGCTCCAGGAGCCTCTGTGGTACCCATTGTTTGAGCTGACATGAAGAAGGCCTTTGATTTTGGCCTTGGGAGAAGGGAGGACGAAGGAGCTTTGAGGGTGAGCAGAGAAGCCTGAGGAAGGAGGAAGGAGTCTAGCAGACAGGCACTGAGAGCAAGGCCTGTGCTCCCCTCACTAGCCTGAGGGCAGGCGCCAAGCCCGGCTGGGGTTAGGGACCATGATGTAAGGGGCGAGCTCAGGAAAGGCTTTGTGAAGGAGAGAATCACCAGCTCCACACAGACCCTGTGCCCCTCCCACTGCTGAGGACGTGAGGGGTGGGGGGAACTCAAGTGCCCATGACGTAATAAGATGCCACAGAGTGCTGAGGAGCAGAGGCAGCACAATGTCCCCTCCTGTGTCCCAAGGCCACTCAGGGGTGAGAGGACAAGGATAGGTGAGGACAAGAGGCCTCGTCCCTGAGCACAGTGAGACCCTCCGGGGGCTCCCAGGATAACGGACGGAGAGGAGGGGAGTGCTGCCATGAAGGTGGGAACACAAAACCACCAAGACTACCAACGGAGGCCGCCTCTGCCCCGTGAGCTACGAGAGCAGGGGCATCCAGGTAACAGGGCGGCCCACACGCTAAGATGCCTAGACCCGGCCTGTCTTACCTGCCCCCGCCGCCCTCCCCCATCCCCACCCAAGGCCACACTCTCCACCACCAAGTCCCCCTTGCCTTTCTGGTAGGCCGCGGAGAAGCCGCGGCTGGCCACGTGCTTGTCTGAGTGGAAGACCACAGACATGACGTGCCAGGAGGA
>NW_011494816.1:1467149-1482767 GCF_000754665.1 Bison bison bison | reverse complement strand
ACCCTGCCGCAGAACCTCCCCAGCAGGTTGCCCTGGTCCCCGGAGGCGCCGTTGTAGATCTCCAGGAAGTCGAAGCCGCAGGTGTCGTGGTACTCCAAGTCAAAGGCGTGGAAGGTGAGCAGCACGGAGGAGCCCTCGGCCACCACAATCAGCCAGCTGCACTCCGTGTTGTAGGGGTAGAGGCTGGGGAAGTTGGGGCTGGAGAAGTTTCCAGAAGGTGCTGAGAGCACACCCCCACATTTGACACCTGTGGCGAGAGGGAAGAATGACCTAGAGTCAGTGCTAGGGTCTCGGATCACGGCCCAGCTTCAAAGCAGGGTCTTTGGGATGGAATGAGAGAGCAAGAGGCCATGGCCCTCAATCACTTCATTTATTCATTTATTTGTTCATTCATTTACTTATTCTTCAAATACTACCAAACATTCTTTTATGCATTCAATAAATATTGTTTGAGTGTGGGGCATTGTTGTAAGTGCTGGGGTTACAGCAGGAACAAATAGACAAAAATTCTAGTGGGGAAGATAGACAATAAACATAATAAGGAAAATATGGAGTGTATTAACTAGTGATAAGTGCTCTGGAGAAAAATAAAGCAGGGGAAGGAGATAGGAAGTGTCAGGTAGGCCTGTAATTTTATAGGTAGAGGGATTGAAACTGTACCCTCTGCAGTGGAAGCCTGGAGTCTTAACCACTGGACTGCCAGGGAAGTCCCATGGGCCTGTGCTTTTAAATAAAATATACTAGGCACTAAAGATGTCCGTTGGGGAATTCAAAAATTAAAAGTAATATTACCCACCCCCATCCTGAGTGAAAATGTGCAGTGTATTACAAAGTTTGAAGTACATTCTTATATGTATGTATTGGTTTATATTTTGAAAAAGAAAACAATGGGAGGAAACTAATAAAAATGGTTCTCTATAACAGGAAGAAGTAAGCAGCGGGGAGGAAACAGGTGTGACTGTTAGACATCTTTAAATGCAAGTTATTTTATAATTTTGACTTTTTAATCATGAATAATTTTAATATAATTTTTAAAATATCAAAAGATTAAGTAACCCCAATGCCATAGAAAGTGAAAGAGGAGAGTGAAAAAGTTGGCTTAAAACTCAACATATGGAGCCTATTATACAGAGTGAAGTAAGTCAGAAAGAAAAACACCAGTACAGTATATTAATGCATATATATGGAATTTAGAAAGATGGTAACGATGACCCTATATGCAAGACAGCAAAAGAGACACAGATATAAAGAACAGACTTTTGGACTCTGTGGGAGAAGGCAAGAGTGGGATGATTTGAGAGAGTAGCATTGAAACATGTATATTACCATATGCGAAATAGATCGCCAGTCCAGGTTCCATGCATGATAAAGGGCCTTCAGGACCGGTGCACTGGGACGACCCTGAGGGATGGGATGAGGAGGGAGGTGCAGGGAAGTTCAGGATGGGGAACACATGTACACTGATGGCTGATTCATGTCAATGTATGGCAAAAACCACTACAATACTGTAAAGTAATTAGCCTCCAATTAAAATAAATTAATTAATTAAAAAAAACTCAACATAAAGAAAACTAAGATCATGGCATCTGGTCCCATCACTTCTTGGCAAATATATGGAGAAACAGTGGAGACAGTGAGAAACTTTATTTTTGTGGGCTCCCAAATCACTGCACATGGTGACTACAGCTATGAAATTAAAAGACACTTGCTCCTTGGAAGAAAAGCTATGACCAAACTAGAGAGCATATTAAAAAGCAGAGACATTACTTTGCCAACAAAGATCCATCTAGCCAAAGCTATGGTTTTTCTAGTAGTCACGTATGGATGTGAGAGTTGGACTATAAAGAAAGGAAGCTGAGTGCCAAAGAATTGATGCTTTTGAACTGGGGTGTTGGAGAAGACTCTTGAGAGTCCCTTGGACCGCAAGGAGATTCAACCAGTCAATCCTAAAAGAAATCAGTCCTGAATATTCATTGGAAGGACTGATGCTGGAGCTGAAACTCCAATACTTTGGCCACCTGATATGAAGAACTGAGTCATTGGAAAAGACCCTGATGCTGGGAAAGATTGAGGGCAGGAGGAGAAGGGGATGACAGAGGATGAGATGGTTGGATGGCATCACCGACATGATGGACATGAGTTTGAGTAAGCTCCGGGAGTTGGTGAACAGCGAAGCCTGGCGTGCTTCAGTCCATGGGGTTGCAAAGAGTCGGATACAAGCGACTGAACTGAACTGATAATTGGAATGAAGGAAGTGTGCCAGTGTCAATAGAAATTAAGATTTGCAGTATAAGAGGAGAGAGATACAAATTAAAACTAAAAAAACTAAGTAGAACTCTTGAGATCCTTCATTTGAATTGAGAACATCAGTATGAACAAGATTTATTTTTATTTCTAAAAATATTAATTTATCAGCTTTGTTCACTAAAGAGCCTAAAGGCAATAATATTCTGGTAGTATTTTGTACCCCTTCAACTTAAATTAGGATTATTATGTCCAACTAAACTAAGATTGTTATGTCCAACTAAGATGAACCAGGACTCCTTAGAGAAATAGTCAGGGGCAGAAAACATACAAAATACACTTGGGACACCTTGTCAAGCTACAGAGTAAAGAAGCTATCACAACCGCTGGGATTGTGTCAAAAGACACAGAAACCCGCTAGAAGGTATAATTGGAGCTTCAAAAAAGATTTACTGCAGTGAGTTGAAACCCATCAAATATATAAACATTTATGAATTCATAATGAACTAAAAAATTAAAAGAAATTAAAATGGAACTTACTGATTTCTTTTAGAGATTTCTGGGGCATGAAGTCATTTTCTTCTTGCTACATAGAGAAAGAATTAAGCATTTAATTTGTCTTTCTTGTTATAAATTATATGCATTTCAGGATAACTGAATAGTTGATGAAGAAAAAGTATTATTTAAAGAAGACTACAGGAAGAATAACAACTTTAGGGACTTCCTTGGTGGTCCGGGGTAAAGACTCCATGCTCCCAGTGCAGGGGGCCTGGATTTGATCCCTGGTCAAGGAACTAGATCCCATCTACTGCAACTGGGTTCACACGCTGCAGCTCAAGATCCCTCATGCTACAACAAAGATCAAAGATCCCACATGCCACAACTAAGATCCAGAATAGCCAAATAAACAAATTTTTTTAAAAAAGAACATTAGAAAACATAAGTTTGCAAACCTTAATGAAATCATCATCATCATCATCTATCCTAATCATGGAGGAAAAAGGTAAATGAGGAGAGGTAAAACCTCCTTAAGCAGACAAATATTCTCCGTAAAGTTATTTCAACTTTGCTAATGTTTGAAAAGGTTTATATTTAAAAAATACCAGGCTTCTCTGGTGGCGCAGTGGTAAAGAATCCACCTGCTAACGCAGGAGATGCTAGTTCAATCCCTGGTCTGGGAAGATCCCACATGCTGCAGAGTGGCTAAACCTATGGGCCACAACTATCGAGCCTGTGCTCCAGACCAGGGCAGCTGCGACTATTGAGCCCATGTGCCGCAACTAACGAAGCCCGCGTGCCTACAGCCCATGCTCTGCAACGAGAGAAGCCACTGCAATGAGAAGCCCTTCACTGCAACTAGAGGGTAGCCCCTGCTTGCCGCAACTTAGAGAAAAGCCCATGCAACAACAAAGACCCAACACAGCCAAAAATAAATAAATTTTTAAAATGGTTTTTAAAAATCATTTAAAAAATACCCAAAAAGTTACATTTATAAGAAACTTTATGGTGGATGGATGAGGCTAACTGAACCGACTGGTCAATCTTAACATCAAAGTGGAACACTGGATAATAGGTGACCTGATGAAACACCTATAATATCTTCTTATAGGGGAAAAAAAAGGAACCTGAAGCTAATGAAATCTCTGGATCTGTCAAAATTTAGAGGAATATGGAAGCTAGAGGAACAGTCTAAATGACCCCTTGAGGACACATTCAGCCCAGTCCAGAATGTGGGAAATTCTAATGACCCAGGTGCTTCTAAGTAAATAAGGTGGCAGGGGGAGACACAACTAACATATTTTTATTTATTTATTTATTTATTTTTTTACAACTAACGTATTTTTAAAAGGCTCAACTAGAAGAAAATATAGAGGGTAAGTTCCTTGACTTTGGTCTCAGCAATAATTTTTTGGATTTGACAACAAAAACAAAAATAAACAGGTCGGACTACATTGAACTAACACCTCCACACAACAGAGGAAACTGTTAATAAAATGGGAAAAGAAAAGTCTATGGAATGAAGAAAATATTTGCAAATCATACATCTGATTAGGGGTAAATATCCAAGATATATAAAGAATTCATACAACTGAAGACCAAAAAGAAAACAACAAAGTCTGCTTTAAAATGAGTAGAGAAATTGCGTAGGAATTTTTCCAAAGAAGTCATACAGATGACCAACAGGTGCATGAAAAGGTGCTCAACATCACTGATCATCAAGGAAATGCAAGTCAAAACCACAATGAGATACCATCTCCCATCTGTTGCTGCTGCTAAGTCACTTCAGTCGTGTCCGACTCTGTGCGACCCCATAGACGGCAGCCCACCAGGCTCCCCCGTCCCTGGGATTCTCCAGACAAGAACACTGGAGTGGGTTGCCATTTCCTTCTCCAATGCATGAAAGTGAAAAGTGAAAGTGAAGTCTCTCAGTCGTGTCCGACTCTTAGAGACCCCATGGACTGCAGCCCACCAGGCTCCTCTGTCCATGGGATTTTCCAGGCAAGAGTACTGGAGTGGGGTGCCATTGCCTTCTCCGCTCCCATCTGTTAGGATGGTTATTATTTAAAAGATAAGAAACAAAAAGTGTTGGCAAGGATGTGTGGGGAAAAAAGGAATCTTTGTGTACTGTTGGTGGGAATGGAAACTGTGCATCCTCTATGACAAACAATATGGAGGCTTCTCAAAAACACAAAAATAGGACTCCATATGATCCACCGATTCCACTTCGGGCATATTTCAAAGGAAATGAAAACAGCATATCGGAGAGTTATCTGCATTCTCATGTTCATTGCACAGTTATTCGCAATAGCCAAGATATGGAAACAACCTAAACGTCCACCAACAGGTGAATGGAGACACATATGGCATAGGATGGTACTCAGCCTAAAAAAGGCATTCATCCTGATATTTGCAGCAACATAGACATTGAGGGCATCGTGCTAAGTGAAATAAGCGAGACAGAGAAAGACGGATACTGCATGGTATCACTTACATGTGAAATCTTAAGTGTCAGAATCATAGAAACGGCAGAAAAGCAGTTGTCAGAGAAGTCAATTAAAAAAAGAGAAAGACTCAAGAGTCAAATACCAACCAAAAGCAATGTGTGAACCTTTTTCGGATTCTGATTTGAACAAACCAATTGCAATAGGATTTTTTTGTTTTTGCAATAATTGGGGAAAACGGAACATGAACTGAGTATGAGATAAAATTAAGGAATTATTACATAATTGTAATACTATCGGGAATATCTATCTACTGAATATATATCTGTTAGATATACTCTGAAATATTTATGGGTAAAATAGTATATTTGAGATGGTCTTTAAATTTCTCTGACCCTCCCCTGCCCCACACCCTGCTAAAATGGAGATGGAGGTAGGATAGAAGAACCAGAGGACTTCCCTGGTGGCTCAGATGATAAAGAATCTGCCTGCAATGCAGGAGACCTAGGTTTGATCCCTGGGTGGGGAAGATTCCCTGGAGAAGGGAGTGGCAACCCACTCCAATATTCTTGCCTGGAGAATTCCATGGACAGAAGAGCCTGGTAGGCTACAGTCCATGGGGTCACAAAGAGTTGAACACGACTGAATGACTAACACTTTCACTTTCTTTAGAAGAACCAAGAAAGGCAAAATGTTGACAATTGTTGAAGATGGTTGATGGAAACATCAGTATTTATTATACTATTTTCTCCACTTAGTGTTTGAAAATGTTCATAGTTAAAAGTTGAAAAAAAATGACCAACACATTCTTAGTCACCTTGTCAGTGAAGCTTCCCTCAACCACCCTATTTGCAATTGAAACCCTTTCCCCATCCCTCTACCCGTCTCTCCCTTTTTGGCTATGCTTTCTCCATAGCACCCACCACCACTGAATGTACTATTTACTTCCTCATTTGTTCAGTTCACTGTCAGTCTCTCTCTACAAAACTGTAAACTCTATAAAAGCAGGGATTTTCATCTACTTTGTTCTCTGCTGTATCTCAGGCATCTGGAAGAGCTCCTGGCATAAAGCAGGTGCTCAGTATATATTTGCTGAATGAATGAACGAGTGAATGATCTAGTATCATCTTCATAATATCCCCATAAAATAGGCAGCACAGGTGTTACTGACTCCATTTAACAGATAAGAAAACTGAGGCCCAGAAAGGGAAGTTACCCCTGTAGCTGACATCCTGTTTGGGTCCACGCAGCACCCATTCCTCTATCTTTGGCAAGAATAAGCCCCTGAGTTTAAACACTGCTCCCTTCCCTTGCCTCCGTATGATAACTCTCCCACATCTTTCCCTGACCCAGGGAGGACACGTGAGCCTAGCTGGGAAATCCTGAGGCCTCCACCACTGCCAAGTGACTGGCCTGGGGGGTGGGCCTGTGCCACCAGAATCCTGCTGCAGAATGCCCAGATGAGACCTTTCCTTCCCTGATTCCTAAGCCCGGAGTTAGAGCCCTGGGTGGGACGAAGCTCAGGGCCCGTTGAGAAAGCTTGTCAACAGATGGCAACAACCACGTGACAAGCAGAAATGGCCTGGAACCCAAGCAGCCCAGCTCAGCTACACTCTTGCCTCCCTGGTGACAGAGCCAGTGCACTTCTCTTCTTGCTTAAACTCATCCAGGTTGGGTTTCTGTCCCTTGCAACCAAAAGCATCTTGAAGATGCTTCACCAAAGTTCCTGTAAGAGAGGCACATTTGTCAAGCATGTGCACTATACATGCCTGTGCTGATTCAGAATGGGTCCCTCCCTGGGGTGTTCACAGCTAGGGGGTAAGGTGGGGGGAGTTAGGCAAATGAGACAAAGCCACGTGGTATGAATGTGCTGGGGCCACACAGGGGACTCTGGGGTCCAGAGGGAGGGAGGCCAGTCTTGCTGGAGCCAGCCCTGTAAGAGGAGGGACACGGGAGAAGGGGGTGTTTGGCTAGGAGGAACAAAGGCTTCATAAGTTGGGGAAGATTTGGAGGGAGGAAACAGCAACTAAAGGCTCAGACTCACAGTCACTTAGCCTCCCTGAGCCTCAGTCGGGCATCTGTGAAATGGGGATAATGACCTTGCTGGGTAGCTGTGAGCACAGATAAGAGAAAGCCGTGCAAGGGCTACAAGATGCACACCCAGTTCACAACAGGTCGTCTGGCCCCGGGGGCAGGTCAGGGCGGGAGTGGTGTCTGATCCATGCCTTTATGTCAAGAGGATAGAGGGACAACCTGTCCAGTGACTGTCATTGTCGTTCCCCCAGACCTTCCCACTGGATGGGAAAGGCCATGAGAAGGTTGGAGAAAACTCTTGTGGCCAAGGAGGCCCCAGGGGCCAGCACAGGTAAAAGCTTTGTCCTTCAGGCACCCTGACTCCCAGGGCCACTCCAAAGCCTCTGAAGTCCTAGTGGCTAAAAATGGGAACAGTTAGCTTCTCTGATCACCCCGGCATGGAGTAAGACACCTGGGTGCCTGGCCCATCTCTGCCACCAAGTAGGTTTCCTTCCTGAGACCCCCTTGAGCCTGCAGGAAGACAAGGCACAGTTGGCTGCTGGCTGAGCCCCACTCCACATGAGCCTCTTGAAGACAGGTGAGTGATACTGCCCTGGCTTCCCAGACAGACTCACAGAGGACTGGAGCCCCACAAAGGACCTGGGACCAGGGTGCCAGAAGAGGGTTCAAAGAGCGCCAAGGAGGGGCATCTGAGGCTGATGAAGGGATGTGGAAGTCTTCCTGGAAAAGCTGGTGCTTGAGCTGAGCTTGAAGGATAAGCCAGGTGTTTTCAGGTGGAAAAAGAGAAAAGGGACCTTCCAGGCAGAGGGCACAGGGGGTGAAAGCCCTGAGGGTGAAAATCTCCTGAAGGGAATGTGATCCTTTGCCAGAGCACGGGATGCCCAAGCGATGCTGGGAACCAAGGCTGGATGTTATATAGAGATTGGAGCCAGACCTGGGTGAGGGGGCGGTTGGCTTTATAGAGAACTTTGATGTCACTTGGCTGGTGATGGGGAAGTACAGCAGGCTCTCAGGAGGAAAATAAGGACCCTTTCCAGCAACAAATCTTTACTTGTTCTCTGAGCCATTCCCCTCACCCTTGGTAAGCATGCAGTCTTGGGCAGGTTACCTAACTTCTCTCTCCCTCAGTTTCCTCATCTGTGGGAGACTGATACCCATCTTGAAGTTTCTTGTGAAGATTAAATGCATTCATGCATAATGCATGGAAAGTACCCAGCACATAGTAGGCGCTCAACAAACACTGTCTTTCACCATCTCAGAAGCTGTACAACTCAATTCAGCCAACTCTCCCCCAAAAGGCCTTCCACTTTCTGGCCTCTCACACAGAAACCTCCTGAGACCCCACCGCCACCTCCCTCCCTCCCGCCTCCCTCCCAGGTCCTGCCTGTCCCCAGCAGCTCCTACCTTTCATGGCTTGGGCTCTGAGGTCTGGGCCCAGCAGCGCCACTGCCAGCAGCAGACAGAATACCAGCTCCACCAGCATCTCCTCATCAGGTCCCCGCAGGTCTGCAGAGCTCAGGGCAGGCCAGGACTTGAGGGTCTGAAGCGGGGGAAAGAGAGGTGAGGCTGCAAGGGCCTCCAAGTTAATGGTGGTGTGAATAATTCATCGGGCCCTCGAATTAGTAAGCTGATCCCCTGCGCTTCCTTCACTCCACCCTAAGGTGACGGATCTAGTGTCACCGGGTTGACACTTCTGAGATCTGCACTGGCCACACTGGGTGGGGAGAGGGCTGGGAGAGAATCTGGCGGTGGAGAAAGAGCAGGGGTTTGGGGGCTAGGCAGATCTGGAATTGTCCTGGGTTGGCCTCCACCTTGCCAGGTGACCTTGAACAAAGTCATCCAACCCTTCTAGGTCTCGATCTGACTCCTCTATCTGGTGGGGCCACTCAGCCCTGCCTATAGGGTTATTGTGGAAATGAAATGTGGTAACACATGCTAAAAAACACAGTCGGCGCTTGCTACAGGTTTCCCCATCGCCTATCCATGTGGGAGGGGACAAGGACCCCTGAGACATGCATAGATGAGCTTAGAGGGAGAGCGAAGGGAAGAACGTGGCAGGAGTAATAGAATGGGAAAACACTACAGGACAACTCCCAGTGGCACTGGGGGTAAAGAACCTGCCTGCGATGCAGGAGACAAGAGGCGGGGGTTCGATCCTTGGGTCGGGAAGGTCCGCTGGAGGAGGGCATGGGAATCCACTGCAGTATTCCTGCCTGGAGAATCCCATGGACAGAGAAGCCTGGCAGACTTCAGTTCATAGGGTCGCACAGATTGAAGGGATCGCACACACGTAGCATGCCCAGTGCAATCATGGACTGCGTGGCCAAGACTATTAAGTGGTCACCTTGTTATTGATCCACAAACCTGGCTCAAACAGCACCATGTGCCAGGCCCTGTGCTAGGATCTGGGCTGTGGCAATGCCCTCAGTGGTTCCATGTCCTACAGGGAGCAGGATCTTTCAATTTACTCCAGGAAACTATTTGGTTCAGCCAGGCCCCAGGCTCATTCCCTAAGCTCCTTCTCTGTGCAGAGCCTGTGCCAAGCCCAGGGCATCTGAGGTAAACAAGCCCATGCCTGCCTCCCAGTGAGGAGCCTGGGCTCTGCCTTAACAGACAAGGTCTGAATCTCGGCTCTACCCCTCACTGCTGGGCTGTGGGGCCCCTCTGAAGCTGGGCCTCCTGGACCACGAAGGAGAGCTTACAGTGCCTGCAGTGAGAGGATTAGATGAGATGATAGTCAGTGCCTGGCTCAGCGCACAGGAGCGAGGAGGATTCTGCTGACCTCTGAGGAGCTCAGACGTCCATCTGCCAGACCACGTGTTGCCTCAGAATCATCCTTTTGTCAGGAGGTCCCCAGGGGGCCCTTTGCTGCCAGCAAGGGAGGGAGGCCGCCTGGAAGATATTCAGCCAAGAGCATTAGGAATGGTCAGGCCTGAGGGACTGGCTTATGTGTGGGGCCTGATTGGCAGGAAAAGAAAGGTGCCATGTCCTGGACAGTCTGAGGGGAATGGAGCTAATACCTACTGCATGTATAAGAGGGTTTCCCCAGTGGCTCAGTGGTAAAGAATCCTCCTGTAACGAAGGAGATGCAGGAGATGCGGGTTTGATCCCTGGGTCAGGAAGATCTCCCGCAGAAAGGAATAGCAACCCAGTCCAGTATTCTTGTCTGGGAAATCCCAGGGACAGAGGAGCCTGGTGGGCTACAGCCCATGGGGTCGCAAAGAGTTGGACAGGACTGAAGTGACTGAGCACATGCGTGCGTGCACACACACACACATGCATGTCTGAGAGAGGGCGCTAACCCAATGTCTGCTGAGTCCTGGGCATGGCACTGAGCTTCCCAGACCTGTGTGTGTGTCCTCCCAGTTTCAGAGGCACAGATTGGCCTCCCCGTCTTGCAGAGGGGGAAACTGAAGCACAGAGGGTTTGAGTCACTGTTGTGAGTTGAGTTGCTTCACAAGAAGACCCTGTGGCAGGGAGTTGAGGACAAGGAGTGTATCTGGAAAGTAATCCGAGGAAGCACAGATCAGGGGGTAGAGCAGGGAGACGAGCGGTGAGAAGAAGCTGATTCAGGGTGTGTTAACCTGCAGCTGACCACTGTGGGCAACCGAGCCTCCACCCCATGGGCACCTCCGGGAGACAGCGTTCCACTGAGGGGCAAGGAGGCAGCGAATTTGTCCACCGACTGCCAGCTGCCCCTGGGTGACCACTGCTTGAGACCATCCTCTCAGGCATCTCTAACCTGCCTGTGAAGCCTCAGTATCCAGGTGTCACAGCAGAAGCCTGGGAATGGTGAAGACTGCAGGATGTGGGCGGGGCCGTGACAGCATCCACGTGTTACTCCCTGAACCCCTCACCTGTGAAGTGTTCGTCCCGCCCCTGGAGCAACCGCATCTCTCCCAGCACTTTTGTGACACTCCTCTCCCATCCCTGCTCATCTCCCCGTCACCTTGCATATCCCTCACCCCCTTGCCCCTCAGGCTTAGACCACAGGGTCAGGGTCATCCTACTCTCCTTTCATGCCATCTGCTGGACAAGTCCAGCTGGCCACTTTCTCCCCTGGGTGTCTGGACTCTGGGTGCTGCTAGGTGGAGTGCCGTCCCTGTGTGGTCAGAACCAGCACCCATTGTTCATGGTCTCCAGCCTCGCCTAGGATCTCAGCTCCGGCCCCAGCCTTGCCTTGGCTCCCCCGGTGGCTCTCTCCCTGTGACTCCACAGACACCATCCCAGGCAGTCAGCAGCCTCCCTGAGACAGTGCATCCCCACCCCTCCTGTGGGTGACCCCATCCCTTCCTGCAGAGGGAGACAGGCAAACAGGAAAGCCCCTTCACCTTCCGGTCCTCACCCTGTGCTCACACACCCCTCCCCTGAGCCTCAGGGGAAGGTGGTTCCACCTCCTGCCTGAGCCCATCCTCTCCCTGCCTCAGGCACCTAGCTCTCCAGCGGCTCCTGGCAGACTCCATCCACAGTCAAGTGCATGAGGGTCTCCCCATCACGGGATACACTCTCTGTGAGCCTGTGCTTCCCTCCAGCTCTCACCTTTACCCGTCTACTGGCTTGCACAACCAGGCTTCTTGAGAATAACGTCTATACTCATCTTCGGTTTCTCCCCTCCCCTCCCTCTTTCAAGTTCTGCTGGGTGCACTGCCTCCCTGCGGTCAAATTATCCGTGTCCTGGTCACCAAGTCTCATCAGGGTTCCCTCTTTCTCCTAAATAAACCACACGCTTTCACATCCTGTCTCAAGGTCTGCTTCTGGGAGAGCCCAAACTCAGACGCATGCCCACTCTTAGAACATCACTGGTGAGAGGAGAAGTTTATCCTGATCGGCTTAGCATAGCTCACCTCGGAAGACCAGGCATATCACTTCCACAACACACCAGAATTTGGATGGCAGGAGCAAAGATGGCTGCTAGTCTGGCAGCCAACTGTAACCACCACAGCGCACCTCAGGCCCCTCGAAATCCACAGCTCCCAGCTGAACTCGTCACCGCCCCTCCCCCAAACTTGCTGCTCCTCTGGCATTTCCTCTTCAAGGTGGCACCACAACCAGCCCACCAGGAAGAATGCTGGAGCTGCCTGGACTTCCCTCCCCTCATCCCCACATCGGCGGTCACACTTGAGCCTAGTCACGGCTCTCGGCTCTGAGGCAGCTTCTGAAGACACCCCTACCTCTCCCCGTCTCTCTCTGCATCTCTACAGCAGGCTCCTCATCTCACCCACCTGTGCGCCTCCACTCTTGCCTGCCCTCTACCCACCCCAACCACTCTGCTCTGATTTTTTTAAAATGCTGACCTGACCACGTCAGCCCTCTGCTCAGGATAAAATCTAAACTCTTCTGCTTGGTGTTCATGCCTCTCCAGGACTCCTCCCCTGCCCCCCACTCACACACACACAGAGAACGTCTCAGACCTTGTCCCCATCCTGAGCATCACAGCCCAGCCATCAGCACCTCTCTCATTTCTACATGCTGTGCCCTGAGCCTGGACTGCCTTTCTTTCTGCTCTAGCTTCCCTTGACAGACTCTTGCTCATCCTTCAGAACATTGTCACCTCCTCCAGGCAGTCTTCCTGACCATACCCCAAGCTGGGAGTCTGCCCCTCTCTGGATGTACCCCCTAGCACAGAGAGGATCACCCATGCTCTGACTGCCATGTTTTTCTGTGAATATCCTCTATCTTCTTGGGTTTTCATCCTAGTGCCCAGCACGAGCTTTGCCCAGAGCACGTCCTCTCATGGTCTCCATCCTGCTGCATGTCCTCCCTGCTGCTGCTGCTGCTAGGTTGCTTCAGTCGTGTCCGACTCTGTGCTACTCCATAGACAGCAGCCCACCAGGCTCCCCTGTCCCTGGGATTCTCCAGGCAAGAACACTGGAGTGGGCTGCCATTTCCTTCTCCAATGCATGAAAGTGAAAAGTGAAAGTGAAGTCGCTCAGTCGTGTCCGACTCTTAGCAACCCCATGGACTGCAGCCCACCAGGCTCCTCCGTCCATGGGATTTTCCAGGCAAGAGTGCTGGAGTGGGGTGCCATTGCCTTCTCCGGCATGTCCTCCCTAGCAGATGCTAAGTGCTCAGCAGCCAGTCATGGATTCAACTGCTCAAGGACATACAGCTAGGAAGTGTCCTTGTGGATTTGAGCCCATATTTCTCTTCGACCCAGTGGAGTGACTGGATGGTCTAGTGTGGTGGTTCAGCCTGGCACCCCTAGAACCCCAGCCATACAGGTTCAGATAGCTTTGGCAGTTACCAGCTGTGTGACCTTGGACTAGCTACCACTTCTCCAGGCCTCGCTTCCTCGTCTGTGACGTGAGAATGGCATCTCCCTGCCAGGCGTTGTGAGGGTGGATGGGCGGGGACCCGCTGGGGACCGGGAGCATGCCAGCACTCAGTAAGCTGGGAATGCATGTCTTCCCGTATGTCTGTGTGAGTGCCAAAGGCTGCACAGCTCCCAGGGCACACCCACGCCTTTCTAACCCTTCCCTCCTGAGGTCACCTCTGAGTGAGGTCTCCCCTGCCTGGCTGCCCCTCCCTCCAGTCAGCAGCCTGGCCTCTGCACTCTCCCAGTCCCCAGGGGAGAATATGGGGAAGGAACAAAGGCCGCCCGCTGCCACCCTGTCGTGGTCACTCGGGAGTGCTATACCTCCCACGGGACTGTCACCCTGGGTATCCGGGGCCTTGCAGCACCTCGCTGGGAAGATTCCCATAGCAGAACCCTGAGGACCCACTCAAACTTCCAGGGGGTGTCTTGGCGTGGAGAGGACGCTCCTTTCTGCCACCGGCCCTGCAGCCCCTTGGAGCCAGGGGGCGCGGAGCTGTCCCTGAGGGTCTCTGCATGTCCAGTGGGGGGCGCTGCCGTGCTGCTTCTGTCACCGCACACGTGTCCACCTCGGGGTGCCCTGTGTCACCATCTGCTCAGACTGCTTCCTTGGGCTCATGAACTCACCTTGGTGTCTGGGCATTGGGCACCATGTATGTTGGTCTCTCTCTGGGTGACTGTCCATTGCTGAGTGTGAAAACGCCCTTTGTGACGACACCCAGTGCTGTGCACTCACACCTGTTCCTTTGCACACATCTCTGTGTACACTTGAACCCCACACACCTGTGTAGGCACGTGTCCCTCGCTATGACTGCGGTTACCCACCTAGACCTGCGTGTACCCGGCTCTCTCCCTGGATGTTACACATTTCCAGGGGAATGCCCCTCCCTGGGTGCGTACGTGTATCTTGAGTGCAAATGTCACAGCTGTGGGTGTGTGTGACACTCTCAGGGGACACACACCTCTTCACAGATGCACACTTATAAGTGCACGGCTATTTTCGTGGGGACACAGCTGTCCGCTAGTGCACAGGTCAGTGTGTTAGTGTAAACCTGTCCCTCTAGGTGTGCACACAGCTCTGAGTACCTTTGCTCCCACGGATCTGGTGTGCCTGTCCATGTCTGGGGCTCCTCCCTAAGCCTGTTTTGTTTTCAAGCCCGAGTCTGCCCCTCCACCCCAGGTACAGGGACGGAGCCCACGGGATAGCAAGAGCGCTGCCTTATGCCGCCCTTTCCCAGAGGTCTGGGCCGACAAAGGAGGGTGCGGCAGAGGGCAGAGAGGCTGCGCCCGCCCTGGGATTCCTGACTGGGCCCTGGGGAGCCACATCTCTCTCTTGACCAGGACCCTGAGGACTCAGGGGAGCTTCCCAGGAGTCTGGGTTCCCGGGGGGCAGGGGTCGGGAGGTAAGGACGTTCGGGGCACACCCACACCTTTACTCCTCACACCCCAGACTTCCTCTGCTGGGTCTGACTGAAAACCACAGGTCAGCACAGTGTGAGCGAGTGTGTAAGATGCCAGAGGGAAATGAGAAAGGGGCCAGAATGCAGACAGAGAACTCAGGAGAAAAGTGGAAAGCTGAAAGCAGGGAGGCACGAGGAGGCAGGCCCCTGCAGAGCTGGGGCTGGTGGGGAGCTGGAGTGGGGTCCCGGGATAGCAGAAGGGGACCCCTGGGGACTTGCTGGCTTCCCACGCCCCTGGGAGCCACACACCAGCCCAGGGCTGGGACTTTGCCCAGAGGAGGAAGACACAGCCCCGCCTCCTCTCCCCGTGTCTCTGTTTTCTCTCATAGTCTTGCTGCCCTGTCCTCGTTCCCAAAGGCTAAGTGCAAGGGCCACAGCCCGGGAATGACAACGCAGAAGACCAGATGCACCAAAGATGAGGTTTCTGGGGAGACCCTGGACAAGGGTGTGACCTTCTCAGCCTCTGACTCCGTGGATTCTGGGAGGAAAGTGAGGAGGGGGCCTAGATCGCCACCCTTTGTAGGCCCCGCCCAGCTCTGGGCTCTTCCTGCCTGGGAGGGATACTGACCCACATCGTAGACAGGAAGCCAGGGCCCAGCCCGGAAGGGGCCTGCCTGGAGCTGGG
>NW_011494816.1:1458044-1467049 GCF_000754665.1 Bison bison bison | reverse complement strand
GTGGGCACCCTCAATCCTGGGACACCCAGAGGTCTGGGGGATCAGGCAGAGAATGCCCCCCCCACTCTGGGGGCTGCTCGCCCTCAGCGGTGCTGGATCACTGCTGCTATGCTTGGTTTAGTGGAAAGAGTGACAGGTTTGGGTTTGAAACTCCCTGGGTTTGGACCCATGTTTCACATCTGACAGCCTGTGTAACTTTGGGCAAGTCACTCACTTCCCCACCCCCACCACCGAGCCTCAGTTTCCACATGTGCCACGGGGGTTAATCCTGCGCGACCTCCCTGGGCTGCTGTGAAGCCCACACGTAAGATGCCACAGGGCTTTGTAAACTGTGAAGCGCTGTGCACAGCACGGGCAGCATGTTTCCGTGTGGATGAATGATAACTGGAGCCACCAGGCCTTGAGCTGGGCACTGGGTTGAGCACTTTACATGGGTCTATTCTATTTTATTCATGTAAATTCACTCATTTCAACAAAGTTAAAAATCTTTATAACAACCTCACAAAGTATGGATGACCAGCTCCTTTTTACCACTTAGTAATCAGGGCTCAGAGAGAATTGCTTGTATTTGTTCACTTATTCAACAAGCGTTTATTGAGCACCTACCAGGTGCCAGGCCCAGGCACCCTACTTTGTGCACTTCATCCCACTCAATTCTCAGAGTTCAGGGAGGAGGTATTAGTGTCCCCATTTCAAACACCCCTTAGCAGGGCAGTATTGCTGTTTACTGTCTTCCCACCAGCACATGACCACCGGGAGTGGCAGAGATCTCAGAGATCTGTGTTTTTCAGCCCATTGCGCAGATTAAGTGCTCAGTAAACATCAGTTGAAGGGCTTCCCTGTGGCTCAGTCAGTAAAGAATCTGCTTGTAATGCAGGAAATGCGGGTTTGATCCCTGGGTCGGGAAGAGCCCCTAGAGAAGAACATGGCAACCCACTCCAGTATTCTTGCCTGGGAAATCCCATGGACAGAGGAGCCTGCTGGGCTACAGTCCATAGAGTCACAAAGAGTCGACACGGCTGAAGCGACTGAGCACATGTGCACATAAATGTAAGCTGAGACAAGGAAAGCAAGACTGCTAGTTCACACATGAGGAGACTGAAGTTCAGAGAAGAGAGATTTGCCCAAGATGACTCAGCCAAGAAATTGTAGTGCTGAGACTTGAGCTTACACCTGATTAGTTCAAAAGGCTGTTCTTACCGTGACACTTATTCTACCCACAAGGAAGGCCACTTGCAGGGGGGAAGAAGAGGTCTGAGCTCAATGCAGACTGGGGACACAGGGCTGTAGATGCCTGGAATGGCAGAGCTGGGGGCCAAAGCTGCTCTTGCCTTCTTTACTGGGAGCCCTGGTCCCTCCTGCCTCCTCTGCCCACCTGTGTTTCAGGTCCCTGGCCATCCTGGTCAGGGGAGCAGCACTCCCTCATCAGGTCCTCCATCAAGAAAGGCGGCCAGCCAAGCTTCAGAAAGTCCAGCGCAGGAGCTGCCAGGCTCAGCTTCCAAGGCCTCCTGGCTGTTCGCAGGCTAACTCAGGAGCTCAAGGTGAGAGGGAAGGGCTCCAACTGGAGGAGGGGGTGGGAGCAGGGCCTTGGGCCATCAGAGCTGGGGAGGGGACTTCAAAGAGCAAGTTCAACCTCCTCATACCCATTTTCTGGCTGTGGAAACTGAGGCCCGGAAGACAGAAAGATAAGATAGAGCCCAGCACTTGCTGAGTGTCCACTCTATACCAGGCAGTGTGCCAAGCTCTTTCACATTTGTTATAATGGCATCTGCTCCCTAACCCCCTAGCCCAGAGATTGTGGACACCCCCAAAGTCAGGGTCCTCAAGGACCCAGCCTGCACACAGGGGGGTGTCCAGGAGTGTTTGCTGAACACATGAATGAAGGAGTTAATTAGCGAAGTAGGACGCATTTTGCCATTGAGGAAATTGAGGGTCAGAAAGGGGGGAATTGACAACAGCCTCAAATGCAGCTGAAAAATGATCTCTGGATGCCAGGGACCTTGTAGAGCCCATAGGGCGCAGGTGGGGCAGGTACCAGATGGCAGCAGACTGGGGAGTGATGGTAGATGAGGAAGGTTAAGGAGAGGCTGAAAATGTGAGTCAGAGACAGAGACTGAGAGATCGAGGGAGAGAGTATTCTCTGGACTAACAGGGAGGCGAGGCAGGCTACTGCTTTATTAACATGGGTGTGGTGGTGGGGGGCGGGGGACTTGGACAGGCTTCAGGTCTGGTTGGGTGGAGCCAGTAGGGATGTTCTGGAGATTTTTCTGGAACCACTGAGCAGGGCGTGAAGATTCACCTCTTAGTAGAGACCCCTCCTGCCCTCAGAGGAGAAAAGAAAGTAAGGCTCAGAGTCCTGACGGTGGGCCAAGCCCAGTGCTGGGCACTGGGGCAATTCCTTTACTCCTCAAAGCAGCCCCGGGAGGAAACGAGATCCCATCTTCATTTTACAGAAGAGCAGTGGCTAGCCCAAGGTCGTGTGGCATCCACCAGCTCATCCAACAAATGTCGCTTCAACACTCCCTGTCTAGGTACTGTGCTGCTGGGATGGTGGGGTGGTGGGGGAGGGCACACTACAGAGGCTGCCCTCAGGCCACATCACTTTCTCTGCCAGCTGTTCCACCCCGAGAGCATCCATTCCTTTGCCTATAAAACAGGAAAGCTACAGCTCTCAAGATTGTGAGAATTAAGTGAGATAGCCTGGTGGACACTGTTGATTGCCACTTCCGTCACCCCGGCCCAGCTGGAGGGACACACACCGGGCTTCCTGCATGTCTCTGCCTGAGGGCTTCTCTGGCTGCCGGGCCGAGCCCACACCCGGGAGGCCACAAGCGCTGGGAGCTGGTGCCCTGGGAACAAGCCTCAGCCCTTAGAGAGACACTGGGTGCTGGTAGATAAGCACCCAGCTCCCTCGCCCCCAGGAGTAGATAGTGCTGAGTGCCTTCCGCAGTTGATGGTGGGACCCCCGAGGATGGGCCCCAGCTGTGCAGGAGGAAGCCTGCCTGTTAACACGTGTGCTGGCTCTCCTCGCCCTCCCTCGCCACGCTTCCCTAATTCCCACCCATGTAAACTTCTTGCACCCACATCCTCATTCAGAGTCTGCTTTGGGGCAAACGCAGCCCGAAACAGACGACTAAACTTGGCGCTCAGGAGACCTTCAGCAAGCGTTGCTTACCTCCAGGCTCATTCTCACTTTTCCAGAATCGGACGTCTTCGAGAACACAGTCATGGCTCCAGTCAAACCGCCACTGGCCTGTCAGCATCATCCAGGAGCAGGTGTGGGCCAGGGCCTTTGGGACGCGGGGAGCTGGAGTGGAGTCAGGACCCTGGGTGTTAGGCCACCTATCGCAGGCTGAGCCCCTTGGAAGCTTAGGACTACAGAGTTGTAAGTTATCTTCCTATGTCCTTATGTTCCATGGTCTGTCCATTCCTCTGCTCTGACTCAGGGTCTGTGCTCAACATATTAGGCTTTGAGCCCCAACTCTACATGTTCTCTGTTGCAAACACTCCCCACCGTCACCCGCCTCCTCCCCTCCCTCCAGGTTCCCCTGGGGGCAGCCAGGTTGCAGGTGAAGTTCCCCTGGGTCTGGGCTCAGGAGCTGATGCAGGCTCACCTGCCCTGCAAGCTGGCTGGTGTGGCCTACCACCCGGCCCCATGTGCCCACCTGGCCGCAGTGCTGAGTGCCGAGATCCGGGACCTGGTCAGGGCTGTCACCCTGCCCCACTACAGGCTGGTGTGCTCCGTCAGCACTGGGGGCAAGGGGCAGGTCAGCGTGGTGGTCTCCAGCAGGTGCCTGTGGAACCCACATGCAGACAGCTTTGCCACCTCCCACTATGTGAACCCCATGCTCTTCTGCATGGCGCTGGTACACGCTATTTATTTGGAGTGAGTCAAACCAGGGTTCGATTCCTAGGTTGGGAAGATCTTCTGGAGAAGGGAATGGCAATCCACTTCAGTATTCTTGCCTGGAGAGTCCCATGGACAGAGGAGCCTGGTGGGTTACAGTTCGTGGGGTCGCAAAGAGTCAGACACAACTGAGTGACTAACACACACACACACACACACACACACTACACGAACCCCACGCTCTTCTGGGTGGCGCTGGTGCACGCCATCTATTTGGAGTGAGTCAAACAGATGAGGGGTCCGGGACTTGTGTGGGGCCCTGGACTCAAGCCTCACAGGGAAGACTCAGCCCCCAGCCCATCGGTCAGTGACCTGGGAAAGCAGATCCACCCACGCAAGGCAGGCTGCTTCCACAGCTCTTAGCTAAAAGGAAATGAACACCGTGCCACTACATGGGCCCTCCTCAGGCCACCCAGACCACACACACTGCTGACTCCTTTGCCTCTGGCTGGAATTATGTTAGCCATGTGCAGCTCCCGGAGGGCTGTATAGATCAGAAGCTCTGAGGGGCAGCTATCTATGTCTTTGATTAATAAAAAATGGGAAATAAATTAATAATGACTTAATACATGCAATTTGGGATCAAAATCTTCCAAAGCATGGGGAAAATAATAAAAAGGGGAGTTCCTGAAACTGAAAAGTTTGAGAATAAGTGCTGTTGTGCAGAGGCCAGCATGAGCCAGGCGCTGCGGGGGAGGGCCTCTGGGAAGAGGAAAGGCAGGGGAGTGGTTCTCACACCCGCTCCGGGCCAGGAGCTGTGCTTGGGCATCACGTGTGTTCCCTCATCTTCACACGGCCCTGGGAGACCACGGTACCACCCCACTTTACAGGTGAGTAGACTGAGGCCCAGACAGGACAAGTTACTTGCCCTGGATACTTGCAGAATCAGTAAGAGATCTGAACCTTGGTCTGCCTCACTTAAAAAGGAAAACAAAATACAGTAAAAAAAAAAAAAAAAGGGGGGGGGGGGGCAGGGAAGGAGTCCAAAACTGTGATGCCTGGAAAGTCACTCTGGTTTGGGTTTACAAGGAAAGGAGGGACAAGTGGAGGGGCATGTACGTGGGTGCTGGGCACTGTTTACACTATTTACTGTTGTCTAGACCAGGGCTTCCCTGTGGCTCAGCTGGTAAAGAATCGGCCTGTAATGCTGGAGACCTGGGTTTGATCCCTGGGTTGGGAAGATCCCCTGGAGAAGGGAAAGGCTACCCACTCCAGTATTCTGGCCTGAGAATTCCATGGACTGTATAGTCCGTGGGGTCACAAATTCGACACGGCTGAGCGACTTTCACTTTCACTTCACTTTCCCTGGGTTAAGAATATTCTCTCGAGAAGGAAATGGCAACTCACTCTAGAATTCTTGCCTGGCAAATCCCATGGAAAGAGGAGCCTGGTGGGCTATAGTTCTTGGGGTCGCAAAAGAGTTGGACACGACTGAGTGACCGAACAACAACAACAACTAGACCAGGGCACAGGGTAGGTGCTCACGATAGTTTCAAATGAAAGAATGGAAAGCTTGAAGGCATAGAAGGGCCCAGCTTACCCTGAGGTGGGAGAGAAGCGGCGAATGTTTTCAAGCCTCTAGTTTCTGAAGCACTTTGACGGCATATTTAATCTTATTTTTAAAAGTTCTCTAATTATAGAAATATTTCAAACACAGAAAAAGGTAGAACATTAATAAAGCAGACAATGGTGAACCCACCACCTAGATTTACCAGATGAACACTTTGCTGTATTCATTTCAAGTATTTTTCTAGTGAAGTGATAGAGATAAAAGTCCTCACTTCATCCCACCTCCTTCTCTTCTTTCTGTCAAGAGGTCACCACTAGCCTTGAAATTGGTGAATCTCCTTCCTGAGCATTCGGTATTATTAGTGCTTTAATTAAAAAAAAAAGTTATTTGGCTGCACTGGGTCCTGGTTGGCACACACAGGATCTTCGATCTCCGCTGCAGTGTGGGAGATCTTTTTAGTTGTGCGTGCAGGATCCTTAGTTGTGGCTTGTGGGATCTAGTTCCCTGATCAACGAACCCGGGCCCCCTGCATTGGGAGTTCACAGCCTTAGCCACTGGACCACAGGGAAGTCCCTATTTTGTGTTTTTAAACTATTCAAATATGGGTATCTTATTCTACCTTTCCTTTTACAATTTGCTTTTCACTCTGTTTTTAGAATTTAGTCTATGTTGATACACATAAATCTAGCTCCCTCACTGTAGCTGCCGTATGGTTTTCCACTGTATGTATCTACAAAGAGCACTTCGTTTCTCCATTTTCTTACTGATGAACATATTTTCATTCTTGAGGTTTCAAGCAGCACAGCAGTGATATCTTTATACACATCTCCTGTGCACCCACACCACATACAACCTGTATAACAACTGCAGCACATGCCCCTGCATGACCGTGGAGAATTGGTTAATGTCTCAGAAGCTTAGTTTCCTCATCAGTATCCTGGGGTAATAAAATAGCACATATTTGGTGATGACTGCATGCTTCAGTGTAGGTGAAAAGCATTCTGCAACCTCTACAGGACTCCACATGTTAGTAAGGTAATGCTCAAAATCCTTCAAGCCAGGCTTCAATAGTATGTAAACCAAGAACTTCCAGATGTACAAGCTGGATTTAGAAAAGGCAGGAGGAACCAGAGATCAAATTGCCAATATCCATGGATCATAGAAAAAGTAAGGGAATTCCAGAAAAACATCTACTTCTGCTTCATTGACTACATGAAAGCCTTTGACTGTGTGGATCACAACAAACTGTGGAAAATTCTTAAAGAGAAGGGAATACCAGACCACCTTACCTGCCTCTTGAGAAATCAATATGCTGGTCAAGAAACAACAGCTGGAACCAGACATGGAACAACAGACTGATTCAAAATTGGCAAAGGAGTACGTCAAGGCTTTATATTGTCACCCTGCTTATTTAACTTATATGCAGAGTACATCATAAGAAATGCAGGGCTGGATGAATCACAAGCTGGAATCAAGACTGCCAGGAGAAATACCAACAATCTCAGATATGCAGATGATACTACTCTAATGGCAGAAAGTGAAGAACTAAAGAGTCTCTGGATGAGGGTGAAAGAGGAGCATGAAAAAGCTAGCTTAAAAATTAACATTCAAAAAACTAAGATCATGGCATCTGGTCCCATCTCTTTATGGCAAATGTAGAAAAAGTGGAAATGGTGACAAATTTTATTTTCTTGGGCTCCAAAATCACTGCAGATGGTGACTGCAGCCACAAAATTAAGACACTTACTCCTTGGAAGAAAAGCTATGACAAACCTAGACAGCATACTAAAAAGCAGAGACGTCATGGTGCTGACAAAGGTCTGTATAGACAAAGCTATGGTTTTTCCTGTAGTCATGTATGCATGTTAAGAACTGGACCACAAAGAAGGCTGAGCACCAAAGAATTGATGCTTTTGAATTGTGGTGCTGGAGAAGACTCTTGAGAGTCACTTGGACTTCAAGAAGATCAAAACAGCTAATCCTATAGGAAATCAACCCTGGAAAGACTGATGCTGAAGATGAAGCTCCAATCCTTTGGCCACCTGATGTGAACAGCCAACTCATTGGAAAAGACCTTGCTGCTGGGAAAGATCAAGGGCAGGAGGAGAAGGGGGTGGGGGTAACAGAGGATGAGACGGTTGGATGGCATCACCAACTCAATGGACATGAGTTTGAGCAAACTCCAGGAGAGAGTGAAGGACAGAGAAGCCTGGCGTGCCGTAGTCCATGGGATCACAAAGAGTCGGACACAACTTAGTGACTGAACAACAACAGAGGACTCCATGAGTGTTAGCTGTTTATTATTCGCATGTTTGACATCCAGGATGTACTGAGCACCCTTCCATCTGGGGACACAGCAAACAGGGACGGCTCCCAACGTGCTCACACGCAGAAGAGACAGTTTGATGAGTGCAGCAAGAGAAGAACACACAAGACTCTGTTCAGTAATCTAGCCCAGGGTGCAGAGGCAGGTACGGCTTCAGAGAGGGTGTGACACTAAACTCGGCCCTCTAAAGACAGGGAGGCAAAGTGAATGGAAGATGGGAGGATGGAAGGCTGGCTTGGGCAGAAGGAGCAGTAGATGTGAAGGGACTGAAGGGCGTAAGGGAACATAAGAGTTGGGGGTGGGGGAGTGACAGCAAGATCAAATAAGCCCAGACAGGTAAATAAGTAAGTGAAAGTTGCTCAGTTGTGTCTGACTCTAAATTCTCCAGGCTAGAATACTGCAGTGGGTCATCTTTCCCTCCTCCAGGGGATCTTCCCAACCCAGGGATCAAACCCAAGTCTCCCGAATTGCAGGTGGATTCTTTACTAGCTGAGCCACAAAGGAAACCCAAGAATACTAAAGTGGGTAGCCTATCCCTTCGCCAGCAGACCTTCACAACCCAGGAATCAAACCGGGGTCTCCTGCATTGCAGGTGGATTCTTCACAGAGCTATCAGGGAAGCCCGGAGAGGTAAGCAGAGCCCAGACACCACACCCTGAGTAATAGGGAGCCACTGATGGATTTTAAGCAAGGGAATGATAGATTCTGTGTGTTAGAAACAGTCTAGGTAAGCTTTGGAGAGCTGCTGTACACCACTGTACTTCCACTCAACGATGTCTCCTACACTTCAGGAGGTCCTCTGGTAGTCCAGAGGGTTAAGATACCATGCTTCTAATACAGGGCGCGTGGGTTTGATCCTTGGTCAGGGAACTAAGATCCCACATGCTGTGCAGTGTGGGCAAAAATTTTTAAAAATTAAAAAAGGGTCTGGTTGCAGTGAGGAAGGAGTATGGGGGAGAGGCAAGAGGCTGAAGACCGAGGATGGAATGCTGCAGGTGTGCAGTAAAACACGACGAGGGCAGAACCAAGGCAGCCACTGATTTTGTCACATCACCCTGTGACAGCATTATCAGGACAGACGGGAGGAGGGGGCCAGCCGATGGGCACCTCATCGTGATTCAAAGAGGTCTGTGCTCATACACCCCAGTGAGTCTTTATCTTGGGCTCACTTATCAGCTTTCGAGGCACAGGACCCAGCCACCAGCTCTCAACTTCTGGATGATATGAGCCCTTCAGTATCATGGCAGCAAGGACGTGGCTGG
>NW_011494816.1:1450734-1457944 GCF_000754665.1 Bison bison bison | reverse complement strand
CAGCAGGGACGTGGCGGGGTCCTCACCAGTGTCCCAGGATAAGAAGCCCCACCAGCATCCAGACCACACAGATCCCACATGGAAGGAGGGGAAGGGGCGACACATCCTAAGACAAGAGGGGTCGTCGGCTATCACTGGGTGGTAATATCTACACATCAAATACCTAACATGGGACAAAGACAGACCTACAAGAACTGCCCCAGACCCCTCACTCCTTAGGTGGGGACCCGCGGCCATCCATAACAATGGTGAGCGGCCTCCACCCTCAGCACACTGGTGTGTCTTAGCCCCCCCAGGCTAGCCTAAGCCAGCCATTCTCCTGGCGCTCTGTACTTCCCATTTGAGCACACTCATCTCTTTGAGAATTACAGCTTTAATTCCTGTCTTCCTTGTCATACTGTAAGCTCCATGATGGAGCTTCCCAGAACTGCCCTCGCCTTGTTCACTGCTCTCCCCTCAGTGCCTCAAACAGAGTCTGGCTCCCAACCGGCCCTCCAGGAGTATTTGTGAGTAGACTCAATAGGACATACCAACTGAGGGAGAGGAAAAGGTAGACGAAGACGTCCGGACTGAGAGACCCTGAGAAAGGAAAAGTGCCTCGCTCGAGGCACAGCAGAGGCAGAATGAGGTCACAGTTCCTGTCGGGGACCTCGGCTGTTCAGAGAAGGGCCTTCTCCTTACCCTAGGCTGAAAAGAGGCTTTGCAACAGACCAGGATTCCCTGAAGCTCAGTCCTTGGAAGGCTGGTCTCAAAATGTTCTCTAGTTTAATAAGCCTGGGAAACCCTGGTTAAAACGAAAAACCTTTCTTCACCACTGGACTTTTCAGATCCTTTATTATGCTCACATGCTTACATGCACATAATTGCTGGCAAAGGCCACAGGCTGTATTCCCCACATCTATTTGACCATGGAATGCTGTCTGTGAAACTTGGTTTGAAACCTTTGGGACCACCCCACGATGGCCTGTCCTTATTTACTGAACATGGCACAGCACAGAGTTTTGTTGCAACTTTTTGGGCAGTGCAGGAAAACTCTATTTCACAAATGAAAATGACTCCAAGCCCCAAGATATAAATGGGATAAAAACAGAACTGCTCTGGTTGGAGGGGGTCCTGGGGATTCCACTCAGCTGCCATTCCTTCACGGCTGCCATGCCAGGAACTATGCTATCCTAAAGAGTCTAGTCTAAAAAACCACTGGTACAGAATCTGTGGACAGGGCTGACATAAATCTGGCTTCTGACAATGGCCCCGCCGTGAACTGTTTTATATTGGGCAGATCACATGGCCTCTCTGGGCCCTGGTTTCTGCATTGATACAATGAGTCTGATAGATGAGATACTTTCTGGACTCCTGAGCTTTAACCTCTGATATGATGAGGACTGGGCTTCCGAGGTGGTGCTAGTGGTAAAGAATTTGCCTGCCAATGTAGGTGGCATGGGTGGGTTCAAGCCCTGGGTCGGGAAGATCCCCTGGAGGAGAGTATGGCAACCCATTCTACTATTCTTGCCCAGAGAATTCCAGGGATAGAGGAGCCTGGCGGGCAAAGAGTCAGACAAGACTGAAGTGACTTAGCACGCACACACTCATGTGATGAGGACTGTGATTTTATGACTGCAAAATTCTAACTCTACGATTTTATGGTCCTTTGATTCCGAGATTCCATGGCTGAATATTCCAGTTCTGGGACTGCCTGTAGCCAGCCGGAGCTGGTGCAGCAGACAGGAGCACAGGCTGCAAAAAAGCAGAATTCATTAACTGCAGTGTGCTGCCCAGGAGCACTGGGTTCCCTGGGGAGGGCATCCCCCGTGCAGGATGGAGCAGGTGGCGTGTAGAGGGGTGGGAACAGCAGCAGCTCAATGGGCAGAGCAGGGAGAGGGACCCAGGTCTCCCGACTCCTGCTCTATCTTTAGATCTCCATAGCAACCGTCACCAGGGTGCTGAGCTGCAGGCTCGGGCTGAGCTGGCTGCCTGAGCTGGCTGCCTGCAGGAGGGAGGGGCATTAGCTTCCTTCCGTACCTCTTTTGCCAGGGAAAGGACTCTGGGCTGGGCTCTCCATCCAGGAAAGGGAGACTGAGAGGGAAGCCCTGTGCAGCAGGAAAGGCCTGGGGCCAAAAGAAAGGTAGACTAGGGCCCCACCTTGCTCTGAGATGTGGTCAGGTCAAAGAAGCCTCGACCTTCATTGTGTCAGGCTCACAGCACTAGAGGCCCAGACAGCAAGTTCTTCCTCCAGCCTCCCCTGCGGTCATTCCCTAAACAGTCGGTGAGCACCTCCTCTGAGATGGCCCGGAGGCCACAAGAGATACACAGACTCCAGGGAAAGTAGGCTTTGGCTGAGGAATCAGAAAAGCCCCTCCCAGTCCTCCTCCTGCCAATTCCTACTCAGCCAGGACCTGGCTCCTTCCAGGAAGTCCTCCCTGACTGCCCACTGTATACTTTCCTGTTCAGGACTCCTACAGCCCCATCCTCTATCCTCCCAGCAAGATGCCTGTCGGAGCGTCAGTGACCTCGTGGGATGGATGAGAAATGGAGGTCTGCAGAGGCAAAGATATTTGTCCCAGGTCACCTGGAGCACCAACAGCAGTCTCCCATTCATGTCTTCGGATTCCAGTCTGTGCTCCTTCCTGCTTCCCAGTGCCGGGCCCCAAGCCTGAGCTTTAGAAGCGAGGCCAGGCCTAGAAGAGGAAGTAGGAGTCCTCAGCCAGGCCTGCGTGCAGCAAGTACCCAGCCATGTCCTTGGTAAACTCAGCTGATCCACAGACCAGGGCGAATGGCTTTCTCCGACAGGAGCCGACCAGCTCTTCAAGCAGGTCCCGGTCCAGGCGGCCAAAGCGGGTCCTGTCCCGGTAACTCCAGGGAAGCTGCTCCAGAGAGTTCTCCTGGGTGGATGAGAGACAGTGGGGGTGATTCCTGGGCGTCCTCAGAGTTTACACAGTCAGCTCCTCTCTGCCAAATGAGGAACCTGAGCCAGAGGGGATGGGGGGAAGCAAGCTTCTCCCAGCCCCACCACAGGCCAGGTACTTCCTTCCACAGGGACTCAGGTCACCCTCACAGAAGTCTGTGGGCCAGTAGGCACAGGTGAGGCACAGGGAGGAGGAGGGATGTCCCTGGGACACACGATGAGGTGGGGCAGCAGTGGGATCAGACCATGGGTCCCATCATTTCCACGGCCTCCAAGGGGCTGCTGTCCTCGACACTCTGGGGGGAATGTTTTCTCACCATGACTGTGGGTCTCCCAGCATGTTTACAAGATTATTTATCACCATCACTCTCAGAGCATAACTTTTGTGCATTTAAGTCTTCAATTCACTTGTTGAGTTAACCAATGTCTACTGAGTGGACTCGATGGACATGAGTTTGAGCAAGCTCTGGGAGTTGGTGATGGACAGGGAAGCCTGGGGTGCTGCAGTCCATGGGGTCACAAAGAGTCGGACACGACTGAGCAACTGAACTCACTGAGTGGACTGTGCCCGGCCCTGTGCTAGGCAATGGGGACAGGACAGCTGCTCCAGGCAGACAGGGCTCCTGGCCTCATCTGGCTGTATATCAGTGATCCCAGGCTGCCTTAACCAAGAGAGGTGTTTATTTCTCTCACACGGGAAGGCTAGAGAAGTATTCTGGGGGTGTATGAGGCCCCAGGCTCTTTCTCGTTATGCTCCTCTAACCTTAGCTTGTGACTTTCATCCCCAAGGTTACAAAAGAAAATCTCCACTACCAGCTGACTTGGAAAAATTTCTTTTAAGTAAACATTTTCTTGAAGTATAATGTATGTATACATATGTCATATATTGTATATGTATTGACAGTTTGGAGAATTTTGACGAAAGAGAAGAAGCCATGTAACCAGCATCCAAAACAAATAAAACCCCAGCAGAATAGGGCTGTCACCTCTGCAGATGCTATTGAGGTGAACCTCTCATTCCTAGAGCCAAGCTGTGAGACAGGATGGAGACAGCGCTGTTGCGGCTGGAATGCAAGCTTTGCCACCAATTTCTGGTGAGTGACCATGACCTCTCTGAGCTACTGTGATGAGTGATGAGCGCGGGGTGATTGAGAAACCCTGAAAGAGGCTCCATGAGAGCAGGCCTAGAATCCCAGGCACATTCAGAGCCCATCAGACCCCGAGGGCCTCTGAGGACAGTGCTGTGCTGCTCACAGTGGATCCTCTCTGATGATCTGCATCTTCTCGTGTGCCCTTTGTGCTCTGACCTGCCCAACAGGCCCCCTCGAGGGCAGGAACCAGCAGGGCCCACTGGCCTTGCCCCTCCTTCCCACTGCCCAATCCCCCCTTCCTCCCTGACCAGTTCATGCAGTGCAGCTCACCCTGACTGTACACCAAGAGATGCATGGGGTCTGGTTGCTGCTCAAGTCGGGAGGGGGACCCTCGACAATGAAGATGCAGCGGGGTGGGTGAAGGAGAGCCTGGGCCGTGACAGCAGAAACACCTACACCAGCCGGGAGGCTCAGGGAAGCTCCCAGGATGGAATTACACCTCTGCAGAGAGATGTGAGGGATGAGTGGGCGTTAGCTTAAGAAGTGGGAAAAAGTGCTCCCTGTGGGGGAACAGCATGAGCAAAGGCAGAAAAGCATGGAGCACTTGCGACCACAGGCAGACCAGTGATGCCAAATGCAGCGTGCAGTGGATGGAGGAGGGCCAGGGTGCGAGGCTGCAGAGGGCTGGCACACAGTCCTGAGAGCCGTGGGGAGCCAGGGAAGGGCAGGAAGCGGGGCAGCGATGTGGTCAGAGCTGACCTTCCAGAGACAGGATCAAAGACAAATAGGAAAGAAGTGGCCTGAACAGGGAGACCCTTGACGATGCTGTCACTATGGCCCAGGCAGCAACTGGAGTGGAGGGAGCACGGACAGGGAGGAGGTGCCTCTCACTCCATCCTCCCCCACCTGCCCTTGCTATTGACAGCCAGCCCACTTGCCTGCCCAACCCCAGGGCACCGGCATCATCAAAACCCTGGCCCAAGGTAGGAGGCCCCGTATTGCTGGTGAACTTTAACTCTGCCCTCAAGCCCAGGCTCAAATGCCATCTGCTCTGTGAAGCCCTCTCTGCTTGCTGCCAGCACCCTGAACACACTCCACAGCACCTCTCCCTGTGCTGTTTTATACCAGCAAGCAATAAAACCATGGCTTCTCCACCAACTTGCTGTGTTACCTTGGGCAAGGTTCTTAACCTCTCTGTGCCTCGGTTTCCACATTCATTAAAAGGCCACGATGGCAGTACAAGCCTCCAAAGATTTTGGTGGGGGCTATATGAGTTAATACACATACAGTGCTTAGAACAGTGCCAGGCACAGAGAAAGTGCTGGATGAAGGGAAGCCCTTGTCAGCCGTCTCTGTGGCTGCCTCCACATATACAGGTGAGCCCCTGGAGGCCAGGAACAGGGCATCTTCATTTTTAAGCAGGACTGGCCCTTCCCTCACCCCTCTCCCCTTGGCTGTCCACTAGCCCTTTGCTCCATCTCTGACCTTGGGCATGGCTGTCGCTGCTCATGCTCACCAAGCATGACATCCTGGGTGATCAGGCCACTGAGCATTCCTCCTGATAGACAGGCCTGTGGACTCTGGCTCCTGGGGACCTCAGGATCTCTGGTTTCCTGACAGCCTCCCACCCACAATGTCAAGGATCACGGAAGTCTTTAGGGACACTCTAAGTACAGGGCAACGAGGCTGACCCTGAGCAAGAGAACGGAGGGGAGACACCAGCAGGGGACCCCAACCCAGGGTGTGCGGGAAAGAGAAATGAAGCTACAGACTAGGGGAAGGCACACGAACAAAGACACCTGAAGGCCTAGCTTGAGGTAAGAGGCAAGACATCCCCCACCCCCAAGCCGTGGCCCTGAAGGGAGGGCCCGGAGGGGTCCCTTGAATGAACGGCGGGACAGGGAACCAAAGGGAAGAGGGCTCAGGAAGCAAAGCCATTTCTAGCTAGAGTGGCTGGGGCTTGCATGGAAAAGGGATGTGGAAAAGACTCTAACAAATGCCATGAACTCGGATCTAGTTTACTCCACCAGCTGTTGACAGGGTGAGTGCCTCCTCCGTGCCTGGCACTGGGTGGAGCACTGAGAGACTGGTAACCTAGAAATATGTCCCTGCCTCAATCAGCCATGACAGCCAGAGGACGTCTGTGCCTGGCCCACTGCTTCCACCACCAGGCCCCTTGCCCACACAACGCAGGATGCTGGAGGGGGTATGGCAGGCAGCAAAGCATGCTGGGTGAGAGCTGGTGCTCTGGAAGCAGACAGCCTTGGGCTCAGATCCTGGCCTCACCCCATCTGGCAGCATGACACAAGCTGGTGCCTTCACCTCTGAGCATCAGCTTCCTCATCTGCATGACGAACATGATAACACAGGCACACGCTGTGGCTGCCACCAGTGGCGAGAATGACTATTACGGCACGGGTGAGAGAGCCCACAGCGGGCCCTCGGGAGGGGTGCAAGGGGGCAGCAGAGTCTCCATCAGGGACAGAAGTCATCCCCTGGACTCACCTGGCTGAGGACAAAGAAGGTGCGGACATTCCAGAAACGGGCCTGCTCCTGGAGGAAGGTTTTCAGGTAGATGCCCTCAAAGGTCTTGAAGCAGCCGACCAGGGTGATGAAGGTCTCGTCCTCTGCATTGTCTGTGATGCTCTGGAGGATGGGCACCATGGGGGCCAGGCCGGTGCCAGCAGCCAGCATGAGGAGCTCCCCGTACTGGGGAACAAGACAGTACATGACAGGGCTGGGTTGGAAGGGGTCTTACCCCACCTACCAACTATGGGGCCTTTTCCTGGGCGTGCTTGAACTGGATGGTACTGTCCTTCTGGGGTGTCCTGCCCATCTGAGCTTCCCTCTCTACCCCCTCCAGGGAACCCTCCGTGCCTGTGAGCTACAGCTTGTGAGGCCTATGGAACAGAAATCATGGAATCCGGAGGCTGCAAGGAAAAGCAGTGGTGCAGCCATCCTACAAATGGCTGGCTGCCTTCTAAAGCACCCCTAAGGGACTCTGCTTACACACTTCTGCTGATAGGCAGCCCACTGGATCAATCTTAAAGGAAATCAACTCTGAATACTCATTGGAAAGACGGATGCTGAAGCTCTAATCCTTCAGCCACCTGATGCGAAGAGCTGACTCATTGGAAAAGACCCTGATGCTGGGAAAGATTAAAGGCAGAAGGAGAAGAGGGTGACAAAGGATGAGATGGTTGGATGGCATCACTGA
>NW_011494816.1:1443570-1450590 GCF_000754665.1 Bison bison bison | reverse complement strand
CAGGGAAGCCTGGCTGCAGTCCGTGGGGTCGCAAAAAGTCAGACACGACTTGGCGACTGAGCAACAAGCCCACTACTTCCTAAGAAGTCGGCTGTATTACAAGCTGACTCCCCTTGCCAGGGAGGGCTTCTCATCTCAATGACCTGAAACCTGCTCCAACCAAAGCTTTGCCCACCACCCCTATCCCGGCCCTGCCCTCTGGGCTGCTTCCTCTGCCGCAGGGCCACCTTGCAGAGATCTGAGGGCCCTGGCTTGGACCCTGAGCCTGCTCTTCTCTAGACTAAATGAGATACTATACCTCAGTGCCTGGCACAGTGCTGGCCCAGAGAGCCAAGCAATAAAAGTGAGCTCCCAAGGGGCCCCTGTTCCACCAACTCCCCCTCTCCAAACCTGTTTCCTGGCTCTAGGTCTCTTTAAGATCAGTGCTATGCAGGTTAGTGCCTGACCCGCACAGTGAGGTGTTCACCTCTATGCTTTGTAGGTCTCTGTGAGTGCAGTCCGAGTTTCCTCTAGCTTTAGCGATAGCCACCGCACACCACACTACTGCATGGAATGCTTCTTGGACTACCAGGAGCCATGCAGATCTCGGGGTAAACCCTCAGCCCTATGATCTGGGCAAGTTCTTTCACTTCTCAGAGCCTTGGTTTCTTCACTGGTTTAAAAAAAAAAAATAGACCTCTGCAGAAGAGCACCTATCTCAGAACTGGCATGAGGATTAAAGAGATGACAAGGGCCTGGTACGGAGCCTGGGACCCAATGCAGTTAGATTTCTGCCCCTCACTGAGCCCTACTGCTGGCCCGTCATCCTGGCCTGTGCTCCGATTCCCCCAGCCTCCAGTCACGGAGGCTGCCGTGTGTCACCTCTTTCTCCCATCACTGCTCAGGCTCTCCTCTGGGGAGCCTCCCCTGAGCCACGGGCAGGTGTTCCCACAGCCTTCTGCACACCCTCCTCACCCTGTGTTGTTATCATCAATCTGTGCGCCCGTCTCCCATCAGACTGGGAGCGTCTGGAGGAGGGCTCATCTGACCCATCTCCGGGCCTCCAGGGTCCAGCACTGGCCTGGCCCTGGGTGAACCCCTATGAATGTCTGTGGAACAAATGCAAGACAGATGCTAACACGCCAGTCTCAGGGCTGACGTGAGCCACCTGCCATGAAGCTGGCTGCAGAGTGGCAAGACTGGCCTGCACCCTGGCACCCTCACAGGAGCAGAGCAAAGTCTCAGCCACAGTCTCAGCAGCCAAACGTTGGTGCGTGAGACGCCATGTCCTTTCCTTCACAGCCTGGCCCTGTGCCCTCCCAGACAGCAAGTGTGGGGCTTTCCCGAGGGGTCTGTGGATGCCAAGACTGTTATGTCTGGGAAGATGGCCTGCAGGTATTCTATATTTCTTCTTTTAGCTTCTTTATATCTGCAGATTTTGGGGGGTAATGAACAGATACTACATTTGTAATAAGGAGAATACCAGTAAAAGCTATTTTTAAATTACACAAAAAGAATGGACACACAGACATAGCAAACAAACTCGTGGGGACTTCCCTGGGGGTCCAGTGGTTAAGAGTCTGCACTTCAAGTGCAGGGACGCAAGTTTGATCCCTGGTGGGGGAACTGGGATCCGCATGCCGCGTGGCATGGCCAAAAAGGAAAACAAACTTATGGTTACCAAGGAGGAAAAGAGACGAGGGATGAAGTAGGAGTTTGGAATTAACATATACACTGCCATATATAAAGGAGAAGGCAGTGGCCACCCACTCCAGTACTTTTGCCTGGAAAATCCCATGGACGGAGGGGCCTGGTAGGCTGCAGTCCATGGGGTCGCACAGAGTCGGACACCGAAGCAACTTAGGAGCAGCCATATATAAACTAGATAACCAACAGCGACCTACTGTAGAGCACAGGAAACTGTACTTAATATTTTGTAATAACCTATAAGGGAAAAGAATCTGAAAAAGAATGTATGTGTGTGTGTGTATATATAACTGAATCACTCTGCTGTATACCTGAAGCTATCACAACATTGTAAATCAATTATACTTCAATTAAAAATAAAAGAATAGAGAGGAAGAATGATTCATTCTTTTCCATTTGTTTTGCTTTGTTTTCCTCATTATAAAAGGTAATAGGTACTCATTGTGGGTAATTTGGAAAATATAATGAAGAAAATAAAAATCGCCCATAATTCCACCAACCAGAGCTGCTAACATTTTATTGCTTTTTTAAAAAAAATACTTTTTCTGTATAATCTAACTTAAGTTTCCTAGCTTGTTGTGTATTCAGTATTTTACTTAGTATTGGTCATGACCTTACAGCATAAGCATCAACATCATTTATAAACATAATTTTAAAATCCAGGATAGTAGTCTATCAAGTGCCTGTAACCCAGTGTACATAATTGCTCTGTTGTTGGATGTTCAGCTGTCTCCAATTTCTCGCTATTATAAATACGCTGCAATGAACATGTGCAAGAGGCAGCATTTGGATTCTTTCCATAGGACACACTTCAGAAGTGGAAGCACTGGGTCAAGGATGTGAAGATTCCTAAGACTCCCAGTGGTGGTTTAATTGTTCAGTCGAGTCCACCTCTTTGCAACCCCATGGACTGTGGCCCACCAGGCTCCTTTGTCCACGGGACTTCCCAGGCAGGAATACCGAGTGGTTTGCCATTTCCTTCTCAAAGGGATCTTCCTGATCCAAGGATCGAACCCAGGTCTCCTGCACTGCAGGTGGTCTCTTGTATTGCAGGCAGATTCTTTGCAAACTAAGGCACAAGGAAGTCCCAAGTCCCCAGCACACACTGTCAAACTGTTTTCTTATATGCACCAATTGATGAGAAACGACTGCTTTTTCCTAGGAGTGTCAGGGGAGGACTTGAACATGCCATGAAGATGAGGGGAAGAACCCTTGGCCTGGGAGGCAGGGGACTTCCCAGCAGCAAGTCACAAGGTGTACTTAGGGAGTGGTCTCCATAGTCTTGTAAATGGCCCGTGAAACTGGAAAGAGATCCGAGAGTCAGCTGGTGTACGGGCCCTACATGCCAAACTTAGTCTGAATTTTTCCAAGCAATGTTCAGGCATGGATGGTTCTGGGACATAGGCAGTTTTGTCTCTTAGTACCTATCCCATCTCCTCCCGTGTCCAGCCCCAAGTATACTCTTGGCATTAGGTCTGGGCTCAAGAAGAATGGCACAGCGAGATTATATGGCTTGAAACATGAGAACCACAGTCCTGGAGGCTAAGCTGGCAGGGGTCTCCTGAGGACACAGCATGGGCACTGACCTGGTTTGGTTTATAGAAGAAGCCTCCGAAGGGTCCTCTCCAGAAAGCTGTGTCTCCTGCTTTCCAGGACTTGACATACCGGGACATCAGCCCAGTCTGGTAGCACTGGAAGCAAACAAAGGGAGACCTCAGTGGACGGGCACATGCCGCCAATACAGGCCACGGCAGCCGCGCCACCAATACACGCCACGGCAGCCGCAAGCTCAGTACTTTACACGTGTTGTCTCATTTAATCCTTCTAATCATCCACGAAGTTAGTACTGTCAGCCCCCGTTTTCAGATGAGGCCCAGAACCTTACACAGAAGGTAAATGGTAAGACCAGGATGAGAATCTGTATGACTGTCGGCCCTAACTACAGAGGTCTCAAACCAAATAACCAGGGGCCACACGGGTAACACAACTGAGTGAAGAATCAGGGAAGAGACAATTAATGGCACCTAACAGTCTCAGCATCAGGCAGACAAGAGTGAGTGGTGGAGACTAAGGTAAATTGGTGAGCGAATACTCTTTCTAAAGGAAGAAGCCACTTTGCAAATTCCAGTCCACAGTCCACAGGGCCAGTGATGCCAGATCTTCTGACTTTCTAAGAGGGGCAGGAAATCCATATTTTTAGGAAAATTTTCCCATTCTTGAAATGTTAGCAATTAATTCAAAATTTTAAAACACTATACAGGCCAAAACGAAATATATTTGTAGGCTAGAGGCAGTTTGTGAGCCACTCACTTGCAATCTCTGCATATCCCTATACTGTCTCCTGGCTGGAGGAAAAAGTGAAGGTTGTGGAGGGGATTCCTCCACGGGAGAAGGGCAGTATGCACTTGCTGGGTGCCCACCCACTCTGTGCTGGGCACTATGCTGGGGCTGCAGGGAAGACAGCTGGACCTTAAGCTCCATGAAAGCAGCCAGTGCCTGAATCATGGAAAGGACTTTAACATCTGAATGAACAAATCAGTAACCCAGATCAGGCCCTCCTAAGCTTAAGGAGCTCACAGTCTAAGAGGGACCTAAGTCTCAGACATACACAAGGTAGAGACTACCTAATGCCTGAGGAGGTGCAGTCACTTCCAGTGCAGCGGGACTGAGGAGAGCTTCCTGGAGAAGGAAGCAGTGGGGCTGGACCTTAACGACTGGGTAGGATCAGACTCACTGGAGATGGGAGCAGACGGGCACAAAGGATTCTGGGCATCAGGTGTGGTATGCTCAGGGGTAGGACAGCCCAGGTCATGTTCTAGGAACAGCAAGTGGACACGATAGAGTAGAGTCAGGGGAGCACTGGGAGAGAGGACTGGAAGAGTGTTTGGAGAAATTATAACCAGGCCTGAAGGAGAGACTGGGCTTTGGTCACCAGACTTGCTTTTAAACACTCACAGCCACTTCTGGTACCATCGCTGCCTTCCTTGGGCACCAAATGCATAAAGCAAAGAACGTCCTTGGCTGACCTGGAAGAGGTCTGGGGAGGAGGCTACAGTTTTTCTAACTTGCTGAAAGATACATTTCAGCCTATCCCTTGTTTTGTGGCCCTGGTCCTACGGAGGCACAGCCCCAGGGGTGGCCTTAGAAGCCCTACGGCACAGAGAGAACTCAAGGAGAAAGGAAGGATTTTTCTGTGCTTCTGGCACTCACACAGAGCCTGGCACAGGGTAAACCCTCAAAACACATCTGTTTAACAGAACTGACACTGGACTTGTTCTTCCATTTGGGATCATATTACCCAAGGGGCCTTGGGACAATATCATCTCTCTGAGCTTTAGTTTCTTCATCTGCAAAGTGGGGAGAATATGATCTACTCTGCAGGGTGGTTACAAAGTTGAAATGAGGTAATTAAAGAGCTAGAGGCAGTACCTGGAGCCCAGAAGGTGCCTGAGAAATGGGAGTTCCCCCTTCCTATCCACAAGGGAGTGTAAACCTTAGAAAACCCGCCTGCCTTCCCAATTTGCCAAGACATTTCCAGTTCTTCAGCCAGCGGCTTAGGGATAATTAAGCATCTCTCTGAAGAGAGGCTTTCCGGTAAACGAAGGAGAAAATCAGCCTTGCAGCTGGGAGTGATCCAGCTGCCCTGAAGTACTGTCTCTAGGCTTATCCTTTCAATAGAAACACACCCAGACAAGCAGCTTGGGGAAGTGGGCCATTTGGAGAGGATTTGTGGAATCTCCCAGACAAACAGTTGCGTGGAGAGGGATCCCATCCAAGCTTATGTTTGAGGGAATAAATACTCGAGCTCTGAAGGCAGGCGGGGAAGGCGGGAGCCATAGATGGTGCTGGGGACTTGGAATCAGGAGACCAGGGCTTACCCACAACTTGCACTTCTTACTACCTGGGGAGCCTCAGGCTCTCCTGGGGTCTCAGTTTACTTGTCAATGAGAGGGGGGTAATTTCTGTCCTATAAGGGAGACAAAGGATGTGAACACCTATCTTGAGGATTCTGTTTGGGAAAAGATCTAGAGCTATGTATTAGGCCGACTCATGTGAAACTGCTGGTTCCATAAGTCAAAAACGTTAGCATGTCAGCAATTTCATATCAGATCAGATCAGATCAGTCGCTCAGTTGTGTCCGACTCTTTGCGACCCCATGAATCGCAGCACGCCAGGCCTCCCTGTCCATCACCAACTCCCGGAGTTCACTGAGACTCACATCCATCGAGTCAGTGATGCCATCCAGCCATCTCATCCTCTGTCGTCCCCTTCTCCTCCTGCCCCTAATCCCTCCCAGCATCAGAGTCTTTTCCAATGAGTCAACTCTTTGCATGAGGTGGCCAAAGTACTGGAGTTTCAGCTTTAGCATCATTCCCTCCAAAGAAATCCCAGGGCTGATCTCCTTCAGAATGGACTGGTTGGATCTCCTTGCAGTCCAAGGGACTCTCAAGAGTCTTCTCCAACACCACACTTCAAAAGCATCAATTCTTCGGCACTCAGCCTTCTTCACAGTCCAACTCTCACATCTATACATGACCACAGGAAAAACCATAGCCTTGACTAGACGAACCTTTGTTGGCAAAGTAATGTCTCTGCTTTTGACAGAATATGAATATGCTATCTAGGTTGGTCATAACTTTCCTTCCAAGGAGCAAGCGTCTTTTAATTTCATGGCTGCAGTCACCATCTGTAGTGATTTTGGAGCCCAGAAACATAAAGTCTGACACTGCTTCCACTGTTTCCCCATCTACTTCCCATGAAGTGATGGGACCGGATGCCATGATCTTCGTTTTCTGAATGTTGAGCTTTAAGCCAACTTTTTCACTCTCCATTTTCACTTTCATCAAGAGGCTTTTTAGTTCCTCTTCACTTTCTGCCATAAGGGTGGTGTCATCTGCATATCTGAGGTTATTGATATTTCTCCCGGCAATCTTGATTCCAGCTTGTGTTTCTTCCAGCCCAGCGTTTCTCATGATGTACTCTGCATATAACTTGAATAAGCAGGGTGACAATATACAGCCTTGACGTACTCCTTTTCCTATTTGGAACCAGTCTGTTGTTCCATGTCCAGTTCTAACTGTTGCTTCCTGACCTGCATACAAATTTCTCAAGAGGCAGGTCAGGTGGTCTGGTATTCCCATCTCTTTCAGAATTTTCCACAGTTTATTGTGATCCACACAGTCAAAGGCTTTGGCATAGTCAATAAAGCAGAAATAGATGTCTTTCTGGAATTCTCTTGCTTTTTCCATGATCCAGCGGATGTTGGCAATTTGATCTCTAGTTTCTCTGCCTTTTCTAAAACCAGCTTGAACATCAGGACGTTCACGGTTCACA
>NW_011494816.1:1431208-1442202 GCF_000754665.1 Bison bison bison | reverse complement strand
TTTCGGACTCTTTTGTTGACCATGATGGCTACTCCATTTCTTCTGAGGGATTCCTGCCCGCAGTAGTAGATATAATGGTCATTTGAGTTAAATTCACCCATTCCAGTCCATTTCAGTTTGCTGATTCCTAGAATGTCGACATTCACTCTTGCCATCTCTTGTTTGACCACTTCCAATTTGCCTTGATTCATGGACCTGACATTCCAGGTTCCTATGCAATATTGCTCTTTACAGCATCGGACCTTGCTTCTATCACCAGTCACATCCACAGCTGGGTATTCTTTTTGCTTTGGCTCCATCCCTTCATTCTTTCTGAAGTTATTTCTCCACTGATCTCCAGTAGCATATTGGGCACCTACTGACCTGGGGAGTGAATCTTTTTGCCTTTTCATACCGTTCATGGGGGTTCTCAAGGCAAGAATACTGAAGTGGTTTGCCATTCCCTTCTCCAGTGGACCACATTCTGTCAGATCTCTCCACCATGACCCGCCCATGACTTCTTATACATTTATTGCCTACTCCTTGGGTCTCTGGGGCATTTTGCATCCAGCCCATTTTGTTCATCTCATCTCTACCAACTGCCCAGCCCACCTTGGCTGCCCCTACAAGCATGTCTCCCTCCACCACTCAGACTGAGTATAGATCCCACCAGACCCTACTCTATTTCACCTCTCCCCGCCTTTGGTTATCCAGCCCTGGAACACCACCTCTAATCTGTACTCCTTCTTCAAGGCCCAACTCAAATGCCCCGGCCCTTGCCAACTCCTTCTATAAGGTAATTTCAGTTAGCTTGGTCCCCGAGGTACTCCATGTCCCATCTTTTGCCTGCGCACCCGCTCTGTTCCAAGACGAATGACTGGAAGTTCCCCAAATCATGCCCCCTTGGCTGCTGTATATACACACTGCTCAGCACTCAGAGCTTCCTTCCCAATCCTGAGCTTAACACAGAGCTCACACACACAGCTTCCTCGAGGAAGCCCAGCCCGCTTTCCCTGCGGCCCCAGGTGCCCTGAGCTGGGCTGGGGCCTGCTGCGTCTACCACCTTGCAGTGTCCTAATCTGGCCCCATCGGATGGTGGGCACTGGGTCTGACTCCCCCTGGATGCCTGTGCCCAGCATACAGAAGGAGCCCATGACTTGGTTCCCCTTTCCCTGGCTCAGTGCTCACGCTCCATCAGTAGTAAGATGGTGAGGAGGAAGAGCTTTACTCTTCTCAGCCCAAGCCTTTTGTCCATAAAATCTATCAGGAACATGCCTCTGTTGATGATGCAGCAGCCCCTTTTCCCTAGGAAAGGAGATTAGAAAAGGCCACCCTCATTGTCCTTGCTCTTCCCTCCAGCCAGCTTCCTCCCACGTGAATCCTGGCTTTTCCCACATCAAAGGGAAGTGCCCAACCCTGACCAAGTTGGCAAATGGAGGTCCAGTCCTTGGCTCTTAGAGCAACCGTGTGAGTTGACTTACCTTGATTAAAACTTCGAAGTATCCTTCTGCATTGGCAGGGCTGATGGGCGTATAGGCTCTCTGAATTTCTAAGTCATCTACTGTCCCTCTGGGAAAGAGATGCACTTGGTCAGGCATTCAGCCAGTCATTCAACAAATCCTTAGAGTACCTAACCTGTGCCAGGCTGGTGAAAGTGAAGCTAGAGGCCCAGTCATCCCAGCAGCCCTCACTGACGGGCAGGCACGGTGGAGCAGAAGACAAGCGTACTGGGCTCCCCTACGACTGCGTGCTGGCTATGAGACCCTGGGCAGGTCACTTAAACCTTCAGTTGCTCCTTCTGTAAAATGGGGACAATCACCCTGCTATGTGGTTCCATTGGGATTACAGATGGAAAGGTGCTTAAAAAAGCACACTGATGATGTGAGCTGTTTTAGGACATCACTGAGGTTTTTCCTGACCTCTCCCTGACCATAGCATGATCAAGATAAAAACAGCTATGTTTGACAAGTGTTTAACATTTAGCAAATACTACCACATGCCAGGAGCATTGGAATTAGAAAGGATCCTCAAAGGTGCCCTCGTCCAAAGTTTGACCTGATTCATGAATCCACTCCAGTATTATCAACAAGGGGGCCAGAAGGATAGTCATGCAGACATGTTGTATTAAGTGCCTATGATGCACCAAGTATATTACAGGCAGTACCTCATTTATTGCAAACAATAACCAAAATGAAGAAACCAAGGCTTAGAGAAGGGATGCCACCTGCCTGAGGTCACACAGCTAGAATCAACTGTAGCTCCGTCTGCCTCAGAGGCAGGTTCCTTGCCACTACTCCTCAGAGCTTCCCGGGAGCACCCAAGCACCCCTTTCTTGAACCCTACCATGTACAAAATTTTCTTCTCCAAGGTATGCAAAGATTAAAAAGGCTCATCCTAATGTATCAAAAGTTGGGCAGAAACATTCAATAAATGCTTACAGAACAAGGCACATATGGCCTGGCTCGGATGCAAAGAGCACTGTGACATTTGCTATGACAGAGGTAAGTCACAGGCACTCTCATCTGGGGAGCCTCAGAAGCCCTCCCTGAGCTGGGTTTTAAAGGATGAGCCAGCCACTAACACGTGAAAATGGGGACAGGAAGTAAAGGGAAGAACCTAGGCAAAAGCCTGTGCTGTGCTGTGCTTATGCACTCAGGCATATCCAACTCTTTGCCACCCCATGGACGGTAGCCCGCCAGGCTCCTCTGTCCATGGGGATTCTCCAGGCAAGAATATGAGAGTGAGTTGCCATGCCCTCCTCCAGGGGCAAAAGCTTAGAGGTAGTTTAATGTAGGGCAAGCCAGGAACTGGTGAGAGGGGCAAGCATGGGGGTGGGCAGCTGAGAACTTGGTGGGCAAGGGAGCTGGGGCTGTGGGTTGGCGTGTTGCTGGGGAGGTGCTGTGGAGCACCAGAAGGGGTCTGAGTGAGGAGGGACGTGGGTGTCCTGAGAGTGACAGAGACAGTGGAGAGGGACCAGACCAGAAGCAGGCAGTTCTGGGCATCCCTGACTTATGGATGGAGGGTTTCTTGGGCTCTGACCTGTCCTGTGGCTCCTAAAGGAACAGTGACTTTTAAGGACTGGCCAGCCAGGCCACAGGCCAGAATGAGCTGTATACAAACACCAGGGGTCTGTGTGAGGCAAGTGACCAGAGTGTGATGAGTAATAAGCTTTCTCCTGGTTTCCTTCCTGGCTACACCTTCTGTCTCCTTTGCTGGCTTTACCTCCTCTTGCCAACACTGTAAATGGTGGAGTTGCCAGGGTTCAGTCCTAACTCCTTCCTTCTTTCCATGTCCCGCATGCTCCCAAATGCCATCTAGGTATAACGATACACCTGGATGCTTCCCAGATCCACGCCTGCAGCTCAGATCTCTCTGCTGAGCGTCAGGCCTAGAGAGCTGACTGCCTGCTAGATGCCTCCACCTGGAGGTCCCAAAGAGTCTTGTCCCTGGGTAGGTGGAGGTGGGGATCGAGGTGGGATGAGAAGACAAAATTAAGCTGGGAGAAAGAAGGAAGTGCAGAGGAGTGAACGCTGTAATTCAGGAGGCAGGCTGTCTGGGCTTGAATCCTTGTTAGCTGTGTGATACTGGGCAAGTCTCTTATTTTCAATGTCAGTCTCCTTTCTATCAACTGGTGCTAATTGTATGAGGTTAATGCCACAAGCTCTGGAGCCACACTGTTTGCTTTCAAACCCTAGCTCCAACATCTGCCAACTGTGTGATCTTGGGGAAGTTATTAAACCTCTCTGACTTCAGTTTCCTCTCTGGTATGATAACGGTGCCTACCCCACAGGATTTTGTGAACAATAAATAAGCTCATACATATGAGCATAAACTGTATGAAAAAAGTGTTTGTTGTTGTTATTTATCATGAAAATACATTATCTAGGCCAATTCCAAGAGCCCTCTAAGTCATGTATCAGTGTTTACTCTGAAGATGACAAATGGAGGCTTTAGGAAGGTTAACCAAGTTGCCCTGGGCCACACTGCTAACAAATGGCAGAGTAGGGCTGCAAAGCCTGGGTCCTCCCACTACCCGAGTGTACTGTAGGATGGGGTCCTCCTACTACCTGAGTGTAGCGTAGGATGGGGTCCTCCTACTACCTGAGTGTAGGGTAGGATGGGGTCCTCTCACTACCTGAGTGTACCATAGGATGGGGTCCTCCCATCACCTGAGTGTACTGTAGGATGAGGTGCTCCCATTACCTGAGTATACCATAGGATGAGGTCCTCCCACTACCTGAGTATACCATAGGATGAGGTCCTCCCACTACCTGTGTGTACCATAGGATGAGGTGCTTCCACCACCTGAGTGTACTGTAGGATGAGGTGCTCCCACCACCTGAGTGTACTGTAGGATGAGGTGCTCCCACCACCTGAGTGTACCATAGGATGAGGTGCTCCCACCACCTGAGCGTACCGTAGGATGAAGTCCTCCCACTACCTAAGTGTACTGTAGGATGAGGTGCTCCCACCACCTGAGTGTACCATGGGATGAGGTCCTCCCACTACCTGTGTGTACCATAGGATGAGGTGCTCCCACCACCTGAGTGTACCGTAGGATGAGGTGCTCCCACCACCTGAGTGTACCGTAGGATGAGGTCCTCCCACTACCTGAGTGTACCGTAGAATGAGGTGCTGGCCAGGCCGCAGGCCAAGCTGGCTGTTCCCGGGTAGTGCAAACCGGACAAGGTAGGTGTCCTCGGTGAGCCTGTCCACAGCACTGATGAGGAAGGCCAGGAAGGTCTCTGGGCTCAGCTTGGAAGGGCAGCTCTGCAACAGGAAAAGATTCACCAGCTAGAACCTGAAACTCAAGAGACAAGCAAGCCTCCATGAGCATCCTCCCTGCAAGGAGAGGCTACTGTGGTTGACAAGTTTTCTGTATAATAGTGCAGTCCCACCTTCCTTCCCTTTCAGGCTCTAAGAACGCTGGAGCACTTTATGTCAAGGGTACCCTGCTCTGAAGCCTGGCATGGTTCCTCTCAGCCCCAGGATAAAGCACAAGGTCCTTAGTTGGACACTCTAGTGCCTGTGGATGAGTCCTGAGTCTCATTTTACCTCCCAAGCATCCAGTGTCAGACCTTTCTGTGTTCCCCACAAGAACACCTTGTGGATTCCAACCTGTAAGTCTTTATTTGCTCAAGCTGTGTCCTCCATCCAGAACACTCATTTCCAATGTATGGAAAACCCACCTATCCTTGAAACCTGCTAAAACCCAGTATGCAGATTTAGAAACTGATGGGACCTTAAAGATGACCTAATTCAATACCCTTATTTTACATGTGGGGAAACTGAGGCCCAAGTGGTAGTGACTTGTTTGTATAAAGTCACCACCATGAGCAGGGGTTCAAATTCATGTCTTCTAAGTCTCAGCCCATTGCCCTTAATATTCCATCCACCCCGCAGACCTCTTCCAGGAAGTCTTCTCTGACTGCCCCAACTCACAGATCCTGTTCCCCTGAAAATGCACCCACCCAATTCATTCCTGGGACCTTCCCTCACTATACCACCCCATCCCCCACTCACCAACTCAAGGCCAGGCTTTGAACCTGGGTCAGTCTGCTTCATTAGGCCCACTCTTTTCTCTCTGCTGCAGAGTCAGAGGAAGCTCCCTTGAGCAGGTACACCATACAGGGCTGAGGTCAGGAAGATGCCGACACCTGGCCCTCGTGTCTGAGGAGCACCCCCCCTTACCTGTGTCTCTTCCATACTCAGCAGGCTCCTGTCCTTGCTGGCTCGGGCAGCCTCCCACCTTGCCAGGTCTCGCTGGTAGATGTCGAACACACAGGGCGAGCAGCCACTGCCACAGCACTGCGAGGGCAAAGGCTCCACCGGTCGAAGCTGCAGCCAGGCTTCCTCTTCGTCACCTTCCTCCCCCTGGTCCATCATCAGTGGGGCTTGATCAGATACTCTTCCCAGAGCAGGCCCAGGCCCTGCTCCCTTGCCAGCCTGGAGGAGGGAACACGTGTGGTTACTCTCTGGGCACCTCTGTTCCACTGGTTCTCCCTGGGGCCGGCAGGTGCCAAGCTCCGTGTGAGCACATGGATGAATCAGTCCTGGGGTCTGCTGTCTGCAGGGAGGGAGGCAGACAGGCACAATAATCCCAACAGGCAACCACAATCCCAACAGGCAACCACAGTTTCTTGACCTCTTCCCATGCTCTGAGTGCTGGATCAAGATTACAAAGAAAATCTCGCAACAGTGTTCATCAGCTATACTCCAACATAAAAGCAAAAGTTAAAAAAAAGATTACATAGAAAATTTCACTGAACTTTTAAAATATTTTAAATGATGAAGTAAAACATTTATGTACAATTTAACAATTGTTATAAAAGAGCCATTTTGTAACCACCACTCACTCAAGTAAAAAGAATCTTGCTGGCATCCCAGAAGTCATGCATTTGTGTCCCTTCTGATCACACCTCTGTGCCCATAACCACTATCGGTTCCCTTGCTTTTCTATACTTGTGCCACTTTGTTTGCAGTTCTATCCACAATTTATCAGATTTGCTTAGTTTTTATCCTTATATGAACAGCTTCTCAGGTGGCTCAGTGGTAAAGAATCTGCCTGCCAAGCAGGAGACTCGGGTTGAATCCCTGCATCGAGAAGAAAGAAATGGCAACCCATTCCAGTATTCTTGCCTGGAGAATCCCAGGGACAGAGGAGGCTGGTGGGCTACAGTCCATGGGGTCACAAAAGAGTCGGTCATGGCTTAGCGACTAAACAATAACAACAGTATCGTATGAAATGTATTCTTCTGTGCCTAGTTTCCTTCACTCAGTATTGTTGGCGAGTCATCTACCGAATTGCTGCATTTTATTTAATCTTTACAACAAGGCCAGTCCTGGAGGTGCCATTTTATGGATGGGCAAACTGGAGTCTGAAGAGGTTTAATAACTTACCCAGGGTCACACGCATGCGTGCTAAGTCACTTCGGTCATGTCCAACTCTTTGTAACCCTATGGACTGTAGCCTGCCAGGCTCCTCTGTCCATGGGATTCTCCAGGCAAGAATACTGGAATGGGTTGATGTGCCCTCCTCCAGGGGATCATCCTGACCCAGGGATCGAACCTGCATCTCTTGCGCCCTCTGCATTGGCAGGCAGGTTCTTTACCACTAGCGCCACCTGGGAAGCCCTACCCACATCACAAAGTTCCATAAATGATGGCACTGGGACTTGAACTCTGCTCTGTCTGGTCTCAGAACATATTGTTCTTCAATAACAGGAACACAGGAGAAGAAGGTCATGATGGTCCAGGTGAGAATTGATCTAGACCAGGACAGTTTCAGAGAAGATGAGAGGAGAGTGGACAATTAGGGAAATCCTGAAGCAGGAATTAACAGAACACAGAGACTGACAGATGTGAGGTGAGCAGGTGAGGGGGAGAGAGGGCTAAAGGGACATCCAGGTGTGACGCTTGGATCCTTGGGTGGATAGTGGGTCCAAACAGAGTTGAGTTTTAGAGGAAAGAGGAAGGGAGGGAAATGGTAAGTTCACTAAGAGGTACGCTGAATGCCTGTGGGGCATCCAAGGGCAAAATCTAGCTCCGTTTGGATTAAGCAGGTCTAGGAACCTGAATCTAGAGATGGAGCTCCGGGCAATGGACAGCAAGGAAGGGATGGGCTGGTAGAGAGCAGGCTGGAGCCTCTGCCGAGGCCTGCCTGGCTTCCTGCAACACTCATAGCGCTTGGTCCAGCCCTGGTCATGGTAGGTGCTCAATAAATGCTCTTCCAGTGAATGAATCTCCACCCTATAGCATTTCACACTGTTCAGAACTTACAAGTTTACATGTCTTTCTCTTCTGAGATTGTGAACTGCTTGAGGGCAGAGACCTGCTTTTTATTCATTTTATGAAGAGGCACAATGTATATTTTAAAATATGCATGTTATATGAAAGAAAGAAAGGAGGGAAAGGAACTTGGTTTCAGGGCCATTAGGTAAATTTTGAAAGACAGACCAGGGAGGAAAATTTAAATGGTTATGATTTATTTTGAGATATTTCTGTGAGGGCAGTTTGGGATTTATCAAGGTTTTCTGTATTTATATGTGGAACTCTACAGTTCATATAGAAATAGAGCTGTCATCTCACTTGCAAGGAAACTATTCATTTAAAATCCCACAGGCAAATCAAAGTAAAGGGGGGTCTTCTCCCCCTCTTGTCTGAGAACAGAACTTAGGGGAAATCTGATGTCACAGAACATTACTTAAAATGCAATTACGACTAAAAGCTCCAGTTTTTGCTATCCTCCCATTCATTTGACACTTACTGGGCAGGGGCTGCTGAATGAGGTGCTGGGACAGAGATGAATGACACTCGTCCATGTCCTGGAGGAGCTCCTGGCCTGGAGGAGTCAGACACTAAACAGATAATACCTGGGAAAAGAACACAGGTCACTTACTGGGCCACTCTGTCCCAAGCACTTTGCACTGTCTCACTCTGCTCCCGGCAGCCATAGGTAAGGAGGCTATGCCTTCCTTATTCCACAATGGAGAAAACTGCGGCCAGGAAGCCAGAAGTGGCAAGGTTAGTGCATATACCTGGTCTCTTAAGACTCTAGGATACTCTTTCTCCCTAGATTTCATGCCTCTGTAGGGCAGAGGAGTGTCTTCATCTCCAATTTCCAGTGGGCTGGGCTGGCACACCCACCTTGCCAAACTGCCATTGAATTTTATGGGCCCCCTGGAGCCTCCCTAGGGCAGTAGCTTCATGGGTGCATAAAATGCTAGAATCAAGGTGTGGGCCAAGTCTGTGGAAAAGCCAGGAGCAAACCACTAAGCCTGCCAGAGGACATGGAAATACTGTTTCTTGGTTACCAATCACTTCCCAGGAGTCTTAACTTTTACGATCTTTCCCATTTTTTCCGCTTCCCACATCCATATACACTAGAGTTTTCTATGGGCCCAAACGATGTGCTTCCAGTTTCCCCCAACACTATCCATCAGCACACCTGCCACCAGCTCTGACCACACCTGTCCCCTGCTTCACAACCTTCAACAGCCCCCCACTGCCTACTACACACAATTCAGCCTTCTTGCCTGGTGCCCAACATTCTTCCTGGTCAGAACTTGCCCCAGTTCTCTTACCACTTACTATCATCAATTTTAGAAGGGCAGTTCCTGTATGTGCCACAATCTCTCTTGTAAAGGAAAGGTTTCTCTTTAGAGGAAAGAAAACCTTCTACTGCTGGTTCAGTGATTTCAGGAAGGTTCAGTAGGCTAAGACCCTCTTGAGGGCAAGTGTGGTATCTTATTCTTTCTGCATTCTACCACCAAGCACAAGCCTGGCAGACGGATGGCTCAGGCAAGTGGTGAGTGCTCAGTTCACAAAGATCTGGGAGCCAGGCATAGAGCTTGGGGCTGAGATACAGCAGAGGGTTAATACAACATTGGCTCTACCTTCACAGAGCTTCCAGACAAGAATGGTGTCACATCAGCTCAACCCATTCTTCTTACATGTTATGTACCAGGTTTGTATTTAAAAGTGAATGAGAGCTGGTTTCCTCTATATGCTGATTTCTTACTCCCAAAAGATTTGGGAGAAATAAAGTGAGCTAAGTTAACAGAAGGAGCTCTATTAACTGTAAACTCCTGTACAGTGTGAGAGTTATTTATCTATCTTTGCCTTAAATTTGCTTTCTAGATTTTACTAATTCCATTTTCCCTGCTATTTTGGAAGTGAGTAGAGAAGTTGGCCATGTCAGTTATGAATTTTAAAGATCAGTTTCACATTTCCTCTCAGCCTCTACTTTTGGAGTCTAAGAAGCCAGGCCTTGACACATGTTGCTTCTGCCTGGATGACTCTCCACACCCTCAGACACTGCTTCAGGGTCACCTCCTCTCAGAGCCACCCCCTTACCACACCCTTCTCATTTTCTAGCACAGCTGTCTTGGACCAGTTTCCTGGAGGTCAATTTTTCCTCAGACTGGGGTGGGAAGGGGGATGGTTTCAGGATGATTTGAGCACATTAGATTTATTGTGCTCTTTATTTCTATTTTGTGGCAATCAGGATATTCCACCTTTACTTTAGGGTTAGGGTTTATGTTCCTATGAGAATCTAATGCCAGCTGCTGAATTGACAGCAGGCAGAGTTCAGGCAGTGATGCAAGTTCATGGGGAGTGACTATCCTGGGGGTTGAGGACCCGTGCGTTAGCAGGTACCCTATTTGCTTATTCATTACATTAGTATGCATTGAGTCATTAAATGTATATTTACTATGTGCTCAGCACTGATCTAGAGGCAGACTTCACAACAATGAAGAAACAAAAACTCTTGCATTCACGGAGCTCCTTGCAGTCATGGAGCTTACATTCCAGTGGGAATGTCATTAAGATCAAAATGAAAAATAGGCTATGTTCAGTGTTAAATACGAAAGAGGCAAACAACTGGGGGAAAGGGCTATAAGTGTGTGTGTTGCAATTGCTATTTGGTTTACTTGCTTTCTGTCTGTATCTCCCACTTAAACTGTAAGCTCTACATCGCACATCCATTTTATTCACCAGTGTAAACCCGCTACTCAACAGTGCCTGACACACAGTAGTCATTTGATAAATACCTACTGAGCAAGGAGCAAGATACCCCTCTGCCGCTCTGGCCCCGCTCCTAGGAGGCGAAAAGGGACATTTTGAGGAAAGAGGAAATTAACTCATTTTGGGCGCTGGGGAGGAAGCAGGCAGTGTGCGAGGTCAGAGCGGCCCTAGCGTGGTGCAAAGGCCACGTTCAGGCTCCACGTCAGAAGTGGTGGAGAGGGAAGGAAACTTACGGGATACCCACCACGTTCTGTGCGCTGCGCAACTGAGCTAGTTTAGGCATTTCCATCCCTATTTTGAGGCTTCCAAGTTGGCGGAGTGGTAAAGAATCCCCCTGCCAATGCAGGAGACAGATCCCTCGGTCAGGAAGATCCCCAGGCGGAGGGAAGCAACCCACTCCAGCATTCTTGCCTGGAAAATTACATGGACAGAGGAACCTGGCCAGCTACAGTCCATGGGGTCGCAAAGAGTTAGACTCGACTGAGCAC
>NW_011494816.1:1422038-1431108 GCF_000754665.1 Bison bison bison | reverse complement strand
TATTTTTACACCGAGTGACTTTAAGGCTCAGAAGTACTCTGTCCAAGCTCCAATTGCTCGCAAGAAATCAAGGCTGTCATGAGTTCAAATTTTAAGTCCCGAAGCTCTCCTAGCTCATTACAGCTCTCACCACAACCACTCACCTACCCTCCTGCGCTTTCCCTCAGGTAAAGATCTTGCAGGTTTCACTCCCACCCGGGGAAGGTGGGCAGGGTTCCACCTGTGAAAAAATGTGGACGGCCTGCGGGGTGGGGCAAGGCCAGAGTTACCTGGCGGTGATTGGTTAAAGGATCTGCCACTCGTAAAAAGAGCCTTGTCGGTCGGCCCCTTTCGTTCCCAGCAGGCCTTGCGCGCGGGAAGATGGCGGCGTCCAGGTGGAGGTCTTGAGAGCAGATTGGCATGGCGTTGGCGTCGGGGCCAGCGAGGCGGGTGCTGGCTCGCCCTTGGGGGCTCGGCCTTGAGGGCTGCGGGGTCCCGAGACGCGGGGCGTACGAGTGGGGCGTGCGATCCACGAGAAAGCCGGAGCCTCCTCCCCTGGACAGGGTGTATGAGATTCCTGGACTGGAGCCCATCACCTTCGCGGGGAAGATGCACTTTATGCCCGGGCTGGCACGACCAGTCTTCCCGCCCTGGGACCCCGGCTGGACGCACCCGAAGTTCCGCCGCTTGCCCCCGCTGCAGGAGCATCCCCTATACAAGGATGAGGTCTGCTACGTCTTCCACCAGCGTTGCCGCCTCCTCGAGGGTGAGGTCCCAGGACGGCGGGGAGCAGACCTTGTTCCTTTACCCAGCAGTAACCCCGACGTTCTGTGGGGTTGGGCAAGACTTTGAAACTGTGGGTCTCGGTTTCTTCGTCTGCGAAATGGGCCCGGTATTGAGTCTCATTTCTGAGAATTGTCAGGATTAAGTGGGATGTAAAGACTAGCATGTGTAGGGGAGTTTTAGAGTTTTCGTGGCCAAGAGACGTGGTTTCTAGGCCTAGCCCTGCCTCTCACTGTGTGTGTGATTTGGTGTAAGTGACTGAAGCTTCTTGAGCCTCTGTCTCCTGTGAAATGAGTGGTTTTGACCAGGTGATTCACAGTGACCCAACTTTTGCACCCTGGAGATGTAACTGTTTAAGAATTAGATGGAGGATTATAGTGCATAGAGACGGCAGAAACAGTGCTTAACCTGCCGGCCTATTGCGTCTTTTCACAGGATTGGTAACTGTGACGGAGGGGAGTGATTCGGCAGTGATTTGCTCATAGGTGCACTGTGGGTATCTAGTGAAGCCAGGGCTACACCCCTGGTTTCCCAGATCAGTGACCTTTGTCAGAGGTCAGAGCTGAGATGTTTTGAGGGAAAAGATCTGGACCTAAAAACCATCTAGTCCCTCTGCACCTTTTCACTCTCACAAAGGACAGGTCAGAATGACTTTAGCCAAAACCATCTGTATGTCTGGGGTTAGTACTAGAAATTATGTTCCAGAGTCCCATGGAGGACGGTCTCTATTCAGTTCTCCTACCCATTGTTTCCAACTCATTCTTGCTTAGTCCCTAAATCAGGCTGGGGTTAGGACAGGTCCTGAAAACACAAAATGGTCCAGGTAAGTGGGAACAGAATTTTCCAATAAGTAATTAGGGAAGAAAGAGACTTGGCAGGGTCTGGGGACTAAGCCAGAGAAAAAAATCCTAGGTTTGGGGAGAAGTCAACTGGCCAGCCTCTTAAGCTGCTCAAACCCATTCCTGATAACTGAAAGCTGTTTTTTTTCAGCCTTTAAACACTTCCAGTGTCCTCGCAAGGTGCTCTGAAGGACCTCACAAGACTTGTCACCCTTGCGTGATCCCAGTAACATTACTATGTAGATGAATTGCATTAGATGTATTTTAGATGTTAAAGATAACTTGTTTGACTAGGCTGAAAACATACCCTATGCTTTCACCGTATGCAGAGAGGTTCTGTAAAGTCTATAATAAAATTCTGTAAGATGTAGAGCTAGAGAAGCAGATTGGGGTAATGGAGAGATCCTGGGCTTTAATGTAAAGGTTCCCCTCCCAGTCCCATCGCTTACGAGGTTTGAGACTTGAAACAAAGCCTTTCATCTCTCTTGAGTTTCATCCTCCATGTCATGAAATCCCATCCAACTTGTAGATAAAGCTCCTGGCACAGAGTAGATGGTATTATTCATATACTGCTGCTGCTGCTAAGTCGCTTCAGTCGTGTCCAACTCTGTGCGACCCCATAGATGGCAGCCCACCAGGCTCCCCCATCCCTGGGATCCTCCAGGCAAGAACACTGGAGTGGGTTGCCATTTCCTTCTCCAATGCATGAAAGTGAAAAGTGAGAGTGGAGTTGCTCAGTCGTGTCCGACTCTTAGCGACCCCATGGACTGCAGCCCACCAGGCTCCTCCATCCATGGGATTTTCCAGGCAAGAGTACTGGAGTGGGTTGCCATTGCCTTCTCTGATTCATATACTAGTGAATCATAAATTCTTAATATTTTATCCATTTTAAAGTTCTAGGAACAGTTGCAGGGTTGGGACTAAAACTTGGGTTACCGGACCCCCAGTCCAGGGTTCTTTCTGCTGTACCACACAATCAGGAAGTTAAATTTCTAAATATTTGTGTTTCTGATGTATAATGAACCTTACAGTAAAAAGCTTCAATGCCTTTCATTTGTCACCACAAGAGAAATTGAGGGTGTTTTCCTTCAAAGTGTTCTGGGTTTGCTTTAATCCCATAGTTTTTCAAATGAAGATGTGTTCCTGAGTCAGGTGATGTTTTTTCAACTGGAATGAGTAGCCTGCCAATCACAGAAGTCACCAGAGCTCTGCCAACTGATGGACACAGTCATTAAAAAGAACGCAGTGTTAACTTTGAGAGTTAGAGGACTGGTATGTGGACCCAGTGCAGAATTTAGACCCCTATGTCTATGCCTCTTCCTCTTTTAGGGAAGTAGGTTTTGGGGAAAATGAAGCAAGGGAGTTTGCCTGGCACTGCAGCCCCATCCTGCTGAGAGTAGGGTGGTTAAATTAGTTTTTAAAGACTAAGCACTCTGGATCAAATCTTTGTTCTTACTCCTTTTCCTGAGAAGCATTTTGGGCATCTTATAGAAATTTTATAGTACAGCCAGAGTAAATTAAAAATAGGTGAGGAGATGAGCGTAGAAACAGTGAGGTGAGTACAAAAAATCCATTCTGTGAGGTTGTACTTATATAGGGGAGCACCAGTATTGGCTCTCAGCTTGCTGGCAGTCAACAGATGGTACAGAGATGGGGTCAGCTGACCAGGCCTGTTGCTTTTTTCTATAAACCAAGCACACCTGTTTACTTGTTACCTATGGCTGCTTTTGTGCTAGAGTGGCAGAACTGAGTAGTTATGACAGAGACTATATCCAGAAGCTGAAAATATTTACTGTCTGCCCCTTTAAGAAAAAATTTGGCCCCTGATATAGAGAAACATTTTGAGTTAACGTAGTTCACCGTGTCCAAAAGACAAAATAGTACTCTACCCAGGTAAAGCCCACCCTTCTTGTATGGAGGCCAAAGAGAAGTTCAGAAGGCCTCGGAGGACCCAGTATAATAAATTGAAAAACATCTTGAGGATTCTTTTGACAAATATAGCAGTACAGTTCATATGGCCTCTTCATACAAAATTCTGCTTATAAAATGGCTCGTTACAGAATCTCAGAGGTAGATGCGAAAAATTATCTGGTGCTCCCAAACTCAGCGCTCCTCAAGTTATTCATGATCCAGAAGATATTTCCTTTATTTCTGAAAGCTTCTTTCCCTTGATAAAGCAGCATGTGCTTAATGCTTGGCCCATATCTATTGAATGAAGTATATTTGGCAGACATGAGCTTTTCCATTCGGGCCTAGGGTATGGGTTAATAGAAGGGATCTAGGTTTTGGAGGGTTGGCATCTATTGATCTAGGCTTGTATGCTAGGGTCTGAATCCTCTATACCTACAGACAGAATACAAACGACCCTTGCCTGTGAGGTTCAGTCTCATGATCTCAGCCATTTTAATAGCTGTTTGAATTCTTCCTGTGGCGAGTACTCTACGTCAATCAACTGTTAACTGTTTTTAAGCAGATGGTCATTCCTGGAGCTGAGTTGAAATCTGGTTCTCCTGGCTTCTGCTCTTTATTTTTAGTTCTGTCCCCTCAGATGTCAGAACAAATCCCATCCCCCTCTCAAGGCTGCTCTTTCCCCAAAATGCTACTGGGCAGGCATAAGCATCTTTTCCTGAATCATCTTTTTTTAGTGTTTGTTTTTTATGATTGATGACCCTAAAGGTGTAAAGCAGGCCCTCTGGCTTACCAAGACCAAGTTAATAGAAGGCCTTCCTGAGAAAGTGCTTAGCCTTGCTGACAATCCGAGGAACCACATAGAGAACCAAGATGAACGCGTTCTGAATGTGATCTCTCATGCTCGTCTCTGGCACTCTACTGAAGACATCCCCAAGAGAGAGACCTACTGGTAAGTTTCCCCCAAGTCAGTAAGATTTCCTACTGATGAATCTTGGAGTCAGCTTTATACCTCCAAATGTCTCTTCTTTTCTCCAAGCCCAGTCATTGTGGACAGCCTGATCCAGCTGTGTAAATCCCAGATTCTCAAGCATCCTTCTCTGGCCAGGCGGATCTGTGCCCAAAAGAACATGTTATCCACCACCTGGAAACGAGGTTAGTCCTCCTGTACACCAGAAAGACCCTGTCTGTCCCTTGCCTTTCTACTCTCAGCCCCACCTCCAGCTTATATTCCCATCCTTGCTGCCATACTTACTCTCACTGCCATCCTTCATGGTCCAATTTGTGGCTCAGACACATCCTCAGTGTCATTAGTTTTTGCCCAGCCTTTCTTTCTTTTATTCACTTCTTTCCAAGACTTAATTCACACCATATCAGTTGAGTGCCTCCAAGTGCCTAAATGTTGACCATAAGTTACAACACAGTCTGCACTCACAAAGCTCATATTCTACTGCAAGAGCCTTCTTACTCTCATGCTTTTTTCCTTTTCTAGATCCACTTTCTGCAGAGCTGCTAGAGTGATCTTTCTAAAGTGCAGGTTCTCTCTGTCCCTCCCCTGGGTCAAATCTTTTATTGTCTCCTAATAGCTGAACAGTTTATGGTGGTATCCAGGTCTTCTGGGCTTTAGCCACCAGCTGGTCTTTCTAGTCTTATCTCTCTCTGCCGTCCCCACCTCCATTCCCCTGTTGGCCACTTGCCGCTTTTGGGCATCAAGCTTTGCGTATGCACGTGCTATATGTTCTGCAGGGAATGTTCTTTTCTATCTTCCTTATTTGACTAATTTCTCCTTGTCCGCATCATTTAGCTCAAGCCCACATCTCATGCACATCCACAGATCAGCTCTCTGCTCCTTTTGTCCATAGGCCTACTTTTGTCATAGCACACATTATACTGTATTATGTTTGGTGATTATCTAGTACCTTTTCTATCTGCCCCACTAAACTGTGAACTTCTGATGATAGAGACTGTGCCTTCTTTGTCCGCAGTATCTAACAGTGCCACACAACAAGCGCTGACTAAAGGGATGGGCGAATCAATACCAGATCCCAGATGTTTTAGGTAGGGATGTTCCGAACACAGGGGTTGTCCTGGGTGGAACCCTGGAGCAGGGAAACCAGCTGTGGAACAGTTTGGGTTTTTAGGACATCAACTTGGTCAGGCTTCACCAGTTTGCCCCTGTGAGTATGGACTTCCTGGCAAAGAGTCAGCTTTGCAGAGGTAATGGCACCACTAAGGAAATTAGTGAACCTCATTAATAGAGGAGTGCTTGTTGGCCCATTATCAAGTATTACCTCTAATTAAACTGCCCCATTTGGAGCTGTCACTGGAGAAGGGATGTGGAGGGAATTGAATTGGAAACCACAGTAGAGTATTCTGTGGGGAGAATCTAAAACCCAAGGTTACGAGAGGTCCAGGCACATTTATCTTCCTTGCAGATTATATGCGAAGAAACAGGAAGTACTTGAGAAAATTGTTCCTGAAGTGTGGGTATGAGGTGTTTTACCAGGTGGGTCAGAGTTTATCCATCCACAGATGTAGTATCCCCTTTTGCACAGCCAGTAAGGGAGGACACATGTTAATTAAATGACAGTGCTGTTGGTCAGACCAGTTTTTAGACATACAGCATCAGCAGCGTTGGTCCATTCCCATCACATTGTGATTGTAGTATTTAATTTGTATTTCTGAAAACTCAAGGACCTTCAGAGAAAAATTTGCCCCTGTGGGGAGTCCGTAGCAGGCCGTTGTCCAGGAGGCTTTCTAGATGGCGTTCCTCTTCCTGTGGGCACCTCTGTGACGGGGATCTGCTCACGTCCACAGCGGCAGGCTTGCTGCTTAGGCAGATGTGCGTTCGCTTCCTCATGCACCTGTGTCTCCTTGTGGCAAGTATGCTCATCTGACTTAAGTGAGGCTTTCTGACTGGCTCATTTTTTTAACTCCGAGTGACTGAGGTCAGTTGAACCCTTTTCCTGGGTTTAGCAGCCTTTCGGCTTAGCCTGTAGTCTCAGTACTTCTCTCTCCATCCTTCCTACTGTATCGTGCTCCAGTTATCTGTGCTGACTTCCCCTGAGCTCTGCCACGCAGCAGCAGGCTTCTGGACCGTGGAACATATTAGGGCTCCTTCACTGGAACACCTTCCTCCCTTTTCTTTGTCTGGCAAACTCTGACCCAGTAGTATTCAACCAAGGGTGGTTTAATCCTCTAGGGGAGATTTGGCTTTGTTTGGAGACATTTCTGTTTGTCCTGACTTGAAGCAGAGCCGGGGCTGGCAGTGAACGTTCTGTTGGCATCTAGTGGGCAGAGGCCAGGGTGCTGACAGATACCTACAGTGCATTGCACAGCCTCCCTCACTAAAGAACTACCTGAAATGTGGACAGCACCCAAGTTGAGAAGCTCTGCTCTTATCCATCTTTCTGAAGCAAGTTTGAAGGCGTTTCAGGCAGCTTCCCAGGCCTCCCAGAGGAGGTCGGTTTCCCCACCTCTGCTGTCTCCCACTGTTGGAGCACTTAATCCCTCGTCAGCCCTTGAGAGGGACTCTCTGTTCAAGGGAGTTCAGACTGGTCCCCAGTGCAGAGCAGGTGCTTGGGAAGATCTGAACCCGCAGCCTCTGAGCCCACAGAGATCACCAGGCCTCTCGGTTCATTGGAAAGAACACAGGTCAAAGAGTGCACTGGTCAGTCCCTCTCAAGAAACCCAGGAGTAACACCTTAACCAAAGTTCTCTGGTTTTTTCTTTTCTATTTTTTAGGATAAAAGCTTTATTTTTAACTAATCTTTTTTTTTAATTTATTTATTGAAGTATAGTTAATTTAAAAATACTGTGTTTCAGGTGTGTAACAAAATGGTTTAGTTATATGTATACATATTTTCTTTTCAGACTTTTTCCCCATATATGCTTTTACAGTGGGTCCTTGCTGACTATCTATTTTACATATATAGCAGTGTGTATATGTTAATTCCAACTGCCTAATTCTCTCTCCCCCCACCATTCCCCTTCTGTAACCATTCGCTTGTTTCTGACTCTGTGAGTCTGTTTCCATTTTGTAAATGAGCTCATTTTTTAGATTCCACATATAAGTGATGTTGTATGATACTTGTCTTTCTCTGTCTGACGTCAGCTAGTATGATAATCTCTAGGTCCATTCGTGTTGCTGCAAACGGCATTATTTCATTCTTTTTTATGGCGAGTAACATTCCATTGTAGGGCTTCCTTGGTGGCTCAGTGGTAAAGAATCCGGGCCGATGGACAGTTAGGTTGTTCCCTTATCTTGGCTATTGTAAATAGTGCTGCAGTGAACATCAGGTGCATATGTCTTTTCAACGTATGGCTTTCTTTGGATATATGCCCAGGAGTGGGATTGCTCGATCATATGGTAGCTCTATTTTTAATTTTTTAAGGAACCTGCATACCATTCTTCACAGAGGCTGTACCAATTTACATTTCCATCAACAACGTAGGCGGGTTCCCTTTTCTCCACACACTCTCCAGCATTTATTGTTTTTAGGCTTTTTGATGATGGCCATTCTGACTGGTGTGGGGTGATACCTCATAGTAGTTTTGATTTGCATTTCTCTAATAATTAGTGATTGTTTGGTCAGTAAGTCATGTCTGACTTTTTTGGGACCCCATGGACTGTATTCTGCCAGGCTCCTCTGTCCATGGGGTTTTCCAGGCAAGAATATTGGAGTGGGTTGCCATTTTCTTCTCCAGGGGATCTTCCTGACTCAGGAATCAAACCCAGGTCTCCTGCATTGCAGGCAGATTCTTTACCTACTGAGCTCTCTGATATTAAGTATCTTTTCATGTGCTTTCTGGCCATCTGTATGTCTTCTGCAGAGAAACGTTTATTTAGATCTTCTGCCCATTTTTTGATTGGGTTTTTTTTTTTTTTTATTGAGGTGCATGAGCTATTTGTATATTTTGGAGATTAATCCCTTGTCAGTTGCATTGTTTGCAAATGTTTTCTCCCATTTTGTGGATTGTCTTTTTTTTTTTTTTTTTAATGGTTTCCTTTGCTGTGCAAAACCTTTTAAGTTTGAATAGGTTCTGGTTTGTTTTCATTAGGAAATGGATAGGAAAATGTATTATTGCATTTCATGACAGAGTGTCCTATTGGGTTGGCCAAAAGGTTTGTTCAGATTTTTCTGTAATAAACCTGAACAAACCTTTTGACCAACCTAATACCTATGTTTTCCTCTGAGTTTTATAGTATCTGGTCTTGGCTTCAGGCTTGTGCAGTCTTTCTGGTGGGAAGGACTGGCGCTTGCCCATTGGTGGGTAGAGCTGGGGCTTGTCCTCTGGTGGGCAGGGCTGTGCCCAGGGGTGTGTTTAGAGGTGGCTGTGGGCTCAGGGAGACTTTAAGCAGCCTGTCTGCTGATGAGTGGGACTGTGTTCCTGCTCTGTGGTTATTTGACTGGAGGGTCCCATATGGGCTGTTGGGTGGGGCCAGGACTTGGCATCAAAATGGCAGCCTCCAGGACAGCTCACACCAAATGAGTACTCCCCAGTACCTCTCCACCATGGGTTTCCTTGACCCCAGTCTGACCACAGCTGCCCCTGCCCCC
>NW_011494816.1:1403450-1421938 GCF_000754665.1 Bison bison bison | reverse complement strand
CAGTGCTTTTTCCCATGGGTCCTGGTGCTCTTAGAAGACCCTGCATCCACCTTCCAGGAGTGGCATTTGTTTCTATTCCATCCCTCTTGAGATTCTGCAGTCAAGCCCTGCTGGCCTTGAAAGCCAGATGCCCTGGGGCTTCCTCCTCCTGATGCCAGACCCCCAGGCGGAGGAACCTTTTGTAGGGCTCAGAACTTGAGAACCTCTGTGATACAATTATTTTCCAGTTTGTGTCTCACTCACTTGGTGGGTATGGGATTTGATTATGTCACAAATGTAACACTCCTACCATCTTGTCTTTGTCTTGGTAAATAGAATGTCTTCTTTGGTAGCTTCCAATCCTTTTTGATGATAGTTGTTCTGCAGTTAGTTGTTCCGGTGTTTTTGTGAGGGGAGGTGAGCTCAGGTCCTTCCTGCACCGTCTTGTCTTCATGTCCCCTTCTAGTCTATAGAATGAAGATCACTAGATTGAACTCCAGTCCTGTTAAGTGCTTTTTCTGTGACTTCAGCCTGGCCACTCAGTCTTTGGATCTGATGTTACTTGTCTACTCCAAGGCGTAGCAGAGGCAGAGGATGGCACCCAGACATGAAGAGAAGGAGGCTTATATGATAAGCACAAGGATGAATCTCCAAAGTTGTGTTTTCTGTGATGAGGCAGATCAGATAGTGAAGCTGTAAAAGGCTTGAGGAGCACAGCAGGATGAAAGCTTTTGACTTTGCCTAGCTAAGGCTTTAGACCAGGTTAGACTAACCGCTTTTCTCCCCATTTAGAGTCTACTCTGATTCAGGTCCATGGTTCCAGTGGAGCCCAGCTGAATGCCAAGGATCCTCTGCCTCCCATTGCCTCCCGAGAGGAAGTTGAAGCTACTAAGAATCATGTTCTCGAGACTTTCTCTCCCATATCTCCCACTATCAGCCTTCAGGAATGCCATATTTATGATGTGAATGATGACACAGGTAAGTATCAAAAAGCCTTTGACTTTTAGGCAGCATGCAGATGAGGGACAGGCTTTTTCCGAGAGAAAGGAAACATTGAGTACTTACTATGTATTAGGATCTCATGTGCATTTTCTCCTCAGAGCCGTGTAGCAGCCCCGTGAGATAGGTGTTGTTAACCCTAAGGAAATGAAGACTCTGCTGATTGTGATTGATTCAGAGGGTGACTTTACTTTTGACCCCTAAGAAGTCATTTTGTTGCATCAGTTTTAATGGGTGGCTTGAGGGGCTTTTGACCAGGCATCAAATGTTTCCTTTATTTATAGTTCTCTTGAAAGATACCCCCTCTATGTGCACCCTGTAAACTCTGGCCAACCTTCTGCTAGGATGGAGGAAGCTCATAGTCCTTTAATCGGGCTATTCATCCCACCTCCATTGAACAAAGCACCACCACTTCCCCACTGAGACACGACAGAAACTAGGGAGTTGGCCTGGACGGGCCTGCAGCTCCTGCCGTCCACGCAGTCATTATGAACTGCAGTGTCTTCCTCCTCAGCCTCTCTTCCTTTCCAGCTATGCCTCAGTCAGTCCCCAGTGTCTCTCACCAGCCCGTTACCCCAGTCTCTTAATGGGCTAGTGTGACCTGGGCTGTTTCCTCTCTCGTCTCTCTAGTTCACAGTTCCAGAGTCGACTCTCTAGAATGTGGATTTAATCCCATCGCTCTTCATGCCCATCTCCCCACTGCCTGTCGGATAAAGTTTGAACTCCTTGGCTTATCACACAAGGGCCTTCACATCAGCCCTCTGCCCCTCTCTCCAGCCCCATCTTTGTCTCCTCCCCAGCCCCATCTTTGTCTCCTCCCCCACGGGCTCCCTGTATTCACTGTCCTTTTCTCACCACTGTGCTCTGGCACTTTCTTTTCCCTCTGCCTGCGCTCTGACCATTCACCCCTCTTTCTCTTCAGCTAAATACTCATCTGTCATGGTTTTCCTTCGGACTCACTTCTTCCCAGAAATGCTTTACAGCCTCGCAGTCTGGTCAGGGCTCTTTGATCTGTCCTCACCCAGCCCCCTGGCTCCCCTCGTGTCTTGACATGTCCCTCTGCGTGGATGTGATCAGTTTTCCCGTCTGTCTCCCCTCTAGACTTGGTGAGCTCCTCAAAGGCAGTGGCAGGCACCGTGTGGGCTCTGTCCCTGGTACCTGTCTTAGAGATTGGCACAGAGTGAGTGCTGAGTGATGCATATTCACACGTGCGGAGGAACTGAGGCAGACAGGAGAGTCGGGTCTCCCTTAAGTGATGCCCTCCCCTGGGGTTTTCAGAGCCCACACTTTCCCAGCCTCTTTCTTCCTCTATTTCGTCCACTTTTGCCAATCCCGGTCCTTCACTGTAGAAGCCTCCAGCCTCCGAGAGTTTGCCCACGGCCATGCAAGGGAAGAAACAGTGACCCGGCAGGATCGTGGCTGAGATGGACGAGTGCTGAACTTGGATTCTATGAGACCCCGTTTGTTACTAATAATGAAGTATTTTGCAAGTGATTTGCTTTTTAAAAAAGTAATCACATAGGTTTCAGGTTATCTTTCTAATATCACTGTCATCTTTGTGCTTGATTGAATGAGAAAGGGGTGGGGTTAGAGCTAGCCGGCAAGAATTACCTGGAACAGGTAAGCGAACATTTTCTATAAAGAACCAAATGGTATTTTAGGTTTTGTAGGCCACATATAGTCTCTGTCACGGCTATTTAATAGATATGTAGATGAGTCGGTGTGGTTGTGCTCTGGTAAAAATTTTGTTTTCAAAAGCAGGCCAGATTAGAGACTTCCCTGGCAGTCCAGTGGTTAGGACCTCACCTTCCGAGGCAGGTTCTCTCCCTGGTCAGAGAGCTAAGATCCCATATGCCTTCTAGCCAAAAAACCAAAACCTAAAACAGAAGCAATATTGTAACAAATTCAATGAAGACTTTAAAAACAGTCCACAACAACAACAAAATCTTAAAGGAAAAAACAAACCCAAAATATGTAGTGTCTGGCACTAAGCTAAGGTGGGCTGACTTTCCTGAGGCTTTGGGTGGGCCAGTTAACCTGTCCCTCCACATGATGACGTGTCTTGCAGGATTCCGAGAGGGCTACCCTTACCCCTGTCCCCACACCTTGTATTTGCTGGAGTCAGCCAACTTACGAGCACACCGCTTTCAGCCAGATCAGCTGCGGGCCAAGATGATCCTGTTTGCCTTCGGCAACGCGCTGGCTCAGGCCCGGCTCCTGTATGGGGTATGTATGTGGGGAAGACCACTGAGCTGCCTTACGTTGTGTCAGTTTCCTGCCTTACCCTGCTCAAAGGAAAGGAAGTGTGGAGGGAATTCTTTGGCTTGACCGAAGAGTTTCAGGGAGAGGCACTTCCACTCACCCTGCCGTCTGTTGGGGACCTACAGTGTGTCTGTCTTTACATAAGATGCCTCATCACGATGGCCCACAAGGTTTCATTGTGATCCCCATTTTTCAGATTATACTTCTGAGTCCCAGGAAAGCTAATGAGCAGTTTGTCCAGCATTACACACAGTAAGTGGTGGAGAGAAGATCGGGACCAGATGGTCTCAACTCCGGAGGCTTCAGTTATATGTCCTCCAGCACACGGCCTTAAACTGCACTAACGGAGCCCGAGCACAGGGCTTTATCAGGAAGGCAGGGGATGGCCCAGGCCTGCCTGCCCTCTCAGGACACGTTCTGAAGACCCAACATAGCACCTGGATGGTCACCCCTTGATTCTAAGAGCAGGTCTCAGGGACCTAGATGTTACAGAACGCAAGCTGAGTGGTTGTTACACAATGCCGTCCCACGATTGGAGGAAAGCCTGGCCGGGGAGCAAAGGCCTCCAGGCAGGGAATAGCAGTATCGAAGTCCCCACATAGGTCTGGGACGCCAGAACCCTGGTTTTGTGTGTGTGTTGGAAGGTGGGAGGGGAAGAATGTTTTTGAGAGCTGCTGTCAGGCTCCCAGGTCTTGATTAGAACCCAGTGCCCTCCTGGAGGAGCAGTGAACTCGAATGTTCTGTTTCTCATCCTTGTTGGTCTAGGAACTAGGTGGGGTTGGTACAGTGTGGTTAGCCTGATGAGACAGGGAGTAGAATGGACCTTGTCTGTATTGAGCATCTGCTACATGCCAAACATTTAACTAGGGCTCCCTTATAGCGGTGGTTCTCAAAATATAACCCTGGATTGTTAGCAGCATGAACACCATCAAGGGACTTGCTGGAAATGTGAATTCTCAGACCACCTGACATCCTACATCAGAAGCTCTGGGAGTGGAGCCTGGCAGTCAGTTTTAACAGGCCCTCCAGGTGATGCTGGTACAAGCACAAGTTTGAAAACCACAACACTAAAATTTGAGAACTACCGCATTATTTAATCCTTACAGCAGCCCCCTTGTGGCAGATACTAGTAGCTTCATTTTACAGATGAAGAAACTGAGGTTCAGAGAGGCCCAGTAACTTCCCCAGGGTAACACAGCTAAGAGATTAGCAGCTGTTGCATCTTTATGTGACGTTTTTGTGTCTTTCCAGTCCTTGGGAGGTTATCTTAATTCCTATTCTCTGACATATTTTTTGAAGGCTCTGGAAGGTCAGGTAACTTGCCCAGGACCCTACAGCTAAAGAGTAGGGAGGCAGGCATTGGAACCCTGATCTCTCCAGCCTCAGGGGACATGCTGCCTCCTGACTGGGGGGCAGGAGAGGGAGGCAGAGAGAGTCACATGCCAGGTCCCAGGCCTGCAGGCTCATTGTCGCTCCTGTGCCAGCAGAACACGGTAGCAATGCTGTCACTAATTGCCACCCAGTTGGGTAGGAGAGGAGGCCTCCCCCAGCCCCTCCAGGTACAAATTATTCCTGGGGATGTGAAGTTGAGCAATTATGGGAAGAGCCTCTGTGTAAAAGGTAAAATTGCTGAGAAATTTATGTACTACCTGCAGCTTTATTGATCTGTAGAGGGAGATAAGAGTCAACACAGGATTCTCAGCTAACACTTAGAGGTACTTTTCTTTTTATTTATTTCTCATGCAGCTAAGAACAGGTATTTCTAAGGCCAACAGTCCCAGTGTAGCCCTCACTGAGGTCTGCCATTAGCTATTCCTAATGTCGGATTCAGCCGTAGAGCGGTGAATGCAGTAGGCAGCATCTTTGAGTCAAGGATGCTTTGCTTCACAGGGCCTGCCTATTGAATCTTTGTCCAGTGGGTAGTAGTCATCAGACTGGATTCCTGCAGACTCAGTAGGGTGAACATATGACTTGTCATCAAAACTGGAATACTGTTGAGAGTGACAGGTGCTACTGTCAGATACAATGGGACACTAGGTGTAAACCAGGACAGTAAGATTTTAAGAGATTTAACAGCCTGGGTCTCGTCCTGGATAACCTTGAGCAAGTTACACTGCCTCTCTGGATCTGTTTCCTCATCTGTTAAATGTGTATGCCATGTTGTACCATGCTAAGTCGCTTTAGTTGTGTCTGATTCTCTGCGACCCCAAGGACTGTAGCCTGCCAGGCTCCTCTGTCCATGGAATTTTCCAGGCAAGAGTACTAGAGTGGGTTGCCGTGCTCTCCTCCAGGGGATCTTCCCAACCCAGGGGTCCAACACGTCTCCTGTGGCTCCTGCAGAGCGGCGGATTCTTTACTGCTGAGCCACTGGGGAAGAGACCTAAGTGGGTATATACCACTGGATTTATGAGATTAGAGGTGACTGTGTAAAACTGCTGTGATGCCCAGGACATGAGAGGCCCTTAGTAAATAGTTGCTAGTATGTTACTGTTACCAGTGGCACTGATTGAAAGAGATAATTAGCAGACGTGTCCACTGGCGAAAGCCTGGGGCTGACACAGCTGGAGTGGACACTCAGGAATCTGACGCACTGAGTTGCATTTCGAGAGCCCAAAGCCCAGGTGAGATGCCTGCCTGCAGGCTTAGGACGTTCCAAGAAGCCCGGCCCTGAGGGATAAAGTAAGGCAGAGAGAAGGTGTGTCTGACTGAGCACTAGCCCCTGTGGGTGCCGATGTCACATGTCATTGTGACCTCAGACAAGTCACCACCTCAGCTGGTCTGTCTCCTCAACCGTCAGATGGAGTGAGAACTGAATGAGATCGTGTCTATTAGATGCACTGACGCTCCAGGTCAGCATTTGATAAGCGTCATTGTCACCGTCAGGTTACACCATGGGTTTGGGGGGTTTCCCGTCGTTAACCTCTCAGCTCATCTTCCCTCACTGTGCAGCTTGCCTGGCAGTCGCCTCTCAGTGGCAGGAATTAGTACTTTAGTGTGCTCAAGTTGAAGAGCAGGTACGCCGGGGCCACGATTGGTCTGAGCCCAGAGAGAGCCAGGCTGGGTATGTGCGAGAAGGCCTACCCTGGACAGTGCCCTTAGCTCCACCTTCTGTTTTCATCTTTCATTGTAGGAAAACCACTCAGTGGGGTAGGGGGTTATTTAAAAGGCCAGAGCTAGAAATTGCCTGGTTTGTGCTGTTCTTAGACCTCGCCATTTCTGATTGCATTTACTTGTCCTCTTTTCCTCTCAGAACGACCCTAAGGTTTTGGAGCAGCCAGTAGTCGTGCAGAGTGTGGGCACCGATGGGCGTGTCTTCCAGTTCCTGGTGCTGCAGCTGAACACCACAGATCTGGCCTCCGAGGAGGGCATCAAGAATCTAGTCTGGGTGGACTCCGATCAGCTCCTCTATCAGCACTTCTGGTGTCTCCCAGTGATCAAAAAGAAGGTGGTTGTGGTAAGTCCAGCCATCTCTGGCTTGGTGACTGGACCGGGCCCATGGCTTGTCCTCCCCAGAGAGAGCCTGGCTTGGGGTGGAGGGCGTGCTTGTGAGTGGAGCACCGGCTTCAGGAACCTCATGTTCAGGACCTCTGTCTGCCTGGAGGGCTGCTTCAGCCCAGCCCGCCAGCTAAAATAGCACCTTCCACTCTGAGCCCCGCCCAGCTCTTCACGCTCCCCTCTGCGCCCCCACCACACCCCTCTCCTCTTGGCTCTGTCTCCAGTTGCCTGAGCAGCTCAGGATCCTAGTAAGTGCTGCTCTTTTTATAGAGGAGGTGCCTTCCTTCTTACACCCCATTCCCTCTTCCTCCACTCGCCCTCCCCCATTTCTCTTGCATCTGGGTGTCCTTACTTGTCATTCCAGGTGTAGCCTAAAGACCAGCATCCCAGTCCCAGCCTTGCTTAAGTTCCTCGGGTAGGTCGCCATAGCCTGGGGGCCCCCATCACGGCGCAGTCACACTGCTGTCCTGCGGTTGTCTATTCACTGTTCTGCTCCTCCCTTAAACTGCGCCCTGAGCTCCTGGAAGGCCGAGTCTGAATGACGCGTTCATTCATTTCACTCCACGGATAGGGAATCCCTCACTGCCGCACCTCCAGTGCTCAGCTGGCTGAGACCAGGCCTGTGTTCTGTGCGCTGGGCAGTGACAGTATCTTAACGGATTCATAGTATCAGGCAGTGATAAAGCCTGTAAAAGACAGAACGGGATTGTGGGGTGAGAGAGAGCAGCGCGGGTGTAGTGCTGGGTCTGTGGCTCACCAGCTGTGTCTCACGCAGGGCTTGAGTAGACTTGCTTAATGTAGGGTTGTTGAGTCTTTGAGCATCATCTGTATGTTAGTTGATGTTGCTATGCCCTTGAAATGCCTGCTGGTGTGAGCCTTCTCTCTGGCCCCAGGCCCTGTTCTCTGTCCCTCGCCTGTGCGGCCACATCAGCCGTCTTCTGCGCATCTTTGCTCTTAGTTGCCCTCTCTCTCTGTCCCCTTCGTGGCTTCAGGTCCTTTTCTTTCAGCCTTTTCCTTCCATGAGCGTGACTTAGTGCCAGGCCTGTCCTGGTGTGGTCACGTGGCTCCTCCTTACCCATCTCTTCCTCTCACCAGCCCACCTCCACCAGCCTCACCCTCTCTTTTTCTTCTTAGCCCTTTCTAGGTGCCCTTTAGTGCTCATTCATACATGTTCTCTTCTTGTATGGAAGTCAGTGAGTTGTTTTCTCTCCTGCTTTCTTAGCATCTTTTTCCTGCTTCATGGTGAGGCCTATCACCCTTCGTCACCACTATTTGCACCCCTGGCTGGAAGCTCCGTGAGGGCGGGAGCCAGGTTCAAGTTACTATTGGGTTTCCAGCGCTGGGCACAGCTCTCATACAGAGAAGGTGCCTGATAAGTGTGTGTGGGATGAGAGAGGGATTCTTGTCCCTGGGAGTTAAAAGGAGCAAACGAAACACTTTTTCGTGGTGGTTGAGTTGAGGGGGACTAGGGACCAGGGCAAGGTCGGCAGATAAGTTGGCCTGGAGGCGCAGAGATGCCTCATGTCCTTCTCCCGAGCCCAGCCCCCGCCTGGCATCGCTTGGCACCAGCTCCCCAGCACTCCTTGATCGCAGGAGAAAGAAACAGTTATTATCCAGGCGCTTAGGATTTACATAAAACCGACCTTTGTTTTAATTGCTGCCATTAAACCTAGTAGCAAGATGCTAATGGGCTGTGTTCTTTTCAGGAACCTGTTGGGCCGACTGGTTTCCAGCCAGAGACATTCAGGAAGTTTTTAGCTCTGTATTTGCACGGTGCTGTGTGAGCCAAGGACTCTTCTAAGGCCGGAGCCGCCTGCGCCCCTCTCTTCCTGAGGATCCTGGAGCCTGGATGGTGCCTGAAGCTGCAGGTCTCACTGATAATAAAAGAGCCCTTCTGGTGCACCGGAGCCTGTGTTTATTATCGGGGAGCTTTCAGGTGGGGCACCCAGAGCTACGCACAGGCCCTGCCCCTGAGTCTACCTCTGTTGCAAGGGCCAGCCCTGGAGCCTCACCTGCCCCAGCTTTGTCTGTGACCCATCTTGTGACTTTACATAAGAATCTTCCTCTCTCTGAGTCTCAATTTCATCATCTGAAAACTTGTGGCTAATGTGACTTACATTGTTTTACAGACTATAGATTACTTGTATGTAACGTTTGCTTCCTATTAGGTGCTCTGGAATGGTCACTAGGTTCTGTGGGAATTATTTAAATTGTGGACACATTCCACAGTGACTGCAGGAAATCTGAATAGAATATTCATTGTAGATTTCCCGCTAGTATCTTGGTTAATGGACTGAGCACACCCCTGGTTCAGCTGACCTCTGTTCAGATAACATCAGGCCCTGCGCTGGTCCAGGCAGCTTATACACAGCATCTTGTTCAGTCCTCACAGAACCCTTTTAAGGTTAAGTGTCGTTTCCACATACAAGAAAAGTGTTGAGAGTGCCTGCTGTGTGCCGGGCTCCTTTCTGGGCCCCGTCGTTGAGGAGGCGCAGGTAGTGTAAGGAATCACTGAAGGTCACACAGCTGATATTTTAGGTCCGCTCCCTTAGGAAACTCTGAGGTGGAGATTTCCTGGGGGAAGCTTGGGAGGGCCTTGGGGATCGGCCCCCATGGGGAGAGACAGTAGTGGCATCAGGTGGAGGAGGGACTGGGCTCGATGGGTTTGTACCTGAGGCCTTGGCTGATTCCGAGCTCCGTGGGCACCCCCGTGAAGCCGAGGTGCCGCGCCTTTCCATGAACACCAGTGGTGCGTCACCAGTCAGCGGATACACTGCTCCCGACGCAGGAGGGACCTAGGGACCTCGTGAGGCGGCTTTGTTGGGGCCGAGTGTGACTCCTGAGTGGCTTTGCTGAGAGCAGGCAGCCGGGACACTTCCTGCTACAGGAGGAAGCCCTGGGGCCCACGTGGGCTGCGTACGTGACGGTGCTGTTTCCAGCCCCGTGTGTCTCTGGCTCCCAGGTTGTGCTCCTTGCACTTTACAAAGTCCCTTTTAGGCTCGGCTGGGTGGGGACGGGCAGCAGGAGGGTTTACCAGGAAAAGGGCAGATGGGGCTGGGGGTGATGCACGCGAAGGGGTTACTCGGGAAGGCAGCACGTGTGCCAAAGCAGCAGGGAGTGGTGCAGATGGGGAGGGTGGGGGTGAGGCTGGAGGGTCAGCTCTCAAGGGCCTGGAGTGCTGGCACCTCAGGTTTCCCCAGGTACAAGTTGTCACCCACCCGAGGCAGCCCCGGTTCTCCCCTGGGGTGACCACAGCTTGGGGTCATTTACTGTGGCACCTTGGTATGCATAGTGTGTGTATAATGGGGATGCATCTGTGTGCGTTATCTAGTGTTACCCTATCTGTAGACCGTTCTACACCTTCCTTCCTTCACCTAATACCTTGGGATCGCAGATCTTGCCACATCAGCACATATGAGCTACCTTGTTCTTCCGAGCAGCGGCATTAATATCTATCGATGGACATTCGAGGTATTTCTAGTTGTTAGCCATTACAGATAATGCTGCAGTGAGCATCCTTGTTCATGTATCTTAGAGTACTTCTGCCAGCGCAGCCATTGGATAAATTCCGAAGCAGAATTGCTGAGTCAAAGGGATTTTTTTTTTATAAGAACATTCTATGGGCAAATGGAGGACAAGTTGGCAGGGTGACTGTGCAGAGTCCAGCTGGAGGCCATTTCGGTCACTCCTGGGTGAGTGACGGTGGTGGCCTGAAGCCAGGGTTAGGGGGCAGAACCACCACCACCCCACCCCCCGGTGGCTGGTAGAATGGGAAGCGAGAGGGCCAAGCCTGCCTGGGTCTTGAGCGTGTGGGACAGAGGCTGCAAGCAGGCGGGCTGTCAGCAGGCGACCTTGTGGCTTGAGGACAGCCCTGGAAAGGGGCCAGGGTTGCAGGGCAGCCTGGGCACTCATCCCAGCCCCTGGGGTGAGGACAGCCTGTGGCTAGCCTTGGTCTGTCACCTCGGACCTTGGAGCTAAGCTGCGGAGGCTGGTGCCCACTGCTGTCTCCCTTCAGGCCCCTCAAAGCCAGTCTGCGAGGTGAGGCTGGCAGGACTGGCATTTCTATCCTCCCCATGCAGTTGAGGCTCAGACACCACGTGGTGTAGTGTGAAGAGCCAGAAAGTTCGTATGTGATGACACCTGCTCCCTCGACAAAGATGTGCCCGCTTCCCCAAATCCCAAATGCCTACCTGCCTCAGCCTCCCCACCTCTTACCTTCCCTTCCTCGTTCAACACTGGGACGGAGGAATAGAGGTGATCTTCAGGCCCTGTTTGGCCTCAGGCCTTAGAACAGACGCCTCACTCAATCAGACCCAGTCTGGAAGAAGGAAGCAGGAGGAAGGTGGATGGGGGTATCCTATTATTGGTATAAAAATCACACTATAGGGACTTGGACTTTTAAGCAACAGATGTTTGGAACCAAAATTCTGTTGATGACTCTGTGAGCACATGTGAACGTACTCTCATTTTGTCGTGTATTTAAGTGTCTTGCGGATCCATGAGAAAGCTCCTCGGTTCACTTCCAGCAGGCTTCAGTGGACTAGGGAATGCCATTTCGCAGAGTCTCCTATATCCCAGCTTCCTCTCAGATCCTGAGTTTCCTCATCTGCAAAGTGGGAATAAAGCACCTGCCTCCCTTTCAGGCTTTGCCTCCTCGGGGATTAACAGGCCACATTTGACCAGGATGCATGAAGTAGAGGGGTCTGGAGGTTTTCAGAAGCCCCGTGAAAAGGTGAGATTACTTCAGGCAGCCCTTTAGGCTGTTTTGTCCCCTCCCAAGGCTGGCTCAGGCTGGACCTAGGGCGGGTCCTCACCAGAGGCTCTGTGACTCGCTGGGCTGTCCTTAGCAGTAGGCCCAAGGCTTTGAAAGAGCAGGTCAAGGTCACCTCAGGCTTTAGACAGCATCTCCCTGCTTCCTCTTTTTGCGGCAGGACAAAGTCCCTTAAAGTGTGTATGTGACCTGAGTGTGTCATACTGTCTTCCCTCTGACAAATCCACAAATCACGACTCGTGGGGCCTACCTTGGCTGCTGGAAGCCCACACTGTTCTAGGGACCCTCTCCCCAGACATGTCTGGGAACCTGCAGAGAATCCCCATCCCCACTCCTCAACTCCGGGTGATAGCTGTCAGCCACAGGGTGTCCTGGAGCATCTGGTATGTGTCAGGCATGCAGCAAGGCCCCAGTTCGAGAGCAGTGAGCAAAACAGTCTCTACTGTCATGAAGTTTACATTCCAACGTGGAAAGATGATGAAGAAAGAAAGGTATGTCAGAGGATCTGAAGGAAAGCGTTCCTGGAACAGACTTGGAAGGTTGTAGCAGGAGGCTTCTTGGGGCACACTCCCCAGAGACCTGTGAGCAAGGGAATGGGGCACGACTGGGCAGAGTAGATGAGGCCCCATGGTCCTGTAGGGCTTTTGGTGCTGGGTGGCCTTTCAGAGTCCCAAATTGCGGCCAGGTATGGGGCCTTGAGGTCCCACGTCAGCCGTTTGCCACGGGCCACAGCCTGGGAGGTGAAACCTTGGGTGTGGCTGTTCCCAGGGGCCCAGGGCAGCACCCAGGAAGGGACACGTGAGCCACCAGCAGCTGGGGATGGGTGTGGCCTCTTTGAGAAGGTGACATATGAGACTGAACCAGCCGTGGGGGCAGGCCAGGAAGGTGCCCGGGAAAGTGCGTGTGATGGCTCTGAGATGGGTGTGGGCTTGGTGTGTTTGTGGAATAGCCAGGAGGCGGGGGAGGCCCTGCTGGAACGCCGGCTCCATCACTAGAACTCCACCCAGCCTGCCCTTCTCTGCAAAGTTCACAGAACTAGGTCTGGCGTGGTCTTTGGCAGATGGAAGTTGAGTCACAGAGCTGCAGTCTACAGAGATGTCTCTTAGAGGTGACTTAGAGGTCAGAGTGAGCTAGTTCTAACCCAAGTTCAGCTCCTGAGAAGGGGTTTATCTTCAGCTCTGCCCTCAACCTGAGAGCCCAGGAACCAGCACACCCTCATCCAACACATATACCATCTGTCCTTCCCCCAGCCGGCTTACACCGGTCCAGCGATGGGGAACTTACTACCTCTCAATGCAGCTTCTTCCATTCTTTGACATCTCTGGCTGCTGTGTGTTCACACCACAGAAGTCTTCCAGCAGCTTTAACTCCAGGGCCCCAGCTCTGCCCTCTGGGGCCCCACATCCTGCATTCTCTTAGCCAGGGGGCTGCCCTGTAGAGATTTGAAGCCAAGAATTATAGGCCTCAAAGCCAAATAGCCCTGTGTCTGCCTCCCACTGAACTCTCACCCATTGCTCAATCCACAGCTTACCTCGGCCGCCTGCTCCAGGCTGTGTGACAGAGCAGGGCCTGGGGACCCAGCGCTTCCGCTGGGCTGAGGATGGCAGGGTGCAGTGAGGCCCACTCTCCCCTACTTTGTTTATAGCCACCTGAGATTCCGTCTCTGCCATGCCAGACACCCTAGCCCTATTTGCTCATCCCCCCAAACTAGCCAGGGTGTAAGCTTGTTGCCCAGGGCCAGGGTTCTAGCCTGTCGAGAGCAGCATAGCCCTACTTAGCTTTGTTACTCACCCCCACAAAACATACATGTCTCATCTTCAGTTGAGCTGATGGGATCAGGGACTGAGCGCTGAGGTTCCCCACTACAGATCTCTAGGGGGTCCAACAATCCAGCTCCCTTTGTAAGGGCCTACTGTGTGCTAGGCGTGTGCCAAGAGCCAGAGATACAGGAAGACACAGTGGTTTCTCCAGGAGCTCCCAGTTGGTGGGTGGGTGGGTAGTGACAGAGCAGCCAGCCTCCTCTGGGTCTGCTAAAGCCATAAAGGCCACCTCTTTGCCTACATCTGAGCACCTACCCACAGGTGACAGCATGCAGTAGTGGGGGGCGGGGTGTAGGGGTGCTGTACTCAACAAACACCCACTTCACGAGTACTCACTGAGCACCTACTGGGTGCCAGGCCGTGTGCTGCGTGATTGGGGACCACACACTCAGGCCAGATCCCAGGCTTCGAGGAGCTCCCAGTCTGATGGCAGAGGCACATGTTGGTCCATTACAGCATAGCCACCATGGGGGCCCAGAGAAAGCCTCTACCTTGATGAAAGGCCAATTTGAGCTGGACTTCCCTGATAGCTCAGCTGATAAAGAATCGGCCTGCAACGCAGGAGACCTCGGTTCAATTCCTGGGTCAGGAAGATCCGTTGGAGAAGGGATAGGCTACCCACTCCAGAATTCTTGGGCTTCCCTGGTGGCTCAGCTCGTAAAGGATCTGCCCGCAATGCGGGAGACCTGGGTTTGATCCCTGGATTAAGATGATCCCCTGGAGAAGGGAATGGCTATCCATTCCAGTATTCTTCCCTGGAGAATTCCATGGACTGTATAGTCCATGGGGTCGCAAAGAGGTGTGGACATGACTGAATGACCTTCACTAAAGAGCAAGTAGGAAAGGCGTACCATGAGGGAATAGCAGGAACAAAATGGTCAGCAGTCAGTGGGCAGAGGAACTCCACATCACCAGAGCATGAAGTGCTGAGGGTCAGGGACGAGCAGGAGGTCCATGGGGCCTGAACGAGGCAAGGTGTGTGCACTGGGGCCTGGGCAGCATGCAGCACCCTCCTCTGCAGGTTTCTTCCCTTGGTCTCCAGGGCACCTCACTCTCCTCATTTCTCTGCCTCCTTCAGTGGTTCTATTTCCCAGGGCCAAGGCCTGGGGCCCTTCTCCATTCACACTCCAGACAGTCTCAGTCTTGTGGCTTTCAAGAACATCTGAATGCAAACCACTCCCTAAGTAATGTGTCTGGCCCAGACTTGCCTACTTGACATCTTCACCTGGAGACTAACAAGCATCTCCTGGAGCATCACCACCACCTGCTCTTCCCACAGCCCGCCTCACCTCAGTGATGGGCATCGCCAGCCTCCCACATCTGTTTTGTGCACCTCTGTTTCCCTAGTGTTAGGATAGCCTCTGGCATGTAACAGGTGCTCAATAAAGACACGAACGGACAGACCCAAGAGTTAAAGAATGCTCAGAAGTGAGGCTGAGATGGAGGCAGGGAACCAAGGTGGTAGCTGAATGCCCAGGTAACATCATGCCAAGGACTGGAGCTCCATAGGTACCTGGGAGTGCAAAGTGCCAGCACAGGGCAGAATGGACCTTTCAGCACCCCCTCGCTTGGTCTGGTCTTTTGTTTCTGGCATTCCCACCCAATGAGCCCAGGGGAGCCCCAGCTCCATTCAGTTCAGAGCAGAGCCCTCAAAGAAGCCTGGGACGTACTCTGGGCTCAGGCCTCTGGAATCAAGGGACAGCAGAGGTGGGGAGTGGGGGATTCCTCAGGGTCACCCAGGGCGTCAGGCTGAATGGCCTCAGCTGAGCCCAAGCTGGAAGCCTGCTGTGACTGTGCCTTGGCAGTTGCTGAACACATGCCCCCTCACCCACCCCCACCCCCAAGCAGGCCCTGCTGACAGCTGGCTTGCCTCCAGGCTCTCCTTTTCTGGCTCTAGGCAGGGGTGCCTAGCCAGGAGGGGCAAGGCATGGGTCTCTGGCCGGGTCAGCTTTTCCTGACTCAGGCAGGGCTGGCCCTCACTTGGACCCCCAGGATGGCCAGCCCCTTGTGGGTAGTAATGACTACCAGGAAAGCAGCTGCCAGGCTGGGGCCTCTGACCTGGCTTGTTCACTCCTGCCTAAGCTTCAGTGATGGGCTAAAGTCCTCTGCTGTGAAAGGACAGGAGTGACCCCCCAGCGCCTCCTGACTCTCATTTTGGGACCCTCATGCTGGCTGCAGAAGCTGGCTTTGCCTGGCTCTGCTCTCACTCAGGTCTGGACAGGCAGAGTGGTGAAAAAACCTGGGAAACAGCCTGTCCTCTCCTGCTGCGAAGCAGACCCCAAACCAGCCCTTGCCAGAGCTTTGAGTGTGGCAAAGGCAACTCTGGAAGTGCTCGGTGGGGGGTGGAGGGAGGTGTCACAGGCTGAAGGGTGGTGTTAGGGTGCCCAGTGTTCTCACCTCCCGCAGATGTGGGTGCAGCAGGCTCTCATTACAGGCTGGGGGGTCCTTCCTTCCTCTTGGCAAGGGCTCCTGTGACCTGCACTCCCTTCCCCAGGTCACTGGTTCCCACTGTGCCTGAGTCCTGCTCAAGCACAGGGACAGCAAGGATACTGAGAACATGCTCGCTGTCACCTCCACCTTCTCTGCCCAGCGCTGGGCTGGGGCATGGCAGGTATTCAAGCTGGTGCATAAACGCCTCTTTAGAACTGTGGATGCAGGTCAGTAACAGACCAGGTCTCATCTGCCCAACAGTGATGAGGAAGAGCCTTGGAAGCCATGTTCTCAGAAAAGGCAGGACGGACAAATGGGATTTTCTAGGGCCTCCCAGCTACTCATCACACCCATTTAGACTCCCCAAATGAGGAACACTACTGCCAACAGCTAATACTACTGCTCTTACTACTTAAAAGGCACTGTTCTAGACACTTTACAAATGTCAACTTATCCTCACAACGACTACACGATGGGTAGACCGTTACCCCCATTTTACAGATGAGGCAACTGAGGACAGTATGAACCAGCTGGCCCAGGGCCACACAGTGAGCAGTGGCAAAGGCAGGATCTGAAACTGTCCCTTCAGACCTGGTAAAAGGTGGGGCTAAGGTCACGCTTTGCTCAGACACACTGTGCGTTTCCTGCCCACTCCTGCTGCAGGCCTGGCCCCGAAGCTCCAAAGCTGCAGAAAGTTCTACTTTCTAAATGATCAAATCAGCATCCACTGCTGCTGACCTCCTCAGCCTGCAGCTCTTGCTTAGATGGCAGCTGGCCCTGGATTTCCCCACATCTGTCTAGCCCCACCCAACCATCTTCCAAGATGCAACCTGCACTGTTTTCTGAAATTCAGGTCGAACTGTGCCACTCTTCAAGTCTTTCAAGGGCTCCCTGCTGCCTTGGAGGTGAAAAAATAAAATAACCTCCTGCGGCCCAGCACCCTAGGACCTGCAAAGCAAATTTCACCAGAAAGGAGAAAGCAGGCGTGGTTGCAGCCCACGCGGCCATCCTAGCCGACACCGCCTCGCCACTGAAAACACGGCGTACTGGGAACCTTTTCCTGCTTTTCCAGAAAAATACGTTCTGGCAAACCAAAATGCATCAGCAAGATGAGAAACTGAAACTGCCTTTCAGAATGCCCCCAAATATTTGAAATGAGACCATGCCCTCCCTCCCAACCCATCATCCCCAACTCTCCACAGAAAATGCAGAATTAACACGCCCAGGAAAAGGCGGCCAACGCCTGGAACACAAAACAAGATCTTGTTGAGCACCAGGAACAGAATTTCTGCCCAGCCAGTCGCCTGGCATTTTATAACCAGTATAATAAACTCCAACCCACGTTCCCCCAAACATGTCAGGAAGGGCTGCGGAAAAAAGATGTCCCTTTAATAAAACGTTATCAACATATATCGTACACAAACTACAATGTATCATAATTACTTTTTTTTTTTTTTCCTCTCTTAATTCAGAACCAGACTACAAGGTAAGAAAAAACACAGAAACAGCTACAATGTTCCCAATAATCCGCACAAGGTCTTTTTTCAGGCAGATGATATCTCACATAATATGATATACATGGATCAAAGGAGGGAAGAAAACGAAGACCAGCTACAGGGGAGAGGGGGGAGAGGGGTGTAACTGTACAAAGAATTCAGGTGTCTCAGGGCAAGACACAGAGGTTTCGATGCAGGGTGGTGAGGTGAGGGAGGCCACGAGTCACTCCTCCTGGGAGGGGACAGGCTCCGCTGTGGCGTTTGTCGGTTTTTGAAAATAAAAACAGGTCCAGGAACAGCACATCTGTTTGGTTGTTGGTGTCCCCCCGCCCCCACAGCGATCCCAAAGTCTTTCCATCCAGTTCCAAGCATATACAGAGCAATTCTGGTCAATATCCCATCTTTGAAAAAGAAGGAAGAATCAAGAGAAAAAAAAAAAGAACACCCAACTCCAGCCCTGCGCTGCCCGCACACACGACGTGGACGATGCGAGGGAGGAGGACGCAGAGGTCACGGTTTCCACGTCCCAGGTCATAGCCATCCTGTCGGGGGCGGCCTCCCCCACTCCACTCCGAGCCACCACCCCGCTGGTAGGATCCTCACTGGGAAGACTGGGGCGGGGGCTGAGGAGGGGGCGGGAGCCCGGGTGAGGCGAGGTCCAGAAGAGAGAGGAAGCAGTCCTGGGAACACAGTGCATGCCAACCGGGTCACAGCGCGGCTCCGCTGGGGCAGGGTCCTGAAAGCTTGGGGGCCTGGCCCCTCCGGCCACGCCATGGGGGAGGGGGTCTGGGGTCCAAGCTGTGCAGCTGCTGTCCACCTCGCCGGGAGAGACCAAGCAAAAACAAAACAGGTTCCCGCCCCTCCCCCACTCGCCAGCACAAACCAAAAACCCCAAGTGGAAAAGGGTGACTCGTTTTTTCTTTCCAAAACAGGCCGTTTGAAAGAAACCACCGATTGTAAACTGCCCAGTTTATTATAATTATTATTATTATTTTTAGATGGCTACAAAGACAGGTGAGATCTCACACCTAGACTAGCTTTCCTGGTGGAAGGGCTTGGGTACAGACAATGGGGCTTGGTTTTTTTTTTTTTTTTCCTTTTTTTTTTTTTAAAAGAAGTAAAGCAAAGAGGTGGATTGGGCTGGGGTTGGGGGGCTTGCTAGAAGCTTCCATTTTAAAAATTTTCCCCCAAAAAACCCCCTGAAAACAAATTAAAAAAAAAAATCCCAACAACAGC
>NW_011494816.1:1402695-1403187 GCF_000754665.1 Bison bison bison | reverse complement strand
GCATAATTTCTGGCATCTTCCCGCCTGCAATGTCGGCTCTCTCAGCGTCTCGGAGAAGAGGAGGGGGGGAATCACACACTCATCGTCATGCTTGGAGAATACTGAAGGGAGAAGCAGAGAAGGGGGGTCGTGAGGGCCGGGTGTGGGAGCCTTGTGGAGGTCTGACTGTATACAGCTGGACAGGGCCTGTCTCAGGGCTGGGCTGAGACCCCCATGATGGCACTGGGTGGGCAAGGGGCCAGCAGGCAGGACTCAGGAACCACCCCCGCCCCGCACCAGCCTGTGTCCCTCACTTGCCTGCCCTGCCCCCCTTCCCTCTCCAAATCACCCCTTCTTTCCTAAGGAAGCCAGCACCAGCCCCTGCCCTCCCCTCACAGGGCCACGGACTGCAGAGGACTGGGGTCTGATGAGCTGGAGCACAGCCAGGGCACCCTGGCATGGGAGCTGGCCTGGGGTTCTCAAAAGCTACAAAAACAAGACATTGGTTCTTCA
>NW_011494816.1:1402035-1402595 GCF_000754665.1 Bison bison bison | reverse complement strand
CGTTCTTCAGATGAGACTGTAAACAAGAAGCCTAATATGAAAAAACAGCCAGCCAGCTCCTCCGCACTGAGACCCCAGGAAGTCACTAGCTGCATGCACACCCCCCTCCAGGAGAGGAGGATGCAGACTGAGACAAGGACCCAGCGGGCCAGGGCCCAGGGCCCGTCCAGCCACGTGAGCTTCACCAGTGCCGGAGGCACTGCGCCTGCATGCGGACGCCTGGGAAGGTCGGATTCGGGTGACAGGGCTCAGCACTGCACCGGGGGCTGCTGGGGGTGGGGGGAATCTGAGGGCGCTCCATTTTGTGGAAAAATAACCGAGGTCATGACACAGCTGCCAGGACACTGGCCCAGCAGACAGGTCTCAGGTCTCGGCCAGGAGACTCTGAAACTTTAGTCGATAGTCCCAGGGCCCAGTGAGGACCCGGAGGGTGAAATAAGGGCGGTGGTGGGCACACTCACATTGTCATTCTGGAAGGAGTGGAGGAAGTTCCCTCCTAGCTCGCCATCGTCCCGAGGGGTGCCTGGAGGATTGCTAATGCCACTTATGTTGTTAGGAGA
>NW_011494816.1:1388374-1401935 GCF_000754665.1 Bison bison bison | reverse complement strand
GACCAGAGGTGGTGAGCCCCGGGCCCCCAGCAACCTGCCACCCCTCCCAGGACGGGAAGGCTTTCTGGAGGGTGCTGTCAGGGAGGAGACAGGGACACACTCACTTTTGGAAGTCCGTCCATGTCACCTGACCCTGGAAGGAAGAAAGTCCAGTTCAGGGTCTCGCCCATTCTTCTGTGCAGGGGCCTCCAAATGCTTCCACCCAAACCCCAACATTTTGCCAGAGGACCTTCTACCCAGGCAACATCTTCCTCTTCGGATCTTCCTGTGGGGACTGGGCTCAGCGGAGCCCAGAGCCGAGGCAGCGAAGGCTTCCCGGGAAGGCAGGCAGGGTGCTGACTTACCTAACGAGCCATTCATGTGGTGTGGCTCCATGCCGCCCATGCCCCCCATCGGGCCGTCCGAGCCTGGACCCATCGGGAACTGTGGGAGAAGCACAGAGCGTGTCACCTGAGTGGGCCCACCGCAACCCTCACAGGGCTCCACACCCAGAGGCACAGAAGTGCAGCCACCGGGAGCTTCCACCCTGGAGGAGCTGCTCGCAGGCACACTCGGGCACTGAACGCCAGAGGCCAGAGGTGGCACCTCCCCTAAGCCTTCAGATTGTGCAGGGCAGAGGCCTACGCACACGGGAGGGAACGAACCAGGAGAGAGGGAGGGGCTGATCCAAGGCACCAGAGGCAACTCTCACACCAGGCCTCCCGGATCCCACCCTGGGCTCTTTCCATTCCCAAGGCAGTGTGTGGGGCTCACAGAGACAGAGTGACCCACTGAGCCAGGCCTGGGAATAAAACTACTAATGCCTTTCCTCCCCATTTTGCAGATGAGTAAACTGAAGCACAGAGTGGACCATGCTTTGGCCCTGTATCTCCCAAGTAGGAGATGGAGGAGTGGACCTCGGGCAGCCTGGCCCTGGAGCCATCACACGAGCCTCCTCCTGGCTCCTCCTCTGAAATGTGGGGGAGCTGGGGCATTGGTGGCAGGCGTTCTCTCCTTGGGACTCCGTAGGGGTGCTCACTAGTGAGCAGAACTGGAGATGCAGACGGATCAGAGGCCAGACGTTTCATCTGCTCCACTCCCTTCCTCAGGCCTGTCTGGGACTATCACCCCCATCTCAGAAAAGATGCAACCAAAGACCAGAGGTCACAAGGCATGGCCACCAAGGGATAGCTGAGCCCAGCCTGGAGAGCCAAGGCCTGGAGTACTGACCAGAGGCAAGGGCGGACAGGGGATGAAGCAGCAGAACACAGCCTGATTGGCATGTGGCCTGTGCTGAGCGCTGAGTCACACCTGGGCCTCAGCCTGGAGGAAGAGCGCAGCCATGCACACCCAGCTACCTCACAGGATACTGAGATCTAGAGACGGCTGCAGACCAAGCATGGCTGCAGTTTCAGAGAGAGGCACTGGGAAAAACGCAGAAAAATCACGATAGGCTGCAAGGAGGTGGCGGCAGAGCGAAAAAATAACTGAGGGTCAGGATCCGGGCAGGTAGAGATGTGTCATGGCTTCATTTCTGAAAGGGTCCTGCCTGAGCAGAAGTGAGAGCCCTCTTAGCAGGTGGCAGCAGGACCAGCTGGCACAGAGACTGCTGTGAGGAGACTGCTAGGGTACCAGTTGCTGCCTCACCGACACCCACTCACATTGTCCTCGCCTCCCCAGTGGCTTCCCAAGGTTGCTGGTGGGCCGGGGGGCACATTTTGCCATCTGGCAACCCATTTCATGTTAATTAACCCAAGTGATAGGAGATGAGAGTGACCTACTTTTTAGGAAGCCAAACTCAAACACAGTCCTACCAGACCAAATACATCCAGAGGAATTCCCTGGCGGTCCAATTGTTAAGAATCCACCTTGCAATGCAGGGGACACAGGTTCGATCCTTGGTTGGGGAACTAAGATCCTACATGCCATGGAGCAACTAAGCCCACATGCCACAAATACTGAGCCCTGGCGCCACAACTGGAGATTCTGTGTGCTGCAACGAAAGACCTTCACTGCCACAACTACAGACCTGATGCAGCCAAATAAATAAAATACATAAATATTTTTTTAAATCCCCAAATTTGATAATATACACAATTATGCACATGTATTACAGGTGCATAAATATATTTCAAAAACAGGTATCTTATCTTATATGGATTTTCATGCTATTTTTAACCACATACGACCAACTCATTTAATAACTACACAATTCAGTGGTTGTTCGTGTACTTAGCAAGTTGTACCATCACCACCACAATCAATTTTAGAGCACTTTCATCATCCCCAAAAGAAATTGTACGCATGAGCCATCACTCCCCATTCCCCCTCGAATCCCCAGGCCCACACAACCATTAATTTATTCTGTGTCATAGATTTAGCTGTTGCTGCTGCTGCTAAGTCGCTTCAGCCATGTCCGACTCTGTGCAATCGCACACACAGCAGCCCACCAGGCTTCCTGTCACTGAGATTCTCCAGGCAAGAATACTGGAGTGGGTTGCCATTTCCTTCTCCATAGATTTAGCAACTCTAGTTATTTCATATAAATTGTATATGACCTCCGTGGCTGGCTTCTTTCAGTTGGTGAAATGTTTCCAAGGTTTATCCATGTTGTAAGCATGTATCATGTACTTCATTTCTTCTTATGTCCAAACATTCCATTTTATGTATGTACTACGTTGTCATCAGTCAGCAGACCCCGAGGCTGTCTCTACTTTGGGGCTATTGTGACTAATGCTCCTGTGAACATCCGTGTACAGTCGTGTGGACATGTTTCCATTTCTCTGGGTTAGATGCCAGCGAGAGGAATTGCAGGGTCACAGTAACTGCTTAACCTATCGAAGAACTGCCAGACTCTTCCACAGCACCTGCACCAGTTTATGTTCCCATGAGCAGCATGTGAGAGTTCAGATTTCCTCCCATCCTCACCAACACCGCTCATTATTTGTCTTTCTGACTCTAGCCATCCTAGTGGGTGTGAAGCGTAACACACTGCAGTTTTGCATTCCCTTATTAACTAATGACATTGATTATTTTTTCACGTGCTTATTGGTTCTCTGTACAAGTTTGGAAAAATGTCTATGGAGATCCCTGGCCCATTTTAAAGTTGGGTTTGTTTTTTATTATTGGGTTCTAAGAATTCTTTACACGTTTACAATTCAAGACCCTCATCAGACACATGACTTGCAAATGCTTCCTGTGGGCTGTCTTTCACTTCCCTGACAGTGTCCTCTGAAGCATGAATTCACATTTTAATGAGCCCAGTGCAGCTACTTCTTGTCACTTGTGCTAACCCGAGTCACAAAGAGTCATTCCTACGTTTTCTTCTAATTGTTTGACAGTTTTAGCTGACATTTAGGCCTAGGGTCCACTCTGAGTTAATTTCTGTTTGTGTATAAGGAAGTAGTCCAGCTTCATTCATCTGCATGTGGATATCCAGTTGTTTCTTCTGTATTATTTACTCTTCTGTTAACTTCTATGAAAGAACAGCTGAACTAGTGAACAGTGGCAAACAGCAGGATGACTAGTTGAACAAATGACATGTACAGGGAAAATATAACACTTTTATAATATTTGTCTTCAACACAGTAAATTATTTTAACTCTTTAAACTGGGTATTTAAATGTTGAGAAGATGTGGCAAGAGCAAGAGCTGCGGCAGATTCTTCCCCAGGGGGCTTCAAGAGAGCTGCTAGGGACTCCTCTTGCTTTCAGGCGCCCAACAAGGCAAATGGGGCTTGCTTTTCCACTAATGCTTCTCTGAACTGCCTGCAGGCTTCGGACACCTTTCTTTCACGTAGGGCAAAACTGGAGAGAGTCAAGCAGAAAATGCACCGACTTGCCACTCTGCTCTCATCAAGCACTGGTGTCAGTCCAGCGTACCAACACCAAACTCTCCACTCCACAAGAACATCCGTGCATGCAGTGCTTAGGACTTTACTTAAGCACACAGGTTTTGGATCTGTAGGAATCTGCTTCTAGTTCTCCGAAGATGTCCATTCACTTTGTATCCAGGTAGGTTTTGGAAGGTCGGCCATTTGTCAGGCCCTTTCCACCTAGGAGCTCATCAGATGGGCTGTGCCTGCCTACGATGTCCGTCATTTCTAAACATTCCGAGCACACTGGGTGTCATCATCAATTAAACCTGTTTCTCAGGGAAAATGGTTTTTAAAGCACAAAGGTAATTTTAACTTGTGAGATATAAGCTGGATTCTAAGTAAGTCACAGTTTTAATAAAAATGTTGAGAAAGTCTTAGCTAACTTGGCTGCCCTTGCCTATAACACTTTATGAGTTCTCAAGCAGTCTCACTTTCAAAAGGTGAGCCATTACTCTGGCCATACAAGGCTTTGTCACAGCCCCTCTACAACTCTGAACGGCTCAAGCGCAGTCCACTCAGCCTCACCTAGGCTCCTGGCGGCCTCCTGAAGATCATGAGACAGCTCTGGAGAAGCAGCGGCTATGTTTCTACTTTATTATAATTCCTTTCCACATTCTCATCTCACAGTGTTTCTAAGAGAAGAGCATCAGAGCAGGCTGACGTTTTCACATCTTCTCTACAGCCAGCAACAACGCCAGTCATCTGTGGGCACGTGTCCGAGGCCTTCTCTTTTTTTATAAACTCAAAAATCTGTTTCTGCGTGTTTTGAGCAAATCGACAAGTGACCAAAACCTTTCATTATGAAAGCTGGATTATCACAGGCAAGCAAACCAGGCCCCTTGGCAGCACCGTTAGGGACAGGTGGGCGGGGAAATTAGCAGGTAAGAAGTTCATGGGCTAAGTGGAACTTGCCAAATTAACTGCACTGTCTGCCAAACGTGCAGATAAACGAGCAAAGTGTGGCTTGTATTTGGACAAGAGAACAGTAATATTTTATTTCTCTTCCACACTTCATTAACGTCTTCTTCGCAGAAATCAAGATGACAAGGTGAAGCTCCAGTTTTCAGGTGAAGCTCCAGTTTTCAAGTCACAGGATCTAAAAGCTAGGGACACGGTTCTGTTGAGACGGTCTGATCAACCACTTGATCTGAGGAAGAAAGCTCCCTGACTACCAGGATGATGCAAGAGGATCAGCTACACACCACGAAGGACCAACACGCTTGTCACCAAAATTCCCCTTCCTTTCACCCGCAGGACTTAGCTGAAGCCTCTGAATCAGGAAACACAATCTTCTCAGTTCATGGAGCCGTCAAGGCACCAACATGGTGACAGTGACCATTTCAGGGCCCCGCCAAGCGTGGCAGCCACCTTTCTACACTGAGGACTGGTGTTTCTTTGGATGGCATACAAAACTTGTGATTGACTTAGAGGGATGTGCATGTCACGTCCCAGACAGCCATGCACTGTCCCACCCCTCCTCCGCCCACCTCTCTTCTCTTCCACGCCCTTGCCAGGACGTGCCATCTTGGTTATCTGCCTCCCGGATGCAGGTCCGTGTGTCCTCACACCTGTCGTTAACATTCATTCAGGCCTCTCTTTTTTGGACATGTCAGAGCCACACTGGGGCTGGTGGTCTCATCGTTCTCATTTTCATTATTTGAGCTCTTAGAAAACATGACCACGATACTCACAGTGTGAAAAATGACATGTGCACTATCTTGACACAAGGCCTAACAGTTAAACTGCAGGCAGAGTCAAAGGCAGATTCTGCCAGGGCCTGGATGCTGTGCGCTTGAGTGGTACCCCTTGGAGTGATGCAACATGGATGATCCATCATTGAGAGCCACAGACCATGACCGTTGGCATATGTGGTTGGGAAAATATGGCAACAGCGACCATGGGAAGAGGGGAGTCTATGCCATTTTCATGTGCTCAGTCCTGTCTTTGAGGCAGCTAAATGGGCCTTGTATATTTGTTCCCAACCTTCTACATCCATTGCTAAAACCTCAAAAGACTTTTGTGTCCTGGGAAGTCATCTCTTGGGACACAGGGCTTTTGGTGCTAAAACCCAAATGGTTGGCCACCCTAGGGAGAGGCAGGGGTATGGGAGGTACTGGCTGCCTTGGAGAGACAGGAGAGAAGGTGGTGGAGTGGCAGGTGAGGAGCGTGGATCCCACAGTTCTCAGTCATGGGATCCGGTAAGGTTCGTCTTGGCATCCCCAGGTGGCAGGCCTACAACCACCCCCCCCAGAGGCTGCAACACAGGCAGTGTCCAGCATTGAGTAGCCCACAATCAGGGCTATTAGCACACGGGGTGATTCTGGAGTTACACCAGGAACGGAACCAGCAGAACCAGACAGAGCATCCTAAAGGCCAGAGCCAACCTTGGAGCCTCAAGCCCACGCTCTGGCTCCTCTGTCCCTGAACTACTGATGTGGTCACACGACAGCCTCCTTTCCACACCCTGAGCTCCCCCAGGGCAAGCCCAGTGGGATTCACCTTTCCTGCCTGGCCAGGAAGAGCTGCCAGACCAGCCCTGTCCTTAGGGAGCTCCCAGCCAGGAGAGGCAGACAGGCCACAGCTGCATGGTCCAGTATGGGAACACAAGAGGGAGCGGTGAGCAGGGACCAGGAGAGGAGGTTTCCGAGCTACACCACGAGCAGGGTGGGAACACTGAGGGGCCGAGAAGGGAGGGAGTGGTTTCTAGATGAGGGAAGGGCGCGAGGAGAGGCAGAGAGGTTACAGGATGTGGGAGTCAGAGGGCTCCTAAAGGCACAGGGCAGGCAGGTACCTGGAGGCCTCCGCCGCAAGCCCCACAGCCAAGGAAACAGACCAGAGAGGGTGAGCCATCATCACCCAGGGGTACAGCCAGTCAGCTGAGCAGGGACTGGCCCAGACCACCCCCCCAGCCCCCTGCAGCCTGTGCTCTTCCTCACCAACACCCCATTCAGGCCAGTGGGGGTCCCCATAGTGAGGCTGGGCACCAGCAGGCATCCCCACAGTGAGGCTGTGCGCCAGGGGGGGTCCACACAGTGAGGCTGGGCACCAGCAGGGGTCCCCACAGTGAAGCCGGGCACCCTGCTCTGACCAGAGGGGTGGGGATCACTCCACCCCCTTCTCTGCCACCCCCTGCCAGCTATGAAATGGGAACCAAGCTGCCCAAGAGTTAATCACTTTTCTGATGGTTTATTTTACTCATCTTTGGTAACAAATGGCTGAAATCAATTAAACTTGCTTTCCCCTCAGCTGATGAAGTTAATTATGATTTGTTATGGTATCTGATATGTAAATTATTAGAAAGCAGACTTACGTTGGACCGGCTGCCTCCAGGCGGCACCGGATTAATCATTGTGTAGATGTTGTCACTGGAATTTGTTGAATCTGTAGAACAGTGGAAACCCGCAAGTCGGGGTGATTAATTCATTGCTTAATTAAAACAAACTCATGGCACTTGAACTCATTCTTTTGTATTTTATCACCTAAAATTTCCTCTAAGTACCAGCATTTTCTGGCTAATTTGTATTTAATGAAGATTCACAAAGTTTTTAATCACAGAAAATTCAACTGTGAAAGCCACTCAACCCTGAAAGGAAGGATTCCAGGGTTCTGGACAGCAGTGTGGACCAGTGTGGACTAGCAAAACCGTCTCGGCCCCCTCACTCCACTCCGCCCTAGACCAAGCGCACTCCCCAGATGCTGCCTGGGACAACCAGGCACAGCCCAACCACCACCTGTGTCCTCCCCGACCCCCAGCCGGCGGTGTTAATCACACTGGGAAAGAGTGGCAGCACAGATGACCGAGGGGCCACCCTGCCAAGCTGATGGGGCAGGAGGGAGAGGCAGAGATGGGGCTGGAGACGCAGTAACATATGGAGTGGTTTAATGTGACCCAGTCTGAATGTAGGTCACGCAGCTCATAAAAATGCAGCAGCAGAAAGAGGGAGCCGGAGTGGGAGCCTCACGGCCGCTGCCAGCCCCACCCCTGCTGCCGAGCAGCCTTCCTGCCGTGGGGAGCAGAGGAGGGGGCAGGAGGGACCCCTCTGTCTCCCCAATTAGCCAGAAAAGTCTCCCGAGGAAATCAGCTAACATATTTATATCAGGAGCAGGCACCATACTTCTCGGGCAGAAATCCAACTACCTCTCACTTTTTATTTTGGGGGTGGGTAAAGATGGCATGCTGAATTCCTTCTAGTTGGTGGTACGCTATTCTTAGCTGGGAAAGAAACACAATTGTGATGCTGTATGTGTTTGAGTACACGTGCCCTCTTCTACTGGAGAAAAGGGGAAAAAGGGATCTCTGATACAGAGGACCAGAAACCAAGAGCTCTGGACACTCAAGAGGCATCACTCTGCAGAGTCCTGGGCCCAGGAGGCCAGAACCCCAAAGCCCCTTTCCAGTCACCTAGAGAAGCGACAATCAGGACAGGATTCTCTCTGACCAGGGGGAGTCAAGAGTAGTGAGACACCTCGTTCTTGGATCTCCTTGCTCTGCCCTGTCCTTCAACTGGAGTGAGGAACGCCCCAGCTGAAGCCACAGGGTGGGCTGGTGGCATCAGGGTCTCCTGCCCACTAAATCCCTGATGCCAAGATGCCAGGTGGGGGGCACAATGCTCAGAAAGAGTAGCCAGCCAGCCCTGGCTCTGTACCAGGCCCCTCCAGGACTTCCTACTTCTCCAGCGGCACCGTCCCCCAGCATTCTTACCTGCAGGACTAGGCATGATGGGTGTTCCTGGGGGGCCGCCACCACCAGGGGGTCCCTGGAGACAAGATTAAAAACTGATGTCAGAAACCCACGGTGATGACACATGGCGGGAGAGGCCACGAGCTCCAGCCACATCAGTAGTCCATGCTCACCCGGGACCCAGCCCATTTAGCTCTCACTCAGCTGCCAGTGTCCACACAGAACCCAGGTGTTTAAGGCCTGGGGGAACTGGACTCCCTCCTTCCCCTCTTTAAACCAGGGGGCAGCTGCGGGCATGCATGTGCACTCACACACATGGAGCCCAGTGAAACCACAGGCCTGTGGTGGAAGCTGACTGGCCTCCTGGTCAGTCCCCTGGATGGAAGTCCCAACTCTGGGTCTTGTGTGGGGACTTCTGGGACACCAGAAGGTACAAATACCTGCATATTGACAGTAGATTCTAGCACAGTTTGGAATCTGTGCTCATAACATGTCTTGAAAACAGAGAGACAAGGATCCCCCCGACCCTGATACTCTTGCACACGCAGTCACACAGGACTAGACATGCAATGCCCCAAACCTGCACACACTCACCACGTAGGTACCGGGTGATGAGGAGGAGTATGGAATCTAGAAACAAGAAAGGGGTGAACCATGGGTCAGAGACACCTCCTCCGACAGGCAACATGTGCTCTGCCTACCAAATCCTCTTGGGGACACAACCCCACTCTCGATGGGAAACATACTGAGCCACCTGGTATCTCTAGGAAGGCCACAGATGTGAGCAGAGTCCTGTTCCTCTACTGAACTGGTCCCAGAGTCTTGGCAGGGAACCGTGGGCACAGGAGACCCTCTAGTTCAAGGACAGGAAAGCGAGAGCTTAGCCCCACCCCCTGGCTTCCTGCCCTGGACTGTCTGCGCCAAGCGCCCTCCCAGCTTCCTCCTCTGAGTGCTGAAGGCCTGCCTTGCCAAGAAAGAGGAGGCCGGCAGAGTCCCTGCATGGACAGGACTGAGCCCGGCTTCCAGCTCACACCCCAGCTTCTGCAGAGCCCCTGATGCGTCTAGCATGGTACTCCCAAATCTCCCCTTACAGATAGGCTGCTCCTTGGAAGCATCAGGTGGAATCCTGTTGCATCCCACTCCCCGTGACACCTCCAACCTGGGGACAGGAACCACCCTGCCCCTTGGAACCTCACCCACCCCTAGAAAACAGAACCCCCCACCCCTAACCTGGGTACTCACTGAGTTAGCACTGTTAGGATTGGGCCAGGGTCTGCCAGCTCCCGGGCCCCTGAAAGGAGAGAGAGATGAAAACAATGAAAAAGATGCTATAGATGCCAACATGGTAGTGCCAGCAGGGGCAGAACAAGAGGGCCAAAATCACCAACAGGAAGTCCTTCATACAGTCCTAGGACTGGGGTAAAAACATGCACTTCCATGGGTACAAATCTATAGACCCCTAAACATTACATGCAAGATTGTGAAGAATAGCATTTCCTCTGCAAGTGCGTTTTCCTAAGAAGGACACAGATACTCACAGGGATCTACTACCGCAAAAGCGCCACACCATGAGGCATCATCGAGTGGCGCAGGGCTCCAAACCGGAGCCTGCCTCTTACAGCGTGAGAGCCTGGGCGTTACGCCACCTCCCTGTGCCTTAGTTACCCCACCTGACAACAGAGCGTAAGACTAAGCGCTCCACAGGGCTATTACGAAGATGAGGTGAGTTAATCCATAGACAAGCCCTATACGGGGGTCTGTGATGTCTTGTCACCAGTACGCTCAACGTCCTCGCTCTACTGATGAGAAGACTGAGGTCCAGAGAGGTGTCAGTGATTACTGCGATCGTGAGTTTCTCAGGGGGAATAGAGGGTGGGGACTCCCACGGGCTCTGGGCTGCCAGCAGGGCTGTGGCCTTACATGTTAATCCCGGGCATGGCGGGGCCGAGGGAGTTGGGTGGTGGTCTCATGCCGCTGCCGTAATTCTGCAACGATAACCAAGGGTCAGTCTATGAGAAGAAGAAGGGGCACCGGAGAGAAGAGAGGGAGAAACAAACAGAACATAAGGGAGAGGGTTAGTCTGTGAAAGGATCTGATGAAAAAGTAATACCTTCATCAAAAAAAAAAAAAGAGGGCTGGGAACCAGCTGACAGGATCACAATGACAATCCAGCACAGGCGGATGGCCACAGCCTTTAGGCGCACCTTCAGGGGCTTCAGGATGGGTCTCTTGAGAGCATGCGGGTGTCCAGCAAGGAGCTCATGATGTTGGCTGGCACCTGCCCACAGGTCTCAGGCAGGAAAGGGGAACAGACTCAGCAAGAGGACCGGCTGGTGACCACCAGCCACCTTAGACACTCAGGGAGAACAAACTGCCAGCAGACCAGGGGCTGCATGTGGAGGGGAGGCACGCATCTGCAAGGCCTGTCCAGCGGCTGTTCCCGAGCCTTGGTGTGGACAGACCCCACCTGCCCTGGGTCTTGGTTGCCCCCCGACGCAGTCGCCTGATTCAACTGTCAGCATGTGGGGCCCTCAACAGGCACAGGACTAGAAGAGCAAGAAGAAAATGGTCTGTCTGCTCAAGGGAATCACTGTTCTATTTAAGAAAAGAATCTGCACAGAACTTGGTCCCAACTCACCTCAGCACAACCCATCATGGCAGTGGGGTGGGTCAGAGGGAGTCTGGACCAGGTGCTCAGGCCTGTCACCTGGCTCATCTCCTGACACCACTCTCCCCAACTCCCCTCTTCCAGAGCTATTCTCTTTGCAGGAAATAAATATCTTGCTTCCCTTCTCTACCTGGCAGGTTCCTACACATCCTCCAATACCCAGCTCAAACAGTACCTCCTCTGTGAGGCCCTCCCTGCTCATCCCATGGGATTAACTGCTCCATCCTAGTCACTCCCATAGTGCCTTGTAACCTCGCCCCCCCCGCACAGCCTGCAGCACACTGGCTTATGATTGTGGTCATGTGTGCAGCTCTCCCACTGGACTGTGAGCCCCTTTAGAAGGTGGGAACCCTATCTTAATGATCGTCCTATCCCTCATCACTCCACACATCAGCTGGCGCAGACTGGGCACTGAATCATCAGTGAAGGAATGGAGAAGCAAAGGAATGGAAAGTACAATGAGGCTGACTGCAGCCCGAGCTCCGCCTTTATAGGAGAATCTGAAAGTATCTGGCTGGGTGTAATTTTAATGGCAAAGGAACAGCCAGCATTAGCTGTTTTTTTTTTTTTTACTGAGCACGGAATATACAACCTCTGGTTTGGACCTTGTAACAACACCGTGAGGCTTGTATCATTCCCATTTTATAGAAGAGAAGACTGAGGGTCTGGTGAGAAAAAGATTTGCTCAAGGTCACAGTCAGCTAATGCCTCCACTGGGGTTTAATCCTGGATCTGGGGTCTCGGGGTCTGCTCTCTACATCAGACATCTGTGAGGGAGGGGGATACAACAGGGGGCTCGAGCCAGAGCTGACAAACAGAACCGCCTTCAGGCTGGTAGAGGGTTCTTCAGCCAGGAAGCATCTTGGGGCCACCTCCTTGGCCTGGCCAGAGAGGGGCTTGTGAGTGTCCAGACAGGGTGTGCACAATGACAGCAGCAGCACCAGGCTGGCTGGCACAGAGCAAGGCCCAGAGTGGATGGATGGGGGAGCAGGGGAGGGCTTCTCAGGCAGCCGGCACGTGTAGGGCCCCGCATCCCCTGCACCTGCTCAGAGCTGAGTCCCAGGGCCAGAAAACGTGTGCCTGCCCTGGAGCACACCGTAGCAGGATCTGCAGATGGCAGGGCCAGCCCATCCCTACTGATGATGCCACGGGTGGTGAGCAGAGCCTCGGATCTGAGGGCAGAACATGGGAGCGCTTGTCCCGGCTCAGCCTGACTCTTGGCAAAGCACCCAAATAACAATAAGGCTTCCTCCAAGCCAGGCTGCGCTACAGGCTTTGTATCACCTACATTTAACCCACAACCATCTCATTACCATCCCCGCTTTAAAGATTATGACACTCAGGCGCAGAAGCAGAGTGACGGCCCCTTGTGCAGCGATCATCATGGCTTCAGTGTGCAATCCCTTGCTGTGCTGCCTCGTCCATAAAATGGGGACAAAGAGCCCAGCCTCACAGGGTCATGAGAAGATCAAGTGAAATGATGGCTCTAAAGAGCTCCATCAGCCCTCAGAGATGTGTGCTGATATGGGACACTGGCAGAGAAAACACCAGAGCCCTCAAAGCTGCCCTGAGCATCAGGTCCTCCAGGGCCCTTTCTTAGCCCATGTAAAATCACTGAAGCCCCTGTCCACAACTCAGCCTGGCTCCCGCTGTTTCACAGCAGGAAGCTCATGGCCTCCCCAGGTAGCCACTCTTCCCGTGTCCAGCCCAGCCAATCCGAAAGGCCTCCCAGACAGAGACGTCCTTCAGGGTGTAGCTGTGTCCTGCTCCCACTAGTGCCCAGGAGAGTGGCTGCATAGAGCGGTGAGAGCAGAAGGCTGGCCTGGGGGCCGGCAGGAGCCCACGCCGCAGCAGCAGAGTGGGGTGAGGAGAGGATGAGTGGATACTCGGTCCTGAAAGCTGTCTGGACATGCAACCCCTAAGGGGAGGCTCCGGATGCTCTAGCTGCTGTGCTCAGCTGAGCCCTCAGCAACCAGCCCGACCACTGCCCAGGAGGGAGCAGGCCGCCAGCTCCTACTTCCTATAGAGGCCTAGACCCCGAGGACCACTCACATGTCCCACTTCACAGATGACAAGCTAGAGGCCCAGGGAAGCCAAAGACTCGCCACCCAAGGCCATACAGTAAGTCAGGGCTGAAAGGCAGGTTTTGGAGGAAAGTTTCCAAATCAGAGACTCCAGCCTTTTCACAGAGGATGGGCAGGCTTAGAAGCATAGCTTCAGACTCAGTAGAAATAATCTCTCTTCTCCCATTGCCCGCCTGCCCTCAGCACTGGGTTCAGAGGTGTGGTCACTGCTGGACACTCCTCTTCCTCTGCCCTCAGCACCGCTCTGCAGGGATGGGGCAGCCAGAGATCTG
>NW_011494816.1:1377147-1388274 GCF_000754665.1 Bison bison bison | reverse complement strand
GGGGTCTGGGGTGCAGCCATAGGGATGGCCACATCCACGGGTATGTGTCTGTCTGTCTGCCCGCCTATCTTCCCACCCGGCTTCTTGTTCCAACTAGGTCACCCCAGACCCTGGGCAGAGGGGTCAGACCCACTGTCAGGAACTCTATAAAAGGTCAGGCCCCGGTCTTTTGGCCTGAGTTCCGTGCTCTGGGCAGGGTGCACAGCCACGCTGGAAGCACCCACAGCTGGCAGGAGCTGATGCTTCCTCCAACTCCTCGACACAGAGGCTCTTCTTGGTGCTGCCCGGTGCCTGAGAGAACAGTCTCTAGGACAGGCCTGTCAAGGTGGACTCCAGGCTGTCAGGCCATTTCCTGGGCTTTTGGACCTGCCCTCCACCCCCTCTAGTTACGCAGAGCCTGGCCAGCCCCACTGGGAGGCCTCCAAGGGGCCACCCCAGAAAGGGCCTCAAGTGACTCCACTCTCTCCTCACCAGCTGAGGGTGCTCTAGCCTGGTTTACAATCCTCCTGTCTCTTTCTGGGGTCTCTGCTCAGAGGCACTGAGTTTGGACTGTCCTGGATCAGAGGGGAGATGCAGCTTCTCCTGGTGGAAGATGTCTGTCTCTAGACGGTGGGTTATCAGAGGTTATCTGAATGTTCTCAAATGCCAGGATGGCGATCTGATTTCAGGCTGCGCTGACCCCACCTCACCAGGAATACCAGAAGCGTTGAAAGTGGCCCCATGGGGTCTGGGTGCCATACATTACTGCCACAGGAGCCTGCAGAGCTCTGGCAGTTTCAGCCTCATCCTAACAGGATTCACTTTTGAAAAATTCAGCCAGAAGTTCTCACCAGACACAGGCATAGGAGTAAATCTTTGAAGAGAAAATACAATTCAGTGGAAACACTGCCTCCTTTTCGGCACTGGCTGTTTCGGGAAACCAGAGTAAAATCTGCCCAAGACACTGAGGGCAAAGGGCAGGCTGATGCCTAGTTTACTGGTTCCTTTGTAACACTTAGGCTAAAATGCAACACAACCTCAAAAAGTACCATGTCACTCCATTTGGTTTTGTAGCCCCAAGCCCACATGTACCTATTCTTTGTTCAGAAAGTTCTAGAGCGGTTCCACTATTAGCAATCTTATTCCCCACTTGGAACAACAGGCTGAAGGTTTCCCACCTTTGTGTCTGGTCTCAGCAAGTGTATGCAGTGGGGCTTACTAAAGACTGCCTAAAGGGGCTTGGTCGTCTTTCTTAGCCCAGGCATTGCAAGACACGGCTCCCTCTCTGAACCCAGGTTCCAGGGAAGCAATGGGATCCGTGGGGTGCCTCGTGCTGTGGTCTGTGTCTCACAGCCCCATGAGGAGTCCCATGAGGTCCTCATCCGGCCGCCCATTTTGCAGATGAGAGACCAGAGGCCTCAAGAGTCTGAGAAGCAGCCGGGACCATGTTTTCCAACACTAAGGTCTGAGCTCATCCCTCTCCTGTCTACTCCTCTGGAGTGACCAGGGGAGCACCCTCAGGAGACAGAGAGAGACAGGACTTGGGGGATGGGTCCTGTCCTCTGCCCAACTGCATCCTGGGGGTCCCAAACTTCTAGGCTTTATGATACCCACTCCTTGGCTGACCCCAGAGCCTGCAATCCATTTTATACCCCAATCTTGCCCAGGTCCAGGCTCACTCAAGGCCAGGCCTTTCTGCCCCCAGTGAGGGGTCAGTGATGACATCTGGGTTGCTCTGAGGGAGGTTTGGTTCTGGAATGTAATACCGCACCCTACCCAGTGGGGCACAAGAGATATGGGAAAAGTGAAAGTGAAAGTCGCTCAGTTGTGTCCGACTCTTTGCGACCCCATGGACTATACAGTCCATGGAATTCTCCAGGCGAGAATACTGGAGTGGGTAGCATTCTCCTTCTCCAGGGGATCTTCCCAACTCAAGGATCAAACCCAGGTCTCCCACATTGTAGGCGGATCCTTTACCAGCTAAGCCATAAGGGAAGCACAAGAATACTATAGTGGGTAGCCTATCCTTTCTCCAGGGGATCTTCCCAACCCAGGAATTGAACCAGGGTCTCCTGAATTGCAGGCGGATTCTTTACCAACGGAGCTATCAAGGAAGCCTGATATGGGAAAAGAAGGAAACAAAAACACTAACTAGAAAAGATATACGTGGACTTCCCTTGTGGTCCAACAGTTAAGAATCCACCTGTCAATGCAGGGGACATGGGTTTGATCCCTGGTCTGGGAAGATCCCACATGCTGCAGAGCAACTAAGCCTGTGCACCTGAGCTCCAGAGCCAGTGAGGCACAAGTACCGAGCCTGTGTGCTGCAACTACGGAAGCCTGCACACCCGAGAACCTGTGCTCTACAAGAGAATTCACCGCAATGAGATGCCCAAGCACTACGGCCAGAGAGGAGCCCCTACTCGCCACAATGAAGACCCGGCTCAGTCAAAAATAAAAATAAATTAAAAAAAGAAAGATATATGCACCCCTATGTTCACTGCAGCATTTTTTAAAAAACAATAACCAAGATATGGAAGCAACATAAGTATCCAACAACGAATGAATGGATAAAGATGTGGTATACACACACACACACACACACACACACACACACAGAAATACCCCTCAGGCACAAAAAAGGATGAAACCTTGCCGTCTGTGACAACATGGATGGACACCGATTGCAATATGCTAAATGAAATAAGTCTGATAAAGAAAAATACTCATGGTTTCACTCATATGTAGACTCTCAAAACCAAAGCACATGAATAAAAATAACAAAACAGAAAACAGTTATAGATACAGAGAACAAACAGGTGGTTGCCAGAGGGGAGGAGAGTGTGGGTGAAGGAGATTAAGAGGTAGGACATCCAGTTGCAAAATAAACTGAGTCATGGGAATGCCATGTCCAGGGTGAGGAACGCAGCCCATAGCCGAGGAGTATCTTTGCATGGTGACACAGCACAGGATCTACACCTGCTGTGGTGATCAGTTTTGAAACGTCCAGAAATACTGAATCTCTAAGTTGTGTAAAGGGACTAACATAGTGTTGTAGGTCAATTACACTTCATGAACTCACAGAAAGAGAGATCAGACTTGTGGTTACCGGCGGCAGCAGGCTGCGACGGGGGAGAACTGGATGAAGAAAGTCAACAGGCACAAACCCCCAAGATAAATAAATGAGTACTAGGCATGTAATGCACAACATCAAAAATGTGACTAACACTGCTGTATGTCATACACGAGTGTTGTTAAGAGAGTAAATCCTGAAAGTTCTCATCACAAGAAAAAAAAAATTTTCAATCTCCTTAACTCTGTATCTATTTGAGATGATGGATGCTCACTGAACTTATCGTGGTAATCACTTTGTGATGTACGTCAAGTCACTATGCTGTACACCTTGAACTTATGCAGTGCTGTATGTCAATTATATCTCCATAAAACCAGGGGGGGAAAACAGGAGAGATGTTTTCAGAGACCCTGAGGTTGGTGGGGTGAGGATGGCCAGCTGGCCTCACCCCTGAGCTTGCTTCTCCCACCCCTCTGGGCACCAGTCTCTGAGCCCACAAGTTCCATCCCTGTATCCTGCCCGGTGAGGCCAGGAGGGCCCCTTTCAGCAAGACCTCAGGCTGCAGGAGCCCCACCTCTTTAAACATGCCACAAGAGTGTGCCAGACTCCTGGTCAGGGACAGGGACACACAGAGACTCCTGCTGAGTCAGGAGGAAGTCCTAGACTTCCGGAACACTCTGGTCTTGGGCCGTCTGATAACATCCATTCCCAGCTTCTGGAACCTCAATATTACTACAGGCTTAACAAGTGTTAACGGCCTTTACCAGAAAAAATAAAAAAGAAACACAAAGCAATCACCCAGCCCAAGCAGATTGAGTCCTCAACACTGGTTTTAAGCCCCCTAGTTGGAAAACCCAAGCTACTTCCTAAGAGGCTACACTGTGCCAAGCCTCAAACCAAGAACTCGTGCTTCCTCCTATTAGAAACCCTACAAGGCAGTCCTGGTCTCCCACTTTACAGATGCAGCTTTTGAGTCTCCAAGAATCAGCGGGGCAAGGGGTGGAGTACACTGTCCTCTTGCATCCCCAAGACCTCCCCCAGGACATCCTGGAAGTCCAAGGCCACTGCTGATTTGCACACCAAGAGGATCTAGTGTGCGCGGCTGAGGAATCTGAAAGTTTCTGACTCAGGACAAGAATGCTGGGCTTCAGACCCTGCTGCCGTCCCACGGGTTCCTGTGGAGGTCAGCTCCAGCCGGCCTCCTGGCAGGAAGGGGCCACTCTGGTGGCTTAAAAGGAGCTGGTGAAAACACAAGCTTTGGGGGATTTGAGGAAAGAAAAGAAAACAAGAAAACCGGAGCTGCAACTGGTGTGGGCTTGCTTCCTTTCAGGATTATGGGGCCATCGAAAGACAAGGACCTCCCTAAAAATCTTTCAACACCACAGATGTTACAGCCATCACCGGGAAGAAAGCAGCGGCTGGGTGTGCTGTAAATACAATTCAGGGCAGAGTGGAGGACTGTGGGGTGTGGCAGAAGCCTCTTCCTACAAAAGAGACGCTGGCACGCATGAGCGGGATGCAACCCCACTGCCAGGGAACCAGAAACCTGTACAGGGGCCCAGAGAATCCAAACACCCAGAGCAGAAGGGAGACAGACAAGCAGGCCTCTGGGCAGGGCAGAAGAGAAGGGAAGGAAAACCCCAGCACAGGCTCTCCTGCTCTCACTCTGAAACACCCGTCTCCTTACTCAGACTCTGGCTTTCGAGGGGCAGACTCCAGAGAATTCCCAAGGAGGGCAGAACACAGCAAATTCTCTGCCACAGCTTCTACAGGACCCAGAGCCACACTTAAATACTCAGAGTGGGAGCCAATGGTGAGAAGGTTCTAGAACAGCAACGGCCTGTCAGACCCCTGCCCGATGGTTCTATGGGACCCAGGGACCTGAGGGTATGGAGCTGGGTCACAAGGAGTGATCACTGAGGTGTTGTGAAGGGACAGACAGGGCACTAGATAACTTCTTCCAGAGGTTTCTAAACTGTCCTTCTTGGCAACAGAACCCCCCTGGGCAAAAGCAAGCTCAGGCAGGAGCCTGGGATATGAACATGGCAAGAGCTCTGGGTAGAAGTGCACTCTGGGGCCCTGGCCGGCCCAGCCTCCTCTCAGCTGAGAGGTATACCACTGAGAACCATGGCCACAGACTCACACCTCCCACACTGGACAGGTGGGGACAATGGGGCCTGCTGGGCCCACCAAGGTCACAGTGATTCATCCAATATCAGACAAATGGTGAGCTGCAGACAGAATAATATAATATCCTGCCTTAGGTGACCACTGAGCCAGCTCAGGGCCACTCGCCCAGGGTGGGAGGAAGCTCTGGGGACCCACAATGCTGTCTGGTCACACAGACCCCTGCCTTCCAAATTCCTCAAGTCCTTCCCATGGAAGGCCCAGGTGCCTCTCCTCCTAGCTCCATGGGACAGGGGTACCCCTCAACTCTGCTGGGGGGCTGCCCATCTACGGGCATGCCCTCTCCCCTCATCCTTATGAGCTATGAGACGTGGAAAGACAGACAGACTAGGAAAGAGGAGAGAAGGCGGGTGCATACAGATGGCTAGGGAGATGGACAGACAGACTGGCGGTTGGTTACCTGTGGGCCGGGCCCCATGGGCCCCATTCCTCGAGGAGGGTTCATTCTCTGCATTGATCCTCCCATGTTGGGGTGACCTGTGTGACAGAGGTGGAGTGACCCTGAGAGGCAGGAAGGACAGGCAGACCGTGGGGGAGGAGGGGCCTCTCCCAACGGCCCCCATCCGCCCAGCAGCCCACCTTGCCCCCTCTACCTTGTTGTCGCGTGGGATCCATGGAATTGGGCAGCAGTGGCTGTGTCCCAGGAACTCCTCCCGGAGGCTGAAAGAGATGTAAGATACAGCTGAGCGCTGTTCCCTGCAGTGGGGGCACAGGGGGTTGCACCTGCCTGCCCCATCTCCCCACCTGACCATTAGGGCCACTCAGGGTCTCCCTGAGACCACTCCTGCTGCCCGAGGGCTGGAGGGTCCCCCAGGGGGCAGGCAGCTCCAGCTGGAGCTATGGAAACCTGCAGCATGCGCAGTTGAGCATGGGGGCTCCATCTGTGAGTCTTCGCGGGTCTGCATATCTGCCGGAGCCGAGTGACACTCCGGCATTACCGCCCACCACACACCCCTCAGAGGCAGCACCGTCCCTCCCTTCTACCACCCAAACTCTAGTCTCTGCAATTTAGGTCAAACACTAAATTGGGAATAGGGGATGAACAAGGTGGCCTTTGAGATTTCGATGGGGGAGCTGAGGTCCAGAGGTCTGACAGCCCTGCAGGCAGGGCCAGGAAGAACACCCAGGACTCCCGACTCCTTCCAGCACATGAAAGGCCACCTTCCAAACCCAGGGGTGGAGGAGGCCTCTGGGAGAGGGTGAGCAGGGTGTTGGGTGAGAACCCATCCCCCGTAAAGCCTGGTGCACGTGGGGGATGCCGGTGTGATCTCTAGAGATGAGGAGGGCCGGGGGGTTCCTGAGTTAACACTTAGCACACTCGCTATGAAAATGCCGTCAAAGATCTTTATTTGAGACTGAAGTTCTTTTACTGCAATGTGAAATAAGAACAGCAGAAGTGGGGAGGAACCCCACGCCTTAGGACTGGTTACAGGGAGGTTACAGGTTACAGGGAGGAAAGCCTTTGTGAAAGCCGGGCACGTGTGTCAGGGGCCCTGGACTACCCAGGGTCCCCCAGCCCCAACTGCGTTGCGAGATTGGTGGGGACTATCGGCCCAACAGGGAATTCCCAACCAGTTTGGGAAGGAGGTGGTGGGAAACCAAGGGGCAAAGTCTCACAGTTTACCTTTAGAATAAATAGGGTGTGTGTGCGCGCGCGTCTGGGGAGAGGGAGGCGTGTGGGAGGCCACGCCAGCCTGGGGGTACTCGCTATTCGGAAGTGGCACTCCATACCTGCCATCCCATCTGCCCAGGGCTTGGATGGTCTCTCTCTGGCACTGGGTATTAGCTGTTCTGACCTCTTGCTTTCTCCCAGCTCTGCTTCCTCCACCGAGTTCCCAAGCTCTGAATCACTGGGCTGGCTAGTGTCTGCCCACTTGGGGGTTTGGGATATTTCTGAAGCCTGGTTACAGGACTCTGAGAGGACGCAGGAAGGCCTGCCATTGAAGCTGTCTGGTTTGGGGGCTCCTGGGGTGCTGAGGTGCCGGGAGGTCTTGAGAAGCCCCCATCTAACTCTGGTGGAGTGGCCATGGGGATCAGAAACCTGCTTCCTGTCCAGGTAGCCCAGTGCTGACTATCAGTTCAGGCTGGAAGCTCTTCCTTGCGCTCCCCTAACCCTGCTGTGTGTCAGGACTCAGGAGCAGGGCAGGGCTGCCCAGAGGCCCAGGCGGGACCCGCAGTCACTTTTCTCACTGGACTGACCCTGAGATGAGGACTGGGCCTCCTCTACCAGGGCAGTAAGGTGTGTAGTAACCAAGGCAAAAGGGTCTTCACTGCAACAGCCAAAGCCCCAAGGTGTGAGAGAGAAGAATAACGGCTCATTGTACACGGGACTTCAAATGCCTGCCGTGCACACACCCTCAGGCCTGCTGGGCAGAGAGATGCCCTGGGGTTGTTCCGTGGGCTCCTGGAAATAGGCCCGTGCCTCGCCTCCAGCACGGTGGGGTGGGTGCAGCAAGTGTCTGCCCAAGGGCCGGACGAAGTCCAGCAGCATCTGCTAGTCACTCGGCTGCGTGCCCAAGTTAGCGGCTGGGTGGGGCAGGGGCTCCACTGGGATGTGAAGTGAGGGCTGCCCGACAACCCCCGATTCTATCCCTCTTCTCCTAAACCCTGCTGAAACCCACTGTTCGCCATCCACTCAGCGATCCTTGCTTGAAACACAACAATGCTCTCTGTACAAGGCACCAAACCCCTAGCCAGGGAGGCACGTGGAGGATGGCCTTGCAAGACTTTTAAGTAGAAAGAAAGTGTTAGTCACTCAGTGGTCTTTGCAACCCCGTGAACTGTGGCCTGCCAGGCTCCTCTCTGTCCATGGAATTTCCCAGGCAAGGATACTGGAGTGGGTTGAGTTGCCATTTCCTTCTCCAGGGGATCTTCCTGACCCAGGGATCAAACCCAGACCAAAGTCAATGATCCTTAGCTCCTGGTCTCTCTAAGGGCCCTTCTATCACCCTAACCCAGGACGTCATGCAAGCCTGAGCTGCTTCTTCCTCCTCCTGCCCTGAGGAAGGCTGAGCTAACTCAGGTGGCACAGAGGCTCCTGTGGAACCAGGAGCCCCATGCCCAGGGGCAATTCCTGGGAAAGGGACACATCCCTGCCTGGAGAACAAAAATTCTTGAGTCCACAGGAAACTGGAAATCTGGATAGATTTCCAATGGAGGGTGCTGGGGAGGTTAGCCTGATTGATCTGTAATGCGAGGTACAGATGATGGATTTATTCTCCATTTGCTCTCTCGGGCACTTGCTCATGCTTAATTGATAAATAGAAACAAACATGTTTCCTCTCGCGTCCCTTAATTGCTGGAGGAAGGACCACAATTATGATAAGGAAGCATCTGTTCTCTCCTGCGGGCAGGAGGGCGCAGTTTGGGCTAAGGAGAGCCTTGGATGGGCAGAAGGAAGAGCTGCTGCTGGGGCCCTGGCATGTGAGACCAGAGAAGGTCCACTTAATGACCCATTAAAAACAAAGACGGGGCAACACATTTACAACTATGAAAACTAACTGAACCAGGGCAGCTGGAGACCAACACGGGCCCAGGTACTGGGACACGTAAGAAGTCACTGCTCCACTGTGACCCTCTGTTTCCTCATCTGTGATATATCACGGGCTCCCTCTTTGACAAAAAGCTGGGCCTCTAATTCTTGTCTAAGTTTTTCTCCTTCATGTCAGAGAAAATAGGAAAGAAAAGATTTTTGGAGGAAAAAAAAAATAAGTGGAAACTGGCAGGCTATTTAACTTTAAAACTGGAGTCCCCTGGTTATAAGCATCTCTCCAAAGTCCTTGTATATCTCACTAACGGGGCTTTCTTGAGACCGAAAAGAGTCCATTCAGGTAACGTCAACCTAGCTGGTGACTGACCTCCCAGCTCCAAAGGCAACAAGGGCTGGAGGTCCTGGCACTGCTGTCAGACTTCCTGATGGGCTTCTGCCAGGTCACTCTAAGAATTACGTATACAGAAATACTGGGGCACGTAATCAAATTTCCCTGATGTTTCTTTAAAGTTTCTTCGAAGCCTGTCCACCCTCAAAAGAAGATACCCATCTTCACTTCAGCAGCTCTCCTCCTGCCCTTGGATGGGCTGAACCACGGAAGGCAGCTGGGGACCAATTTCTCCAGACCACTTAGAACTGCCAACCCTATGGGGCAGCATAAGGCATATAACCCCAGGCTGAAAAGCCCTCCCCACAAGTAGACCACTGGTCTAAGCACACGAACAAATCCTTTCTTGTTCTGAGTTGGGAAGCAACTGGGAAGCAGGCAGACATTGCTTAAAAACTCACAAATGTCCTGCTCGCTGCACCCAGGCTCCTGATCGAAGCATTCCTATGGGCCATTTCTTCCCTTAATAGCAGGATTATATTCACCAGCCTTGGTAATTCTCAAAAGCTTCCAGGGTAAAAAAAATGCACGTTGTCAATTAACTTCATTAAGGAGGAAGACCCTTTTCCAAGAAAGGGTTGGCAGGGAGGAGCTGAGGCATTACCACCTTCTTTAGAAGAGCAGAAACCCTGCACTCACACCCTGCTGCCCACAGCCCACCGGGAGAGGCTGGTATGATGCTGGGAGGGGCTGCATGGAGCACTGAATGGAAAACACAGTCCTCTCCGGGGACCTGCTTATAAGCTGCCTCCCACGTTAGTTAAAACTGTCCCTCCACCCCCCAACCCTTCTTGCAGATTCCGAGTCCAAGTCCTGCTGGGGTCAAGGGTGGCCCAGTGAGGGGAGAGAACACGAGAAGGTACAGTACCTGGTTTCCCATTCTGATCGGGGGCCGGGGGCCGCCTGCGTATCGTGGTGACATAAAAGGCTGCAATTACAGGGCGTTAGTTCAGTGACAGCCTGCAGTACTGAACGGTGACAGACACAAACGCGCGCCACTCCACAAGTCCAGTTTTGTTACAACTAGTGATCTTTTAAACTGTCTTCCTCCCGGTGGCCTTGTCCCTCCGGGCAAAACTTCCTTTGGGCGGAGGGAGTGACGGAGGCACACCGTGCATCTGCTGAGAGCTCTACTCTGGGTGCCAGGGCAGCAGCTGGGGCTTGGCACAGGGCACGGAGGAGCAGTTACATCGGTGCAGGGTGAAGGGGAGACCTCTGCTGTAGGTAAGGGCAGGTGGAAGAACCCCAAAGGGACTTGTACAGGAAATTTCCCAGTGTGTAGACAAAGCTGGACGTGCACTCACACACGCTCACACAACACCAACAAAGGGGGTAAGGAAGGGGAGCAGGGAGAAGGGGGAGGAGATACACAAGGCCAACAGGGAGCGGACAGCAGGCGCCCTAACTCGATGCAGGGGAATGGGCAGAAAAGCTTTCTCAGCAGCGAAGAGTGCACACGGAGAGGGCGAGGGATGCAGCTTCGGTTACAAACAATGGTTAACCAAACTCAAAAACCAAACCAAAAGTGAGAGAGGACAAAACAAAACGCAGAGGCCGCTGACAAGGCCACAGAGACAGTTCTCCTTTTCTTTTGGTTTCATATCCAAGAAGGGTGTGATGTCCAAGGAACGAAGACTATCTTTAGGGGGGGAAAAGATGTATTTTGGGAGGAGGAGGCATCTCCTTGGTCAGGAAATCCTCAACGGCTATGGCGAGAGCACGTTTGATTTTTGTTTTTCCTCTGCTGGCTCTGTCCTCCTGGTGCCCCGCGCCCCCCGGCCGGCGGGCGGGCGAGCCACAGTGCGTTACCTGACTGTGGGGTCCCATCATGCTGCTGGGATTGTGAGGTGGAGGCTGTGCGTGCGGCGAGGGCTGTGACCCCGGAGGACCCTGTGAGGCCAGACAGTAGAGGCAGGTTATAGATCACAGCACATGGAGAAGCGCAGGAGAAGCTTAAAAGAACAAAAATTAAACCAAAAACGAAGGGCGGGCGGCGTGCGGGCGGCGGGC
>NW_011494816.1:1376037-1377029 GCF_000754665.1 Bison bison bison | reverse complement strand
CGGGGAGGTGCGAGCTGCTGCTTGGGTCGCCGGCTCAATGGTGTAAAAGAGCGGGCGGGAGGGAGAGAAGCTGATAAACGCACTCATGGGGGATTTCCAGGCAGGACAAATGAAATCAAGCTCCTCTGTGGAAGCACGCAGGAGTAGGCCGGCATGGTCTGCCGTTAGAGCGGAGTTTGCCATGTTAAATACGTTGGTTGAGACAGGCTCAGGGCGTGCAGTATGTGTGCGTGCTTAGTCGCTCAGTCATGTCTGACTCTTTGCAATCCCACAGACTGTAGCCCACCAGGCTCCTCTGTCCACAGGGATTCTCCAAGCAAGAATACTGGAGTGGGTTGCCATGTCCTCCTCCAGAGGATCTTCCCAACCCAGGGATCGAACCTGCATCTCCTGCACTGCAGGTGGATTCTTTACCGCTGAGCCACCGGGGAAGCCCCAGGGCTTGCAGAAACTGACCTACCCTGCAGGGTGCCCACGTGTCACTTCCTGGGCTAGGGCCAGGCAAGGATGAGGCAACCAGTCTACTGAGGGGAGGGGGCTCTGACAGATAGATGGGAATAGACAGAGTGAGGTGGTGCCAGAGACTGAATACATGGGGGACAAGAGAAGAGGGCGTCACTGAGTGAGTGCTCAGAGCACTTCATTAACACACCTTCACTTGGAATTGGTGCGGGGAAGCTGGTTTCTCATTCCTATTTCTATCAGTGATGACAATGAGTATCAAGGGATAGGGAGACTTGGCCACAGCCACACAACCGAAGATGGCAAGGACAGGAGGAGAAGCCTGATGGGTGCAAGGCTCACCCTGGCCTCTGCAGCCCAGGCCTGAGAGGGTGTGTAGGGGAGCAGGGTCGGGGCTAGGTGACAGGAGGAGATGCTGGGGCTAGCCATTCCAGCTGGTGGGAAGCCACCCTCGTCCCTAGCTGACCCCTGAAGCTCTGGGCTATATGCTGGCCTTGACTCCCCACAGGAGAGATGGGCAGAAGAATTCA
>NW_011494816.1:1357111-1375937 GCF_000754665.1 Bison bison bison | reverse complement strand
GAATTCACACTTAAACCACAGAGCTGACCAAAGCATGGGGTGCAGCCCATTAGTGGGTGGTGAAATCAATTTAGTGGGTTGCAACCATTGTTTTTAAAAACCTGGAACAGAATAAAAAATAGGGTAGAAAATATCAGACAGCTTTGTGTTTTAAGGAAATACTCATTAATCTCTATTTATAAATATGTGCACGTGTGTGTGTGTATGTACTGCGTCACTGTGTCACTGTGTCAAATGTATTTTCTACTGTGGGTCGCAGTCAAAAAACGTGAAAATCTGGTCAGGGAAGCACCTTGCTGCCAACTCGGATATTCAGAGCAAGATGCTGGTGCTAGTAAGGAGAATGTGAAAGTCACTTCGGTCGTGTCTCTTTGTGACCCCACGGACTGTAGCCCGCCAGGCTCCTCTGTCCATGGCAAGGATACTGGAGTGCATGGCATTCCCTTCTCCAGGGGATCCTTCCAACCCAGGGGTCGAACGCAGGTCTCCTGCACTGCAGGCAGATTCTTTACTGTCTGAGCCACCAGGAAAGCCTGCTGGTGAGAAACACAACCCAATTCACTCTGTTGGGGCTATATCACTACCCTCGGAAGTTGAGAAAAATTCAAAATATGCAGAGAGGATGAGTGTGGTTTCATTTAAAAAGAGAAGGAAAATGACTCTTGGGGCATGGTTTTCTCCTCAGTCTCCTCCCTGGAAGCCAGGCTGCTCAGCCTGTTGCTGGCTCAGCAAGCACAGCCCAGAGAGTGGAGCCTGTCGGGGGTGGGTAGGCGGGGTGGGCGTGGGGTGGGCTAGGACCAGTGGGCATGGAGACAGAGAGAGGTGTGCAGAGAGGGGCGAGGGGGCTGTGCCCGGGACAGGCCTGGAGCTTCTTGCCTGAGTGTGGGGCTGCTCACTTCCGGAAAGCTCCATGGAGCAGATGTTCCCTACCTGCCACACTACTAATTTCAACAAGTGTGTGTCTTTCTAGCGGCTGCCAGCAACGGCATGGTTTGTTACCATGAGCAATTTTCTTAATTAACAGACATTAATTAGCCATTTAGCAATTTTGCAAGCATTTGTTTAGCGGCTTTCCTAAACATGAATACCACTGTGATAATGGCACTGATTAGAGGGTCCCCTAATTAACAGTACAGGGAAGGAAAATTGAAATCACATAAATTAAAAAGGGAGGGGAAGTTAATGAAGGCGGGACATATTTGCACCTGCAAGTCTTTTGTACCATGAAACTTGGGTGCAATGTAAACAAAATAAGATAATTTGGAGCCAACCCCCCCAAAAAAAGGAAAATGAAAAGCAGGGAGGAGGAGGGTTCAAGGGTGAGGTCCAGTCGCCAAGAGGGAGCAAAAGGCCTTCTGTCAGTCCTCAGCTCTTGGCAGGAGAAGTGCCTCCTCCCTCCCGAGCCTCTGCCGCCCTCTCCAGTAACATCCCAATTCTCAGGGCCAGCAGTGTGGCTTGGGCAGGGCTCTCACACCTGTGCACCCTGGCAGCCAGGGGAGGTAAAGAAAGCCTGGTTTTCTGAGTGATCAGAGAAAAAGTAAGTAAAGCTCCCCAGATACCCCCAGGGGGCCTTGGTCAATGGCAGTCCTTGGTAAGAGCCAACACTCAAACCTGAGTCTTTTCTAAGCCACCTCTCAGCCCTGAATTCCAGCTGCCTGGGCCCTGGAAGGTCCAGAGGGCCAAGCTGCCCCCAGCACCTCCCCCCTAGAAGCTTCCTCTGGGACTCTGCTGCCTGGACCCCGGTGAGTGGACATGGAACAACTTGGCCTCAATGCAGCTGCCTCAAGACAAGTGACAAGCAGTAAGGGAGTGTGGCTGGTCAGTGAGGCCCCAGCAACTTCCCTGATCTGCGGGCAGCCATGAGAAGCCAGCTGATAAGCCCAGAGAGGAGGCAGCAGCTCTGAAGTCTCTCCTCTGACTTGGAGCCAGGGTTTGGAATACTGAGGACATGGGAACTCTAGCCCAGGCCAGCTGGTCATCTGAAAAGAAAAGCCCACCACAATCTGGACACAGGCAAAAATACAGCTCAGCATTCATCTTCCTAGATCCAATCAGGCTGCCCAGGCTCTGCTTCTGTACCTCCGAGCGTGGTCCCCAGCACTACCTGGAGCATTATAGGCCAGGAAGCTTCTCTTTCACAGAGCCAGATGCCCACCTTCCCCAATGGGTAACCAACACCCTCCCAAATCTTCATGCTCTGCATCTCTGCTACCTCCACTCAGCCTGAAAGCTCCCCCATTTCTACATGCGTGTCCAGGTTCTGTCCCAGAGACTGGATGCAACAGCACTGTACACTTGGCTTGTTCTCAGGAGCACAGAATGGAACTCCACGTTGGGGAAATGTCTGCTCATGTAGATGACGACAGACGTGTTGTGTTGCCCATCTTCACGAGACTGTATGGCATCTGCTGCCCTGAGCTTTATTAAATCACAAAAGAGTGTTCTTTCCTTTCTTGTCTACATTCTCAACCAAAGACTGACAGGTCAGTTTAGAGAAGACAGACCTTTGGTCTTTTCAACTTGCTACCCACTCAAGCAAAAGGCTATGTAGGAAGCAGACCAAAAAAGAAAAAGACCCTGCTTTAAGATTCTGACCTTTGTTGGGATATTGGCTTTCCTCTTCCCCAAAGCCTGCACAGCTCTGGCAGGCAGGTAGAGAGGGTGGAGGTAGAAGGTGAGAGAGGGCAAGAGCCTTAAAGCTGGTAAGAGTGAGTGTTGTTCCCACATACGTCCACTGCCTCCCCAGTGGGGCCTTCCTGGTTTCCACTAGAAAGCTTTAGAAGAACCCAAAATAGGTAAGGATGAGCCTCTGCATCCACGTCTGGACCTTGGAGGCTTTCCATCCAGGTGCTGCCTAGTCAACTGGGAGAGGAGGTGGATAGGGGCAGACATCTGAGGTGCACAGAATATTAGGCTGGACCAGGCTGGGGGTCATCCCACCAGAAACTTGGGGAGAACCTCACCTGCCCAGCAGTAAGCTGCTTGTTGGTGGCTCTGACAGATCAATTCTTCCAATGATCTTCATTTATGGGGGAGAAGAGAGGCGCAGGACAGAGGTGTGACTTGCTCAAGGCCACAGAGATGAAGCTGGTGGCTGAGCCATCACTCCAGTCAAGAGATCTCTTCATATCATCCCCCCATCCATTGCAAAGAAACAGGGTTTGAAGAGAACTGGGTTCATTCAAACCCTGACTCTCTGCCACTGACTGCACTTCCCTCCATGATGAAATGGGAGTAACTATAGTAAGAACAATGAACCCACACCTGCCACACAGTTCTAGCGGCGTCACCTGGATCAGTTCATGTCACTCAACTTCTTGCAGGAAGGGAGAACAGGCTCAGCAAGCCAAAGCCACTTGCCTAGGATTACAAACTATTAAGTGGTGGGTCCAGGCGGATTCTAGAGTCCAAGGAGCCTAGCTGGCCCACCATCCTATTTCTACAAGCCCTTGAGCAGTCAGAGGCTGAAGGACTCACCCACATACATAGCCTGGGTGCTGACCTCCCACATGTCTGGGATAAGGAACGGTCACAGAGGTGCACTGGCCTTGTCTCGTCTTGGCCCAGGAAGCTCCCAGGCTAGCTAGGGAGAAGGACGAGGACACAGTGACAAACAGGCTGCAGTGTTGGGCTAAAACTACCAGGGGCTCCAAGGAAGGGGACAGGCAAACTGAGGCCCAGGGTGGCCACAGATGGAGGCCAATGGGAGCAGGGGTGAGAACAAGGTCCCCTGGAACAGTATGGAACTCTCAAACTGTTCCATACTGCCTCCACGGGGTGACAACAAGGAGACTTGACACTGAATCTGGGAAAAGGAAGGAGACATGCCCACGTCCTGTCTGGACCTCAATCTGCCCCAGAACCTGTTAATGGACTTGCCATTCCTCTCAGATGTTCCTGAGATCTCCGACCAATGACACGTAAGCCCCGCACTTCCTTACGCCTTTTCCTGCCACTTCAGCGTTGAGTGGTCTAACATCCAGTAACATCCAGGGCCTCAGGAGGCTCTGCTATGGGTGTGACAGAGGCAAATACCAGGCCATTCCACTCCAACTCTGGATGCAGACGGTTTAGTGAAAGAGCCTTTGCCGTCATTGATGTGGTGGGGAGCAGAGCACAACGGATCAGAGGTCTCGGTAGAAAAGCACCTCAGGGGGCTTCCCCGGTGGTCCAGTGGTTAGGACTCTGCTCTTTCACTGTAGGAGGCACAGGTTCAATCCCTGATTGAGGAAGTACTGCATGCCTCGAGGTATGGCCAAATAAATAACTTTATAAAAAAGAAAAGAAAAGCACCTCAGAACTGTCATCAGGGCCCAGCTATTGCCATGTTCTGATCAAGTCCCTGCATCTCCCCCAAAGCCATTCTTGAGAAATGTGCTTGTGCATGATGTGGGTGGGGAACACTTTCTGGCATCCAGCCCAACTCCTCAGGACACACTGTGGGTCCAGTTTCCTTACGCGAAACACGGGACATTCTACAGATACCTCAGAGAGGTGGTTCAGCTGACAGTGACGGGCCTAGATCCCCAAGCTTCCACAGTCCCCACGCCTCACGCTCCAAAGCCACTCACAGCCCATCTGCATGGAAGGCAAGAACTAGACATATACTCCGCAGGAGCACCCTCCTGAGCCTGCTGAAAGGCCACACATCCTCCTTTGTGAAGCCTGACCTACTCTACCCCAGCCAAGCACACTCCAAATATGGCACATCCTCTATGGACGTCTCGCCTTATCTCTGGATGTCACATGAGCTCCTCCAGGGCAGTGACACAGTCCCCACGTGGACGTCCAGGGCAGGGCCCGAGCAGAATGCTGAGCCTCAGCCAGCAGGCGGACCCCACAGCCACAGTCAGCCAGCCCTGGGGGGAACACATCTAATACTTGGTGTTCAAGGAACCAGGAGGAAACATTGGTAACAACAGGGTAACCAAGTTGGTCCTCTCAGCTAAAGACTCCTGGGAGTAAGGGAGGATGACGTCTTAAAATTAAAAACCAGATAGGGACTTCTCTGGTGGTACAGTGGTTAAGAACTCGCCTGCCAATGCAGAGGATTTGAGTTTGATCCCGGATCCAGGAACTGAGATCCTAAATGCCACGGGCCAACTAAGGCCGCAGGTCACAACTACCGAAGCCTGCGCACCTAGAACCCAGGCTCCACAACGAGAGAAGCCACTGCAATAAAACCAAGCATCACAGCTAGAGGAGCCCCTGCTTATCCTAACTAGACGAAGCTTCGCACAGGAACAAAGCCCCAGCAGTCAAAATACAACTTAAAAAAAAATCGCTTTACAAAAAATCATCTGTATTAATTTTTAAGGAGAGAGGTAATGAAAGCTATGTGCTAAGTTTAGTATTTCCAAAACTCACGGCTCCTTCTCCAAATGCCACCCCACACTCCCCGAAGCTGCCTTCAACCTGCCTAGGAATCATGGACTCTCAGAGAAACAGAACTGAGACTGAGTCCCAGGTTTTCTGGGTACAGAGGTGGGCCAGTGGGGACAGCTCGGCCATGAAAGCCCAAGGCACCCGATCTGCAGTTCTGCCTGGCATCCCCAGCCAGGCCCTTAAGGGCACAAGGAGTCCAGAGGACACTCCTTGCAGAAAAGCTCTGAGAGTGCTCTCACACATTGCGTGCTTCATCATCACCACCTTGGACAGATCTGCCTTTAGTCAGAGGGCCTTCGGGGAAAGGGGACCTGAAATTTTAGGTTGCTAAGAGACAAAACATTCCCCACATCCCCGTCCCCCTCCCCAACTCCTGGGGGCCGGGGGCGGGGACACTGGCCACTGGAGAGGCAAGGCTGCAGGGATGGGTTTCACTGCCTGGCAGGGAGAGACAGACAACCCACATTATTGGTGGCCTTGTGTAATCCGCCTATTGGGCGTGTTACCGTAATTGAGTGAATATAAAATTACATTAATTATACACATGGCAACAGGCGTGCAACAGACAATCCAATTTGCTCCTTGGACACGAATGCTGATGGAAAATGCCGTAAGCCCATTCTGGGGAGAGGGCCAAGGTGTGCCCGTGTGCCACTGACATCCACATCCGTCACCACAGTCTACCTCCGCCCACAGCCTCCCTGCAGCAGGAGGCTGACCACCTGGCAGGGTGACAGAGGGTGGGCTCTGAACTGCCCCCTCCCTCTGACATGCAGCTCATCACAGGAAAAGTTATTTCTTCATTTCAACCCACAGGAACGAACTTGGCAGTGGCTTTGGACAGTTGCCGTCCTCTCCTGGTTCTATCTGTCCCCTCTGGGGAAGAGACGTCTTCATGTGTGTGGACATGGGCAGAAAAGGTCAGAGGTGGAGCTGAAATTACCAACTCGAGGGGACAGAGGGGCTGAGCTGGGCCATACTCAATCATGAAGCCATGACCAGGTGGGGGCTCGGCCCTGGGAGCTCAGTCAGGGGGCTGTTGGCCGCCTAGGAGACGAGCCCACAGCAATCATGATCCTCCATGGGCACAAGGCAAAGCAGGGGGCAAGTGGTGGCGGCCCGTCTTCCTGACATGGTGGGGAAATCATCAGTGAAAGGCAGACAGTACACAGTGTGTCCCCCTCGGGTCACCTCTGCATAACGTCAGGAATCCGCACAGCCACCGGGGTCCGCTCAGTGCAAGGTCAGTGACAGACACACTGATTCCAGCTGGGCAAAGGCCCAGCTCCCCTCCCCTCTCCTCCTCCCTGGGCCTCTCGGAGGAGCCAGGACAGCGCCAGGCAGGTGGCGAGGGTGAGAGGTCCACACGCTTGTGAATCTGGCTTCCTGAGACAGGCCGCCAGACACCTGCAGGAGGCGTTCAGAACATGTACTCCAGAGGTCCCACGGAGACAGAGACGCAGAATCAGCAGGAGACGGTTTTCAAAACAAAGGGAGGAAGCACAGTAAATGAAAGTACAGGCAGCAGCGTGGCATCCAAGACCTAACACAGAGCCCCCCGCCCCTGCCCCGTGCTGCTCCCGTCTGCCCCAGCCCTGAGCACGGACAGGAAAGCTGAGCCCCAGGGATGTGCTCCCAGGTCCAGGCTTGGCGCCCTGCACCACACCTGGAGTGGAGGCTGGAGGTCAGCTGCCACTTGAGGACACCAAGAGCACGTCCACGACACTGAGCTGCCAGAAAAGTCAGCAAGCTATGGCTCGGGGCCAAGGCTGGCCTGTCATCTGCTTTTGTAAATAAAGTTTTATCAGAATACAGCTATGTTCATTTCTGTACCGTTTCAATCTGCTTTCATGTTACATCTGAACATATCTGAGCAGTCAGGACAGAGACCAAATGGTCCACAAAGCCTGAAATATTTATTATCTGGCCCTTCACAGAAAAACTTTGCTGATCCTTGAGCTTAGTAATGGTTTTCAAGACTTAAGAGGGAAAAAACTGGATTTTTAAACTCAGCACTACAATTTTTAGGAAAAAAAAAAATTATTTGGTTATGCAGGGTCTTACTTAGTTGTGGCATGTGGGATCTAGTTCCTTGACCAGGGATTGAACCTGGGACCCCTGGATTGGGAACATGCAGTCTTAGCCACTGGATCACCAGGGAAATCCCAAATTGGGGTCTTTTTAAATTCTCAAGAAAAAGCAAAACAGTACTAGTATCTATCAATACCTTCTAACTTAAACCTCACATCTCTCTAGTAAGATAAATGAAGCAAAAATCAACCCCATTTTACAAAGGATAAAAATGAAGTCCAGTGACGTTACAGTATTATTTACCAGAGCCAGGATTTATCCCACTGAGGACAAGAGATTGTGCCCAGACCTGCGTCAGCAAACCTGAGTTCTGGTTCCCCCACCAACATGCCAAGTGACCAATCTCTGAGCCCCAGGTTTCTGGGCCATTGGTCTTAAACAAAATGATCTTTCACTATTATAATACAATACAATAAACAGCCTTCATGTCCAGCTGGTTGGTTCCAGAGTATCTCCTTGCTAACGATCTTCCCTATGTTCATTCTTGCCGCAGTGCTGGGGAACACACTTCTCCCTGGCTTGCCAGCACAAAACATTCTGAAGACTTGATTCCAACCCTGAGTTCTTTCAGGAGGTTTGTGCTGTTTGACCTTCTCCAGTGCAGTAAATTCTGAGTAGTTCTCTAGGGTCATTTCAGGAAAGGGCTCTAACCTCAAATGCTGTGGTGGAGTGGTGGAGGGGCTAGTAGAGGCGACTCTGCCTCCAGCCATTGCTGCTAAACACCTGAGGCCTCGCTGCTAAAGATTCTTTGCATGTGCTGTGTCCACAGAACTGAGCACTCTTTCCAGGGACTCGGGAAAAAGCATTAATACACAGAACTTATGGGCAAAACCTATGTTCACCCTGGCAGTGCACCCAGCCAGTGGGTCCCAGCAGCTTGGGCAAAGTGTGTGCTAAGCATTGGAGACACAAAAATAAGCAGGAACTGTGGCCTTCCCCCAAAAGTGTTCCTGGTGGTGCGGAGAGACCAAGGCACAACTGGGACCCTAACAGCTTTCAAACAGAGGCAGGCACCAGGTGCACTAGGGAATGAGGGGCAGCGATCGCAGAGCAATCACACTGAGTAGGCAGGAGGTGGAAGGCTAGCCTGGAGTTCCCTGGCAGAGCAGAAATGGAAGAGGCTTCTGGCCTGAGGTGGGCACCTGGCGGGGGCAGGAGAGGGCCTGGTGCTGGAGGGTCTCATGCACAAGATGGCGACCCTGGGGCTGGAAGTGGGGCTAAGGAGTGGGGTCATTAACCCTTGGGAGCTCGTGCAAGGGGGTAGCAATCAGACCTGTCTTGGGAAGCACACATCTGTTCCATTCCTTTCCAAAGATGCTTCTATATCCTCCTTCAAGTCAGAAGTAAAGACCTATGGCCCCTGGAAAACAGTGAGTTCACAGCTGTCTGGGGTGCTAATTCCCATCTCCTGCTGACTACACATGGAGTGTGTGCCTGCTCCCCCACTAAGCCACTCTCTAGCCCTGAGCAGCCAGCTCGCATCAATGTTGGTGAAGGTTTCCAAGACCCAGTCCCAGCCATGTAGGTTTCCAGAGAGCATGCAGGCATCCAGAGAGCACACCCTCTTCTCCCCAGTGTCTACTGGGTAGAGACTGGTTCTCTGGTAAGTGGGAGAGGCGGAGACACACCCAGGATCCAGAACCATGCCAATCCCGCAGAACACAGGGAGGACGCCCACCTTGCCTAGAGAACCAAACCTCCCCACCCCCATCCCCAAAGACTGCCTTTTGCTCTGAAAACAGACAGGGCTGCAAAGACGCATCCCGCTCCTGCCTGCCAGCCTCCACACCACCTCTCGCCAACGCTCAGGCTCTGCTGTTAATCACGGCAGCACAGTGAAGGCGAGGTGCATATTAATAAGGCACTGCCTGGTCCACCCAGAGAATTCTTGCTCTACTTTAAGCTCTCTGGGCACATGCATGCACACAGCCTTCTTGCCCTACCCCTTTATACCCCGACAGACGATCCAAAAAGTACAGATTCATCATAATGACCAGGACAGGGAGACACAAGGCTGTGGGAGCTATAAATCCAGATGCCAGAATTCAACCCCAGCTGTCCACTGGGCAGAAGAGGGAACAGCAGAGTTAGCTAAGGTTTCCCCATTAGCTTTGTGGTTTCCTGGATAACTGGGTGGCTTCTTCTGCCTCTGTCTCCCTGAGCTTAGGGAATGAACCAGGTTCTTGTCTTCCTTCCTAGAAGAAGCAATAGGATGGGGTGAGGGAAAAGCCAGAAACCAGGGGAAAGATGGGCTTAAAGAGGCTGGCCCATGGTCACACAGACAGTGGGCTGGCACATCTCAGTGGCCACATGAGGGGCAGCTGTGTGGTGGGTGCTGCTGGAAGGGCCCCAGATTCGTGGGCCAGGGGTCTGGTCTGCAGTCCCCTTCAGAACTCCCTAACTTTGCCTGAAAAGAGGGCTGCCACCTTCCCAAAGAGAGTCACAGATCCTGAGACTCCAGTACTCTGTCCGGGGCTGTGGACCAGCCTCATCACAGGGTGGCTGCCCATACACAGAGCTGTGCTCAGATCCTCCAGCCTTGTGGGATACTTCAGGAAGCCCCTCTTTCCTGACTAAGCCTTCCTATTACCCCGCTCCTAGGGAGCTGACTCCTTGCCCATTAACATGTAACCTGTCTGAATGTGACAAGCGGCTCTCACCAACCCCACCTGACGTGGGGAACTCTTCAGCCAACTCCACACAAGACATCTGGCCCGTGAAGTGCTCCATTACTTACTTCTTCTGCCCCTGATGCCCCCAGAGGACAAGGTTCTTCAAAGTACCACTATATCTCCCATGTCCACGCCTTCTAATGTTGTATTTTTATGATGAGCGGACTGAGGTGCAGAATGGTAAAAGCACTGCCCCAGAACAGACTGCAAGTCTCCAAAATCTTAGACCCTTTCCATAAACACAGTTAAGTCTCGTGGAGTCGGACACTATAATTAATCTGAGAAAGAGGCACTTAATCAGATCCACATTTTGGGTGTATCTTTTTTGACCTGGAGGCAAGGACAGGACAAGACTCTGTCAAAGTCTTCTTGAATAAAAGTGACCTGAAACTGAAGAGTCTTCAAGAAGGGGAGGGGAGAATTCTGCAGTGTGTAGAAGAGGCCATGCAGACAAGCTGGAGGGGCAGGGCTGGGTCTGAGAGCACAAGCTCTGGCCCTTGTCCCAGAGATCAACAGCTGGTCCATCAACAGGGCTAGACCACAAAGAGCTCTGAGTGTCTTGTATTGTATTGTATGTAACGAAGGGATACCACTGGCAAGACGACGACTTGATGGAGTGAATGAGCCCCTCCAGTGACCTGCAGGGAGCCCAGGCTGGAGTCTACCTCGTGGACCAGGAACACCTGGAGCCAGAGACTGCCTACCTTCCAGCCCTGGGAGCCCAGCAGGGCCAGGCAGAGAGGTGTCCCTCCCGGATGTGCACTGAAGGATCAGATGGCCGGACGCCAGCCCCTGGGAAGGAGCCCTTGTACGGACACCTCCACCGCCTTTCATTCTGAACACATTCCCACACTCAGAGCTGGTGAAGCAGGTGGAGCTGTTCCTATTTTACAGGTGGAGAAACAGAAACTCCAATGATAGCCGGGTGAGTCACTAGTGACAGAACTCTGGAGTACAGTCAGCCCTCCGTACCCACGGAGGCAGAACTCGTGGGTAGGGAGGCAGACTGCACTCGGCCATTTTATATAAGGGACTTGAACATCATCGGCAGATCCTGGTGTCCAAGGGGTCCTGGAACCAACCCCGGTGGACACCGAGGGACAACTGTATGGGTGAAGACCCAGACCCCCGGGCGGGAGAGCAGATGCTAACTCACAACAGCGAGCTCACCTTGATGAGCCTGGCAGGAATTGGGCATACAACCTGCTCCCCTGCCAGCTCCTGTCAGCGGACAAGAGAACAAGGAGTCACCATGCCAGGGCCCAAGGGGGTAGCCAGGTGGGCAGGATTAAGTGAGGTAACACATTAAAGACCCAAATAAGACTCAGTACTTAGCAGGTGCCATAAACCCCAGTCTAACTAAAGGGTTAAATCCTAAAAAGGCAATCCACCTCGAGAATACCCTGAATCTCTTTCACACATCACTGCCACCACAGCTGTGCTAAGCCCCTGAGATAAACTTCTGGAAAAAGGAGAAAATTCCTGGAGGCCCTTGCTCTTGGTTGAGCTGGAAGACCTACCTCCACCCTGGCCTCTAGCTTAAAGAACAGCCCAGAATACTCCTGCTTGTGTCCATAACACAGGACCCGGAGTGCTTACCTAAGCCAGGTGCCTGGCAGGGCTTCACAAGCATTATTTCATGGTGTCCCCACCACCATCCCAAGAGGCAGGGGGTATATTCACCCCTAACTGTCAGGTGAAGCCGCTGAGGTTCAGACAGTTGAATGGACTTTCCCAAGGCAAGCGATATGCCAGCCCAGGCTCTATGACCCAGGGCCACCAGGAAGCACGTTTAGAGAGGGTGTGGGAGGGATGGGACATGCTGGGGGCAGGTGAGCTAAAGCCTCCAGGGGCCCAGCCACTGGGCCTTCTGACCATTGCTCATCCTGGATCCTGGACGGGTCATATTTCCAAGGCAGTAATCAACCATCACTGAATAAGAGTATGCGTGTGCGTGTGTGCATGCTAAAGTCGCTTCAATCGGGTCCAACTCCTCGCAATCCCATGGACTGTAGCCCCCCAGGCTCCCCTGTCCATGGGATTCTCCAGGCAAGAATACTGGAGGAGGTTGTCATGGCCTCCTCCAGGGGATCTTCCCGACCCAGGGATTGAACCTGTATCATACGTGTATATGTATAGTCAATCCTCAACAGAGCTCCACAAAGGAGGCATTACAATTTGCCTAGAGAATCTGGACAACCTCCCCAGAACATGTCACCAGGAGCAGCAGGGGGCTGTCCTGCTCCTGCTCACAGCCACTGCATGCTGTGCCAATCCTCTTTGGAGGCCTCTGCCACAGCTGGGTGCCCTCTGCTCCCCTTCCCCCACACTGTGCCCAGAGCTGAAGTGGCATCTCCCGGGTCAGGGAGAACCCTGGGGAGACCAGCACCCAGCACACAGCCAACACCTCATGGAGGCTGCGGCCTCCCCACTCATGCTCTTAACAAGTCTAACCCTGCCCTTTTGGTCTTAGAAAGAGATGGGGCTTTCTGGAACCCAGGGGTGGGCCTGGGCCTGGGATGTCATTGATTCCAAGGCCTTCATTTGAAGGAAGGAGCTTGTCAGGGAAAGGTCAGCTGGAGGGTTAATCTAGGCAGAAACCGAACATGAACTCACAGCCCGCACTGTGTTGTCTCCTGCTGTGTTCCCCAGCTCTCAGAACCTCAGCAAGATGCTAGAAAGCCCTGTGACCACCTAGTCTGCCCCCAGAGCCCCAGGCCCAGCCCAGACTCCTCAAAGGGCAGCTTCTTTTCAGGGCAACATGCTCTTACTCAGGGGGTCTACCTCAACCCACATGATGCCAAGGCATGTTATTACAGGATTCCACTGGAATTCCCTTCCTCAAACCTCTTCTGCTACTAGGCTGTGGAATGTGACCTTTTTTTTGTCTTTAAAGGAAAAAAAGCTCAGCATGATCTGTAGAGAACAGGGCATGAGCGGAGGAGGGTCTAGCCTGCCCCCGGGCCACGAGAGGTGAGGACATCATCTGGGGGACAGATGTGGCCCTAGTGCTGTGAGAACACTCATGGCAGAGCAGCTCTCCAGCACAGGGGGAGAACTCAGTTTTAAGAGAAACCCGGGTCCAAAGAGAAAAAGGATAAACCAGCCCAAGGTCTTAATAAACCAGAGGTGAGAATGCGCTAACACCTATCCTTGAGCATCAGATCCATAAAAGTCAGAGATTCAAGGAGTTGGTTCAGAGCTCAAGAGAAGGTCCAGGGGAGGCAGTCATGGCCACTGGGGTCTCCTAGGATGGGAGGAACAGTAGCTGAACACAGCCTGGCCTCCTCCATCCTAGGGTCCTTCCGGAGCCACTCCCCTGCCTCTCCCTGCAGAGGCATTGAAGCCAGGAGGGTTCGGGGCGGCTGGGGCACGCAGCAGGACTGGCTGCAGCCCAAGGGCTCTGGGGTGTGGGGCCGGCTCCACGACAGGGGGCGGTCGAGGCCTGTGGAGCTGCCGGGTGCTTTGTTACCGAGCAAACCACCCAGGCACTGACTACTGATGCATAGCTAACAGGGCAGCAGACACTGATTTATGTTCAACTTTCCATTTCATCAGAGAGAGTTTACGGTGTGACCGTGTGGAGTTCACATTTGCGGGGAGGGGGGCAGCTCGAGTGTGCAAACGCACACACATGCCCACGGGTGCATACAGGCACACGTGATGGTCACGGCCGCAACTTTTTTTTTTTTCCTGTTTAGAAGAGAAGGTGATGGGGGCAGTGCTGCCTGACGTATCAGGAGTAACCTCCTGTCCACTGTTGCTAGGAGCCCCGGGTCGGTCATCTGCCCCGGGCAGACATTAGGCACCAGGCTGGCTGCCGGGCAGGGTGGGAGAGCAGCCCGACCTTTGAGAAGGTGGTACTGGCCTGAAAAGAAGGCTTCCCCCACCACTTCTCCTGTCCTAGCCTTTCTGCATGGGCCAGGTGAATGTGAGGGGAGCCTGCATGGGGGTTCACAGCAGGGAAGGGAGGAACAGGCCAGTCCATAGCGCTTTAGAGTGCCCTCTTGGGCACCCCTCACCGGACTGATGAGCAAACTAAGGCCCAGACAGGGGAGGATGGCCCCCCAAGGACACATGGCAGTTTGGAAGTAGGGCTGGACTCAAACCGGGTGTCCAACTCCCAGGGCAGGGCTCTTCAGGCTTAAAGGGCACCCCTGGCTTCATTTCAGTAACCAAGAGATGCTGCTGGTGTTGGAGCCAAGGCTTGGAACAGGTGGGAGCTGGGGGTGGGAACAGCAGCGGCGCCCCACCTCCCAGCATGACCGAGGGCCCAGCATTTGGGGCGCCCCGCCTCCTCTCTAATCCTTCTCAGCAGGGGTGACCCTGCCTTCTGTCAGTCTGGAGGCAGACAGCAGGGCAAGGGATGGGGAGGAGGGGTGCTTCTGTCCCCTGGAGGGCCTGGCACTCCCAGCCCTGACGCAGCACCTCTGTCCTCCCGCACCGACCTCCTCTGCTCACCAGGGAGCAGACAGGGGCAAGGGGCTGGGGCTGGAAAGCAGGCCCAGGGAGGGGAGGAATCCGCCAGCAGACAGAGGGCTCATCAAGAAGCTCTGAATCCCCCTCGCCCCGTCCAGAGCCTCTCTTCCCTGAGCAACACTGTGGCCAATCTGAGCCTCAGTTTCCTCATCCAGAAGTGGGAACACTGTCAGCCCTCAGGCCTACCTAACAGGCAAACACAAGCACAAAGGGAGAACCTTCTCTAATCTGGAGAACGTTCTACCAGCAGCCATGAGAAGGGTTCACCCAGTTTCACTTTAGGGCCTGCGAGCACAGCTGGAGAGGCCAGGAAGGGCCAGTCTGGACAGCCGTGGGACCACGTGCGGGGGCCCTCCCTTGTGGACGGGAGGCTCCCACAGGGCAGGAGGCATGGGAGACTCAGCGAAAAGTTGGCCCTCGGCCCTCACCCGCCTCCTCCTGCTCTCCTCCCCAACCCCCCAGCTCCAACACCCAGCGAGGGGCCACCCAGTCGAGAGGGGGCACCAGCCACAGCATTTAGACACCACTCCAGCTCAGGCCTAGCCACCTCCTGAGATGACCACAGCCTGGGCTCCAACCCCACCTGGCCACCCGCTCCAGGCCACTGGGGCTTTTCCTCGGACCACCTCACTCCCCCTCTTAGGAACCTTCCATGTCTCCCCTTTGTCTTTAAGTTCGTGTGTCCATCCAGACCTCCTGCCATCCCAACCTTGCCCTTTCACATCACGCGCAGGCACACTGGCCCCTCCATGTAATCAGTCCTGCCTCCTGCACCAGCCAGGCCGTGTGAGCCCACTGAGGGCAGGGTCCGTGCCCTCTTTGGTTTGCACTGCTCATGGCTGAGTGACTGGGAGGTCGCTGTGCCCTGAGGGACCACGTCTGGTCGATGAGTTAACGGTTGATCATCGAGCCCGGGCCAGGGCTCATGTGGTCCTAGCCTCACTTTCACCAGCTGTCTAATGGGGATCCGGGCCCCCAGCCACCAAGTCTTCCTCCCTAGCAGTGGGCTTTGAAAACCTTAAAAACAAGGTGGTTTAATTTTCCCCCAAGTCTCCCCTAGTCCCAGACTCGCCAGAGTGGCCCTTCCTGTGGCAGCCGCTTTCCAGCAGGAGTAGACTCGGTTCTCTCTGTGCTGCCTGCTCCCCGCTGGAAAGGAAGCCTGAAAACTAGGGAACCGCTCGAGATGCTGCCACTGGCATGTTCTCATCTGCTGGATGCTGATCTTCCCAGGAAACATACCATCCCACCCCAAGGCTCACAGTCTCCCAGGCTCTCTGCTGGGTATCTAGTCTCTACTTGGTTACAGCCAATGTCAAGGAACTCACTACCTCACTGTAAAATCAGCAGGTGGTAGCAATGCCTTCCCTGCAGAGACGTCAAGTGGCCTCCCTCTTCTTTTCTAAGGAGGATCTGAGATCTACAGGCTGACCTCACAGAGGCGGGGCTGAGTATATTCTACATGGCAGAGCTTCAGGTACTTCAAGTCAGAGCCCTCCAGAGGCTGTGTATTTCCCAGAGAAACCCCAGCTGCCCCCATGGCAGATAAGCAGAGACGTGTATCTGATACTCTCGAGAGGAAAGGACCAAGGCTCTGTGTGCCTCTCTCCCTCTTATTTCTGGATCATGTCTCTGGTTCCTGGGCTATAGGCATCAAGTGCTGCTTCTCCCCTCTCCTCCTCTAACTGATGGGGGAGGTTCTCCGGAACAGACCTTAACCTCCTTCCAAGGTGGTTGGGCTCGGCCAGAACAAATGAGGCCTCACTGGAACAGAGGACATCTCAGTCCCTACATGTCCCCTCATCGTGGTGGGAAGTATCTGGGGATGTTCAGAGCAGGTCAGGCTGAGACTTTGGTAAAGGGTCCGCCAGGGCTGTCTTTTTCAGAGAAGGCACGGTTTTTAGGCCTGTGGCCTCTGCTGGCATTTGAATGGAGACATTGGCTATTTCTGAGAGAAGATGGCTACAGTTTCTCTTACTCCCTTTTCTCTTGTTCTCTATTCTTGCTTCTAGATAATCAGATTTGTATCCACATTAGGACCCTGACTGCTGTGGAAGAACTTGAGGATCAGGAACCAGGAAGCTGAGTTCAGGCTCTGATTACAGCCCTCAGTTGTTAACTCTGGGCAGGGCATTCACCTTTCTGAGTCTCACTTTCCCAACCAGCCACGCCTCCTCTGCAGAAACACTGTGATTAAAATGAAAGTAAGCTGCATGGCCAAAAACACTACATAACTGAAAACAATTATTGGAATTTAAAACAAAACAAGAACAAAAACAGTCTGTACCCAATGCTCCCTTCTCCATGACCCCTCTGCCCTCCTGCAATTCCCCAGCTCTGGACCTAGAAACCCTCATTGGACAGTGCCTCCCTTCAAACCACCTTAGGGCCAAGGAGCTGGGGACCCACCCAAACCAGTGGGCCTGGCCAAAGCCAAGCTGAGTTTGCCAGATGTGCAGCCCAACTGACTTAAGCTGCGTGGAGGGGGGAAAAAAAAAGCCACTGCTTGATTATGTAAAATCCATCTGGATTCAAAGCATAAAATTCTGTAAGAAGAGCCCTCAGAGACCATCTGTCCATCCCCTGCTTCATCTACTGCTGAGGAAACTGCAGTCCAGAGACGGAAAGCAACTTGGCCGAGGTCACTCAGCAAGCACATGGACAAGCAGGGGCGAGCACAGGTGTCCTAAGACTCCAGTCTTTCGTGTCCTCCGCACTCCATACCACCATCCCTGGACCACCCCCTGGTCTGGTCAGATTGCTGCATCTATAGCTGGGGGCTGGATGGGCTCCACTCCTGGAAATAAGAGTGACACAAACTCACTTTAAACATTTCCCGGGTCCTCAGTGCATGCGAGGTGCTGGGATGCCAAGACAAAGGAGGTCTTTTTTTATAAGGAACACACTGATTGAGAATATCCTTGCTAAGTTCTCCCATGACTTGGAGAACCCCACAATATTCCCCAGTAGTGGAACAGTAAGGTATGGTCAGGTCAGGTCTCAAACATCTCCCGGTCAGCCCTCAGCTTGGTAACAAACACATCTCATGCCCAGGACCATAGGAACTGTCCATCTCAGAAACCCCAACATGGAGTAAGGGAGAGCAAACAGATGGGACCTCATGTGATGATGGCTAAACCTTCTGATTCCAAGAGTGGCTTCGCAGCCTAGCAGTCAAAGGCCCAAGGAAGAAAGTTCCTTATGTTGCTTTCTAAGGGGCTAGGGGTAGGGGTGGAAAGCTGGTCTCTTCCACCCACCCTGGAGGCCCCAACTAAACTGAGTACCAACTAGGGTTGGAATTCTGACCAAAAAATGGGGCTGGCCACCTTGGGACAGAGTTTGACCAAAGATGATCAGCCAGACTAGGCTGGCTCCTCGGTGGAAAGACCCTCCTGCCGCTGAGCTGTCTGCCAGCTGTGGTCAAGTAGGGGAAGAAGTTTAATTGTTGGCAGCAGATAAAACCTTCAATACCATCTCTACTTCCCTTCTAATATCAGAGTGACCGCCTCCAAGATGAGCGAGGGGCAGGGCCAGCAATCAATAGCTAATACTCCTGCTGTGAGTTGGCCTGTTCTGGAAATGAGCAGTCACTACCTGCTTAAGAGAGATACCTTTTCCCCACAGCAGTGACTCAGCCCGAGTGGTTCAGCATCCTGACCAGGAAGGACTTCATCAGCCTTCAACTGACTGATGGAGAAAGGATGCCCCTTCGGGTGAGGGTGGGGGCGGGGGTGTAGCCAAAGTCAGCCAAGAAGCAGAGAGGTTGGGGCACACAGCCCCCTGCTCAACAATCCGCAAGCTCTTGAAGGTTCACCCTGATTAAGGATCAGAGAAGACCTCAAGTCAAGGATAAGGGGTAGGGGGTCCATAGCTACCTCTGTTGGATGGTACCTGGCAGTGGCTCAATAAGGACAGGAGTAGGTCTGGGCTTTCTGACCACACACCCCTGAAACATCACAGGGGAGGGCATAAGAAATATATATGTCTGGAGTTAGGCCTTAACCATGGGCCACTGTATCAAAGCAGGAAGCTGGGAGCTGCCCACATATCTGACAGACTTCTCCTTGCCCCAGACTCAGGCCAAAACAGAAGTCAGCGGCCTATTTAAAAAAATCCAGCCGGCTGTTGTCCCCTTCTTCTTGCCACCGTGGCCTATAATGGGCACCTGGATGCCAGCGAGCAACCTCAACAGGGATGCACAC
>NW_011494816.1:1341646-1357011 GCF_000754665.1 Bison bison bison | reverse complement strand
GGATGCACACAGATGGAGCGTGTATCTGGGTGGTCTCTGTCTACCAGACGGGAAAGCCACTTCTGCACTGTAGGAAAGGCAGCCACGGTATTTCTGGGGAGGACATGAGCCTGGGAGAGAAGTTCCAACTGGAGAGAACACCAGGGGAAAGACCATTGCCTGGCTGCAGAAAACTGTCCTCAGCGGCTGGGAAGGTGGCTGCCCCTTGGCATGGACAACCCCGTCAGGCAGTGGTCCTTCAAGCTCCTGTCTTTCCTGGGTCCACGGATTTCCAAGGTTTTGAACATCTCACTCTTTCTCGTAAGTCTGGCCCCTCTTCCCAGCGCCTGTGGCCTTGTGCCAAGCCTCACCCCAGGCAGTGCTTGGTCTGGTCTAACCTGGAGCCTATACACCCACTTCCATTCCTGAGACAAGGCCCCAGTTTGGACCATATGCTAGGAACACAGACAAGACACATGTGTGGCCATCCAATACCCTAAGCTTCCATCCCCAAATCCCTATCACTTTGCTCACTGCCACCTTGGTGGGCAACCTGCAGTTTTCTGTTGAAGAACAGCCAAATTTCACTGATTTCCCTTCTTGGCTGGTAAGCAGCATGTCCTAACCCTCCTCTCCTGAGAGCGAACATCAACTATAACGTGAAACATTGCAAAGCAGACATGTCTTCTAGGTCATCTCCCACCCAGGGAGAAAAACCCCTTAATACCCCAAGAGGCACCTGCCCCATTTTTGCTCAGATTCCTCCAGTGCCAGGGAGCTTCCTGTGACCGCTGTCCCACTGCTGGAAGCATGCAGTGTGAAATTCTGGCTGTCACCAAGCCACAGTCTCTTCAGACTGTGTCTCCCTGGCCCCAGTTTTGAATTCTTGGGCTTCACAGAAAAATATCCACCTTCTTTTCTATATAACAGCTCTTTCTAGATTCTTAATCTGGAAAAGCTAACCTTTCAAAGGCTGGCATCACCGACTCAATGAACATGAGTTTGAGCGAACTCCAGGAGACAGGGAAGGACGGGGAAGCCTGGTGAGCTGCGGTCCCTGGGGTCACAAAGAGTTGGACAGGACATGGTGACTAAACAACAACCAACCTTTCAAAAGGTGTGCATACCTCAGGCAGATTTCTCGACTGAGGAGAGGTTTGAAAGCATGTCAACCCCAAGAGCTCCATCATAAAAGTTCCTTCCAGCCCCCACAGGTCAATCCCTCTCCAATGGCCTGTTCCAGTCTCAATATGGTTTCAATCAAATGAGTCCCCAGAGGGGATAACAGAGATGCAAGAGGTGGTGCAGAGGGCGTGGCGAGTGTACTCACCCAGCAAATCAGAAAGCTGTCTCCCCACACCCCACACCCCACACCCCACATCCGAGAGCCCAACAAGGTGTCTTTTGGAGAAGACCCGGCTCTCAACCCACGAGCGTGGCTCCTGCCTTTGGCGGGCAGAGCATGGGCACAGATGCTTGTGGGACGCCTTCTGTGATCACACTCGGAAAAAATCAAGCGGTTAACCAGAGGGAAAGGATTCCCAGACCTGCCAGGATGGTGGGTTTTTTTGGTTTTTTAGATTACGCCTAAGGTTTGTAGTTTGGACAGGCAAAGTAAACAGTGACAATGACAGCACCAACAAAACAGAAACAAAGAACAGTTTACTTGTTTTGTTAAAAAAAAAAAAAGCCTTTTGTTAAAAGACAGCCCTGCACCGGCCTTGGAAGCAGCCCCACTGCCTCCCAACCAGGGGCGGGCTGTGTCGTGAGCGCGAAGCTGGCGTGAAGAAAACAAACTCCAGCAGAAATGACAGCACGCGCCGGAGGTGTCTGCTCTCCAGCTTTCTCTGCTCCCCTCCTTGGTTTTTGGAAGAGGTGGCGAGAGGGATGGGAAGGGAAGGGTTTGAACCAGCATGAAGCAACTGTATTTAGACCATGGCAAACTGAGCTGCTACTGACTTCTCTCTCTCTCCCTCCCTCCCGCCTGCCTGGGGCCTGGCCTGGAGGGAAAGGAGCACAGGGCCGAGGGCCTAGCACGTACCTGAAAGAAACCCGGAGGGATGGGGCCTCCCGGCATGCCATCGTTGGGGGGAATGTTGCCAAGCACGGGGCTCGGGGCGGCTGCTGCACTCTGCGGAGACAAGAGGGTGGAAAGTAAGAGGCTGCACCCATGTAGACAGACGGGAGTTCTCACTCCCAGCCCCCTCCACCCTCTCCACCCATGTCCTCCAAAGACCCCCCCCATCCACACAAAACACCAGCACCTTCCCAGAACTGTCACTCAGTGGGTAAGAGATGAGCTCTCTGAGCCTATGCTTCCTCATCACTAAACCCCACAGACAGAGAAGCCTCGTGGCTACAGTCCATGGGGTTGCAGAATCGGACGTGACTGAGCAACTAACCCACGACCACCACCACCACCACCAGAACGGGAGGGCAATGCCCACCCCTGGCGTGCACACACCCTTCCAAGCAGCAGTAGCCGTTAGCGAGCCCCGCCTCCCCACTCAGTTGCTGAAAAAGCCTCCGTAGGGCAGGCGAGGTGCCTCATGAATGGGGGTGCCCTCGCCAAGACGCTGGCATGCTGTACAGAGCAGATCAATGAATGCCCACGGCTTAGTGAATCTACAGACAGACCAGCTGGGAAAGGCCCGGGGAGTGCGAGAGGCGGGCAGGCACGTCACTGGCCCCGTCAGGGTCCTGGGGTCACAGAGGAGGTGGGCTGCATTGTCATACTTTTTCTTTCAAATGCTGCTCTTCCGGCATTTACCTGGTACATCTGCCTAAACAAACGCGTCCCAGGGGTGCACAGACGTTGCTCTCCCCAGCCTGGCCTCCTTCCAGACAATCTGTGTCCCACCTGTTCACATGGCCGGCATGTCTGTGCCTGGCCCCGTGCTCACATGGGCGGGTGAAGCTGAGAGAGAAGCCCCCGGGCCTGACCGCCCACCTGGGCCGGTGCTCTGCTCCCCACCACACTCTACACCTCGCAGGGCTGCTCCCACAGGAAGCCCAGACCCAACCTCGAAGGCCCCCAGACCCCACCAGGACTGAGCTTCTGAGACATAATCGCCAACTGTCCTCCTGGGGGTTCTGATGGGTCCTCTGGGACGACACTGAGCCCCTCAGGGTCAAGAAACAGAATGCTCTTCTGTTACGATTGCAGCCTGATGTCACCACTTCTAAGTCACTTCTCCTGCCCTTTCCTCAGCCACAAAACAGGACCCAGAACTCCTAACTCCCAGGGAAGGGAATGAGGGACTGTATGAATCCCCCAAACACACCACATGCAGCAAGAAAACAGACAGCCCTGGGAACCAGTACATTGGGGTTCAAACACTGTTTGCCTGGACTAGCGAGGGGCGGCCATGGCAAACCACTCAGCTTTCTGCACTAGGTTCCGGTCGCGGTGGGCCTAGCTGCTCCTAAGCGTTGGGGAGGATTAAGCAATGGGATGGGCTGTGTTTTGTAACCCAGGGAAGCTGGTAATCTGGAAGTAAGGAGGACTCGGGAGGCCCACAGTGGCTGTTTCAACAGACCTCAGGTAAAAGGGAATAGCGTGGGATGGGGCTGGCTTCTCTGGCCCAACATTCCAAAATGATTCGGTGTAAAGAGAGTCTGCCAGCTATCCTGCAATGTGTTAAAAAAACCCCAAAATACCAGGTTCTCCCCTTCCTACCTCCTTAGGTTGGAGGAGAAGCCAGCCCTGGTTGAGCCCCCCGCCCCGGTATCATCTAGGATGAGGGCTGCCTGAGGGAATACGCCTGGTTATCCATCAGCTGCACTCTTTGTTTGCGGTTGGTTGTTCTGCGAAAATGCAACTTTTCATGATTTACAGCCAACAATTACTCTGCAGCAGCAGCAGAAAAAAAAAATTTTTTTTTTAAATTTTAAATGGAGTGAGGTAAACACCCTCCAATGCTGTCTTCAAGTTCTTCCACAGACTGGTTTTACACTTAACTCTTTAATAGTTCAGCAACTTATTTTGGTAAAGAACATAGATTTTACTCCTCAAATGGTCTACCAGCTTGATACAAGTTTTCCACTCATTTGAAATCAGGGACAAAAATTCTTACAAAGGCATTGGACGGTTTCTGAGCTTTTAAAAAATTCTGTCCTAATTCTGTCCATTCTAATGATCAGAGTTTTACAATTTTATTATCTTCAATTCTTTCGTGGAAGTTTTCTTATTTATTTTTATCTGCTTATCCTACCAAACTTCTATCGTTTATATAAGTCATCTTCCTACCAAAATAAAAGAATTCTTATATAATTTGGAGGGAAACTGATACCTTTCCAAAACAGAGGTACCCTCTTAGGAGGTGATCTTTCTCAAATTACTCATATTTTCGTTCAAGTCCACCAGTCAAGCAAGGAGGGTGGGTCAATGATGCTGATCAGAATGGCGGGCAAGGGCAGGTGATACATTTGGGAAAACCAAAACCCTCTCTTGCCCTGATTAAATGTTTTATTCAACAAATGTGACACTGACTCGTTCTCAGGGTGAAGATGGAAACGGTGGCGCTCCTGACGACAGTGTGAGAAAGACTGAGTCGATGGCCCAGGCCCGGGCAGGGTGGATGGCAGGGGCTGTCTGGCCTAATGCTCAGAACAAGCCAGGTACTTTCACACCGTCTCTCCCTGAACCCCCAGGTGGCCTTCCAAGGCAGACACAAGCACCCTTACATTACAGATGAGAAAACAAGTGTCTGTGTGGAGAGCAGACTGAAGGTGGCCTCTTCCTACTTATCCTCAGAGAGTCCACATCTACTCTTCCTCAGCCGTCAGCTCAGAAACAACACGTGGCTTTTAAAGAAAGATCTGGAAAGCTTCAGCAACTTGGTTCTTTAAATTAGCATTATTCATTTAATATAAAACACTTTCTTATTATAGGACACAGCAGAGTAAAAAGAAAATTAGTCACTGTTTTTTGTTAAATAATATCATAAGCACTTCTCCTCCTCTCATTAAATGGTCAAAGAAAACATGGTTTTTTAATAAGACTAATATTATTCAACTAATTTAATTAACAGGGCATTACATCAGTGTTTGCTAACTTAGTAGCTACAAAATGGTATCTCTTTGATTTCTTTGGTATTTTAACTTAATCTTTTGGATCACTAACCTTTTAAAATGGTTTACACTGGCCATTTAGTAAAACAAATGACAAATCATTCATGTCGTTTGCTATTCAGGTATTTGATGTCTTTCCTTAGTAATATACATGAGCTCTTTATACCTTAAGGATATAACATATAGATATCTTATCATTTAAAAGGAAAAAAAAAAAAAAAAAAACAACTTTTAAATGAAAACTTGAACCAGGTGCATGACTTGCAAGGCTCCCCTGACACCAAAATCTCTTTTTCCTACAAGATCAGGAATCCACGGTCCTTTGAATGTTAGGGATGGAAAATCCACAGTTCTAGCAGGGGGATGGTATAATTCTTTGACATCTGGGTGGAAATGGACATTTGCTACCCTCCAGTGAAAGGAAGGCATGTCAGTAGTGGCTCAGGTGTCAGGAAGCTGGAGTGATAACTTATCCTTTATAGGCTCTTTCAGCTGCAAAATTAAGTAGCTCTGCAGTGTTTAACTCTGTGTCTTAAAGTATGACAGTTACTGCCATTCTTTGATTTTGAGGCAAACAGAAACTTGTACAAAACTTTCAAAAGGGCAGAAAAGGACAAAAAATAAAATGAAAGCAGCAACCAGTGTCACAGGGAGACCAGAGGGTTAAGAAATCATTCTTACACATGAAACCCAATCCAAGGGACCTCACCCCACATCTATCGATGTGAGGCTGCCCTCACCCCTACACCTCAACAGCACCTTTACCCATCCCTAAGACCCAGCACCATGAGAGGCATACAGCAGGCGTTCAGTAAACAATTACAACTTTTATTGTTCAAAGACCTGCTCAAATCTGGCCATCTGGAGCCAGGCCTTTCCGGACTGCTAGGAATCGGCCTCTCCCTGTGGTTTCCAACTTGGAGTTACAACTCCATTAAAGCACTCAGCAAAGTGTCTCATGTGAGTTTTCTCTAAAAACACAAAACCAAAACCAAAACCCTCTGACATTCATAGAGGCCTACAGCACGTTGGGGCTATAGCAGGTGCCCAGGAACTCTTCCACCGGAGTAGAGGAGGAAGGAGTCAGGAGCCAGAGACCTCCCACATGGGCTTGCGGAAGTCCCTGCCTGCCCTGGGCCTCTGCTGCGCCAAGTGTCAAATGATGGAGTTAAGAGAAGATGACTTCTGGAGCTCTTCTTCCAAAGTACTCTCCCAACCCAGTCCATACACCTAGCAGGAGCAGGGATTAGAAACAGCAGCTCCTAAATTTTAGGAAGGCAGACTCTAAATTTTAACTTTTCCCATTCATTACAGAACTCTTAGGACTTCCAGGGCAGTGGTGGTGCAGTGGTTAAGCATCCGCCTGCCAATGCTGGGAACACGGGTTTCATCCCTGGTCTGGGAAGATACCACAAGCCACAGGGCAACGAAGACTGTACCACAAGTATCAAAGTCCAAGCTCTAGAGCCTGTGCTCCTCAACAAGAGAAGCCATCACAATGAGAAGCAACTAGAGAGCAGCCTCCAGGCGCTGCAACTAGAGAAAGCCTGTGCACGACGACGAAGACCCACCTAAGACTAAGTAAGTATTTAAAAACAAAGAATCAGATCAAAAAAAGAACCCTTAAGAGGTCAAAACTTCAGCACCACCTACAAACCTATTGATTATCAAAGCCTGGAGATAACAGCCAGCTCATGACATCTGGGCTCTCCCCTGCACCAACTGCAACCCCAACAGCCCCCCTTCAGCAACCTTTATCCATATACGCGTACATGCACACATGGACTAAAAAAGGCAGACTCAAATTGGGCATGCAGTTTGGCAACTCATGCTTTTTTTTTTTTTTTTTTTTTAAACTAACTAAAAATTCTTTTCCAAATAGAAAACAGGCCTTGCACTGAGTGGTGTGGCCCACTGCAGCCAGCTGCCTCCTCCAAGCCTCCGGGATCTAGTCCACTTGGAAAGCCTGAGGTGCCTTCAGACATCTGCCTGAAGCTGTAAAAGTTCCCCTCCCTGCAAAGTATTTTATTTTTGTTCACAGCCAGGGAGCCTTCCAAGGAGGGCTCATTCTACAACGTTCACCCTCAAGAGTAGGGTCTCTTTATGACCCCAGAATGGCTACACAGCCACCGGGGCTTAGGGGTTCACTGCAGCCCCTCAGCTCTGTTCATGTGTTCCAGATGCCACTCCACCAAACTCCGCTGTCAACAGCGAGGAGAGACCTGGACACTACCCCTGTCCCAGAGTAAGCACATTCTACCCCCCACTCTTACCCCTGGTAGAGATGCAGGGTTCAAACCTGCAGCCTTGGGATCTGAGCCACAGCGAGGAGCCTTGAAAGCCGTGCGAGGGAACCTGGACTTGCCACTCAAGGCAACAGGGAAGAGATCTCAGCAGAAGAGCAAGTAGCTCAGGACAGTTGAGAATCCTATCTGACACCTCTTAGCCCGTGCCAGACATCCCAGTGCATGCCTGACAAACTCACCCAACAGCACCAGAGTACACAAGGCTCCACAAATGAACAGACTTGGCAAGTTCTGGATGTGGGCCCTTTCCTCAATCCATAGCAAGGAGTCCCATGCGATTCAAGGAACAGGGTCAGTCAAGAGGGACCAAGAGACAAGCTCCCAGGAGCCTCCTACTTCACATCTTGTATATCCTGTGGTAGGTGACATTCATGCTTCCTTCAAGAAGCAGAGCCTGGTGAGGGCGGGGTGGGGGTATGTGTTCCCTACAAGACAGGACCTTCCAGCCTTACCCTGAGACCCCCAGTTAGCCTCACCCACAAACTAGCATGGAATCCCCCACCCATTTTTTACTCTCTTAAAAAAAAATTATTCTGTGCACAGGAAGCTCCTGGAAAACAGAATAAAAACACGCTCAGAGTGAACGGCAGGACTCCTGCCAGGTCAGCCAACCCCTCCTGACTGATTTACAAGGCTGCAAAATGGAACTTTGTTCTGCAAATCCCCTCCTTCCTCGCCCCACCCCAATACCCAGGCGTGTAGCAGCACGGGGCCCACATGTGAAACCACCAAGTACAGCCTTCCTCGACTGAAACTCAACGCAGGCCACGTGGCCAAGCACCCAGGACACAGGGGTGCGTGGTGTATGGCGGTGTGCCCACAGCTCGGCAGCAGAGGACGCTTGGGGGGCTGGGGAGGGGGAGACAGGCGCGCTCCAGCTCTGAGAAATGAAGGCCCGTGAGAGAAGTTCATATTCCAGGGAGGGAGGGATGTTTACACAGGTGTCATCAGGTCAGAGGGTTCAGCATTCTGTGCAAAATATGGAATTCACAATTCAAAATACAACATTCTCTGCAAAATATAGGAGTGACCTGGGACCCTCTGGGCCAAGCTTCCTCAGTTCAGTTCAGTTGCTCAGTCATGTCCAACTCTTTGCGACCCCATGGATTGCAGCACGCCGGGCTTCCCTGTCCATTGAGTCGGTGATGCCATCCAACCATCTCATCCTCTGTCGTCCCCTTCTCCTCCCGCCTTCAATCTTTCCCAGCATCAGGGTCTTTTCCAATGAGTCAGCTCTTCCCATCAGGTGGCCAAAGTATTGGGAGTTTCAGCTTCAGCTTCAGTCCTTCCAATGAATATTCAGGACTGATTTCCTTTAGGATGGACTGGTTGGATCTCCTTGCAGTCCAAGGGACTCTCAAGAGTCTTCTCCAACACCACAGTTCAAAAGCATCAATTTTTTGGCACTCAGCTTTCTTTATACTCCAACTCTCACGTCCATACATGACCACTGGAAAAACCATAGCCTTGCCTAGATGGCTTAGGTTTGTTGGCAATGTAATGTCGCTGCTTTTCTCCCCCAAGTTTCCTAGAGGGAATTTTAGCAGCATCAATAGACTGAAGATATAGCTAAGGGAATGGAGAGAATCTCATCACCCAAACAGAAAGGCCAAGACAGAGAAGCGGGGTGGCTAAAGTGGAAGGTACAGGAAGAGGCCTCTCGGTTTTATGTGCAGACCACAGAAGAGAATCCATTTGGAGAACAGAGGTTCTAATTCTGCAGCTTGGAAAAACACACAGAGCTGTTGCTACGTGAAGAGACAGAACTGGCTGGCGTTAAAAATAGGTCTGGAAGACACAGGGGAGTGAGCAACACAGGATCCCTGCCTCCAAACGGCCAGGGGGCCATCACGCGCGGGGAGGAAAGGACGTGCTCGCTCGTCGCTGCTGAGGGATGGCCCTGGGTCCAGGGGCAGATGCTCTGAGCCGCCAAAAGCTTCTCCAGATCCGAGCATCAGAGTGGAGAGCCTCTGGGAGCGGTGGGCCACGTCACCTCAGGGTGGCTCAGGGGGACAGGGTGCGAGCGCACTCAGGATCAGAGGCTGTGGGTTTCGTCTCTGCTTGGCCACAACAGAGCCACGGGGACTGCCTCAGCCTCCCCTCTGAAAAGGGGGGAGCTATGTCATCCAGCACCACCTGGCATTTCCTGGGGATTATTAGGAGACAGAAGAGACCCAGATGGAGGGTCCTGGGATCAGGGTTCCAGGTCCGGCTATAAACCACCTGCTGTATGACTCGGGTGAGCTTCTTGCCCCCCAGGCCTCTGCTCAATTCCAAGTGAGGTGGCTGAGATCCTGCTGCTACAGTGAACCAAGTGGGCATCACACCGAGCTCTCGGCCACACAAATTGAGAAAGGGTGACAAAAGCCCCAGCTCACACGGCCAGGCCGTCAGACCCAGGAGAGGGCTGTCTTGACACCAGAGCTTCTTCCCTAACATCCCCACCTCATTTCTATCTCCTGAAAAGTGAGATGGATGCAGGAATGCAGAGAGAGCAGGCAGAGAGTAGCAAATGCCTTTTTATCCTGATCCCAAACCCCTGGGGAAGGGGATACGATTTACTTCTCAACATCCCTGTGAAGGTGTCACTGCTGTTTACCGGTAAGAAATCAGGCCCAGAGAAGTGCATTATCCTGTGTTCTAACTTCAGTCTCTCTGTCCCTCCACCTCTGATTTCGGTCCAAGAAACCTAAATAACGCACCCCTCTCCATCCTGCCACCAGTCCCTACAAAAGAGAGTTCTGGGTGCTTTTTGTTGCTTATGAAAACAAACAACAGCTCATAGTAACATAAGGTAAGCACAAGGCATTCTCTACATCTGAGATCATCCACATGTTTTTCTCTTCCCAGAGTAGACTGGCCTTCTAACTGCTCCTTCCGGCAAGTATTTCACTGAGTTGGTCTCCACTTAGGGTGCGTGCATGCTTGTGTGTGCCTGTGTGTGGGAATGTAAGATCTCACTAAAGAGTCTGTTGGATCTAACTGGTAAATTATCCTGGGAAGAGAAGGAGAAACAAGGCAGGCGAGGAGCTTAAAAAGGTTAGGAGCACTTTTGACACGGCCATGTGTTCAGCAAATGCTGGCTCCTAGGCCACCAGGGATGCTGTGCTGTGCCCGCTGGGGTGGGAGACGACAGAGGCTTGGCTCTGCCCGTGAGGTCCAGGGAATGAAATGAAGTCTCCACAGGAGAATTGAGGGATGCGGGAAGGTGCTCCGGGCGGGCGCCGTGAGGTGGGGATTAGAGGGATCAGGGAGGCTTTATGGAAGAGGTGGCACTCAAGCCAGGGCCTTAAAGGACAGCGAGCCTCGGAGATGCAGGAGGTGATAGGGAGGTGAGAGATTACTGCTGTCATCTTAGCCCTCCCCTGGAACCAGGCCTTCTGACAGCTTCTCCTTCAGAGCATAAATCCCGTCAGGCCTCTGCCCTCCCCAGCCACTCCATCTCGCTGACGGGGTGGGCATGGGGCTTACCCACGTCCCCTCCCCCAGAAGGGGGAGGAGGCTGCCCACTCAGCTCACCAGCTAACCTAGGTGCAGCTCAACCAGCTTCTCTCCCCATCCTCCTGGATGACTGGGCAGGGACTATAGATGAGAAAACAGGGGCTCAGGGACTTGTCCAAGGTCATTCAGCTCAGAACAGGCAGAACTGGAAGTCAAGCCCAGACCTTCTGGCTGTGTACTGGCTTCTCCGGTCAAAGCTTTGAAACTGACGTTTAAAGATGCTGCTGGAGAGTAAAGAGGTCCGGGCTCTATGCCCAGCCCCTCTGTTCTCCAGCAGCTGGGGTACAAGGGCACCTCACTTTACCTTCCTCAGCCCTTCATCATTGTCTATTATGGGGAGGCCTCTACCCTCAACAGGGGTATGGGGAACCCAAATATGACTCCTCAGATAAGGGACTCAAACTGCTGAGCCAGCAACACAGCACCAGGTGGAAGACGCGCGCGTTTGCTTTCTATGATTCTGTGAACACAGGGCAGGCCAGGGCGTGGGAAGGGTGGGGGCCAGCAGAAGAAACATCCCTGGTGGGGCAGAACCCAGTCTTCCGAGGAGCGGCCTCTCTCATTTTTAAAAAACAATCAAAGAAAGGCACCCCACTCAAATCATTTTCAAGAAGAGGAGGAACTGGCTGTGCTGAGACGGTCATGGCCACCATCCTACCAGGCCCTGCCCATCCAACCCAGGAAGCACTCGCTTCTTCTGGGAACTGGATCAAAGGGCATCATCTGGGTAAGAGGTGGAGCCCCATGTAATTAATACCTGGTTATACTGTAGATGCCAGACAGGGTGCCCTTCCCCATGTGCAAACATCTCCCCAGCTGAGCTGCACAGCAGAGGGCACGGGTCCTAGGCATGTGCACGTGAGACAAGGGAGATTAAAGGCGAGAGGTCCCCCCTGCAAATGAACAGTGTGGAGTGGATCAACAACATGCTGTTTGTACAACGCTGATTTTCTTCTTAAAGAGAGATGAGCTTCAGACCCTGGTTTATACCATTAGCAAAACACACACACACACACACACACACACACCCCCACTGTCTTAAAGGAGCCTCTTACAACCGCAAACATGTCATAGTAGGCCAGTGACAGTTCCTTAACAAGAACACTGGCAGTTGCTTCTGCAAAGTGGAAAATTCCCTGGCATGGGCCTGCACACATGCTCAGTTCCAATGACAACTTAATCCTGCCAGGACTGAGGTGTGCACAGAACAAAAACCCACCCGCTTTAGAAACTTCCGTTTTTTTAAGTTTAAGAGAAATCATTAAAGGGATGGCCCCCAGAACACCTTTCAAGAAAGGGGGAACACACTTTGCTCACCAGCACCAGATTCAAGGGGTACAGAGTCACCTTCCCTCAGCTCACCCCCGTCATGACAGGATGAGGTGCACAGCCTGAAAATCTCATCCGGGTCCCCTGACATCCAAGCGGGGAAGTTTACACTAGGCTGGGGAGGGGGTGCAAACGAAGGAGCCGGGAATGCAGGCGCATGGGCTGCACGAACAGATGCCGCCTAAGCCTTTAAAGCGCGTATTAATTGCGCTCATTTAGCTAACAGTCTCTGTTTCGTCCCCCACCCTGGTCGACCAGAGTCCTTGGGTACCGCTGGAGAGATGCAAGCTGTTGGCCTTACTGTTATTTTGTCAGCCATTAAACGATTCATCGGAGTCATTAATTGATTTATTACTGCTGCCTGCTCAGAGGGTTTAGCAAATAAGGAATGATGTAGGTCACAACGCAAAGGAAATTGAACCAAACAACGCCATGAGCAGCCGGGCACTTAGAATCCACTGCTGTCCACTCGGACAGCCCTCCATGCCCAGCTGTCAGATGGGGGGCTGCACTGCTGGCTCTCCTACCTGAAGCCCAGGTGTCAGCCTGCCTCCAGCACACGTGTCGTGCTGCCCAAGATACAGACAGAAGGTGGAGAAGCTCGTCTTGAGGGCTCCTGGGCATCTGCCAGGTAAGGTCACCAGTGGCTGGGCCCATGGCTGGGCCCTCCAGGACACAGGGAAGAGGCATGACATGAGGCAGAGGGTTCCGGCTAGGGGAGATGGCACGCTCTGGCCACACCTCCCCCTCTGCCTGTGCTGCCCACAGGAATGACAGGACAGCAACAGATGACAAGACAGGTGCCTCCTAATGCTGGCCCTTTCTTACTTATCTCTGATCCCCTCAAAAAGCCCCAGGGCGGCGGGTGGCATTAGCATCTCTACATTACAGAAAACTGAAGCTCAGAGAGCTGATCTGCCCACAGTTCCACAGGCGGGGAAGCAGCACCCTGGGACCTGAACCCAGGTCTACCTGACTTCCCAGTCCACATTCCTTCCCCTTGACCAAATTCTTTAGGTAACACAAAGGGGCGCTGCAGCTCAGCCTCAGTGACAACCTCCAAAAAACTAACTAGGTGACGAGAACAGGACGATCCCCTCCCTGCCTGGGTGCCTCATTTACAAAACAGCAGGGTCCAGGGTGGGCGGAATTCAGTCCCTTCTGCCCCCACCCAGTGCCCTGACCCCCTGAGATGATGCTGCCTACTAGGGATCCTTCCTCTTGGGAAGACCCCAGTTGCTGGGGGCGAGCCCTCCCGGAGGCCTCCCCGGCTGCCCCACCTGTCCTTCAAGCCTAAATGCAGCAGGTGCAGGAAGCCTTCCCAGAACTAGATCAGGCACCCAGTAGGTGCACAACAAAAGCCTACTGCGCTGGATGGGACTGCAGAAAAGTTCCCAGGCCTCACCCTGCTCCCGGGCCCTGGGGCGCTGAGCAGACTCGGTGGGACTGTAGAAAAGTTCCCAGGCCTCACCCTGCTCCCGGGCCCTGGGGCGCTGAGCAGACTTGGAGCGGTGTTGACATGAGGGGACTAGGGCAGTCATTTTACAGAGACATTAACACCCTCGGCAAGAGGATTCACGAGGTCACAGATTCTGGGCAAGTCTGTGTGCGCACATGTCTGTCTGTGTCTCTGAGGCAGGAACGGTAACAGCTCTGGTACCCAGGGTCCTTACGGAACCCAACCCAGCCAGTCTGGTTGACTCAAATTCTGTGATCACAGCAATCAGCCCCTCAAAGACACACCACACCCCTCGCTGCCTGGCACCATTCTAGAACAGGGCCCACCCTGCGGGCATGCAGGAGGCCCTCTCCGGGTGGCAGGCTCTTCAGTTTGCTCCAAGAGTGATGCGGAGGGGCTGAAGATGTAGGTCAGGCATGGACTAAGACCCAGGCTGCTTCAGTCCTTGACACAGCCCAGTCTGCAAGCTCGTTCCACAGCCTGTTGAGGTCTTGCCAGAGCCACTGCAGGACAAGGCAGGGCTGCCCTTTGGAGGTCATCACAGGGAGGCCACAGATGCTTGCTGGGGGTCTGCCAGGCACACAAGCAGGGCTTTCTTGTTAGCATCCTGCCACAATGGTTCCAGAGCACCCAAGGACACACTCGGCCTTTAGGATCCTAGTGAGAAACCTGTTGGGGGACGGGGTCAGGAGCCCAGCCTGGAAGAACCAGAGATGACCTGACTGGTCAAAGGCTTCCGAGGGACCAGAGGACCTATCTGCTGAGACTTCTGGCCCATACACGGGACTTCTCAGTGGTCCACCCCTCCTCTCCCCATCAATCCATATGGTATTGAAAGCACAAAGGAAGGTCTTTTCTAGAGACCTTCATCAGGGTTCAACAAATTAGATTCTTTAAGTCTATCAGAAAAGGAATAACCTATTATTATTGTTTAGTAGTCTCTGCGGAGAAGGCAATGGCACCCCACTCCAGTACTCTTGCCTGGAAAATCCCATGGATGGACGGCCTGGTGGGCTGTAGTCCATGGGGTCGCTAAGAGTCGGACACGACTGAGTGACTTCACTTTCACTTTTCACTTTCATGCATTGGAGAAGGAAATGGCAACCCACTCCAGTGTTCTTGCCTGGAGAATCTCAGGGACGGGGGAGCCTCGTGGGCTGCTGTCTATGGGGTCGCACAGAGTCAGACATGACTGAAGCGACTTAGCAGCAGCAGCAGTACTCTCTGGCTTACAAGGCCTTTCTTTCACCCAAATTTACTTGATGAACATGCCCAACTATCCTTCTGCGGAGGCTGGTCCATCTCTCTGGAACTTCTCATTCACTTTCTCCTCCTGGGCAAAACCTCTTCATCTTCCATGTGTTCCTCATCACAGCACTTGTCACATCTGACTGTTAATTTCTTATTAAATTAGCCAGCTGCCTTCACAGGGATGGGGGCAGGAATAGTGTGCACAGCATAGAGAAGGTGCTGGCTCAGTAAATATTTTTTGGATGAATAAAGTTCTTGCAGAAATTCTGCTTATCAAGAATAGTCACCACATCTACAAGGTCAAATTGCAAGACTAGCTAACTCATACAATTACCCTCTCCCCTCGAAAAACAGCACCGCTGCCACACACACGTGCACGCGCACCCCACTATGCCCACACACATCTTAGAACAGGCTGTTTCCTCTGCCTGTGAAACCCAAGCTTTGGGTGTTCAGAAAACCTAGGC
>NW_011494816.1:1340995-1341546 GCF_000754665.1 Bison bison bison | reverse complement strand
CTAGGCACTGATGTGGCTCCGCCCTCCTGGCAGATGACTTGGGTGGCCTCTTCTGGAGTCAACGGTCAGGTCAGCAAAATGAGATCATGGTTACACCTCCTTTCCCAAGACAGCTGTGGAGACAGCTTAAGCTAACATCTAGACAAAGCATCTTTAGTTCCAAGAAAGACAAAAAAATGCAAGGGAGTAGGGTGGTCTCTAGAGTTAAACTGCTACTGTGTCTCACTCCCAACTGGACGGAAGTCAAGCCTAGGGCCAGGGGGCTGGGTGCAGTGAAAGGATCATGTATGAGTTGAGGAGTCTTTATGAGTTGCTAAGACCTAGCTGCCTCTCCCAGCCCTGGTGGTCGAGCCTCCCTTCCATTTCCAAAGCAGAGCCTGCTGTTCACTTTCAAGACAGGTTGAATGCACTGGTTCTCAGCCTCCCTGCAGGTAGATGTATGCTCCACTGGCCCAAGGAGCAACTTTTTCCATACACTTCTTAGAGGGGCCAGAGAACATGCCTACTACCTCCAGGGCTTAGGGACAGGTAGAGGTGTGGGGGTGGGGGTT
>NW_011494816.1:1338087-1340895 GCF_000754665.1 Bison bison bison | reverse complement strand
GCTCCTGAGCCTGGGCAGAAGCTGACAAAGACATCAAGGCAGAGGTCTCCCCGTAAGATGCCTTCCTGCGCCCCAGAAAATGTGCCCCATAGATGGAGGAATCTACTGCCAATCTGACAACTGCCCTTTGCAGCTGGACCCTCCAAATCATAGATTAAAAAACAGACATTGTTCTTGGAATCAAGAGACATGGCACAGAGCAAGCCTTGAGCTCACTCAGTCAGAATGCATCCTCCTCTTCCTCCCTGATTCAACTCCTCACTTGACTTGAAAGAACTTGAGAGAGGCAGAGAGAAGAGAAAGATAAGATGCTGAGAAAAGGGGGAGGGTGGGCAATGACCAGGCTCTCTGAGCCTGCAGGAACCTCTGGCCACAGCCCTGTTCTGTCTACCATGTCGTGAGAACAGCTCCAGCCCTTCAGCAAGCAAGCCTCAGGCCCCCCAGGACACTGTTCATGCTACTTTTACTCTCTCTGCTCAACAAGCTCCTCTGCCACCTTCCCTTTATCTACCTATAGAACTTCTAGTCCTCCACCTATGCCCACCTCTATGTCCCTGCTTCCCAGCACAGAACAAGCATGGAAGGCCCTGAGTAGGTTCATGAGCTAGAACTCAATTTTAGAAGATACCTGCTTCTACCCGTAACCCTCTCAACAAGGGCTGAGATGGCTGAGATGGAACGTTAGGAGTTCCAATAAACTCCTAACCAAGGGCTGCCATGGTAAAGCAGACAGAGCACTGGACTGAGGCAAGGAGCTTCGACTCCCCAGCTCCCTGGCTAATTCAGGGGCAGGCAATTCACTCTATCTTGAGATGCTCCCCCGCCCCATGCCCCGACCAATATAAGACAACACCTTCCTGGAGCTGGCATGAGTTAATGCCAACAAGGAGATGACGGGAGGGCTGGGATCTCATCTCAGCCTCTCTCCTCCTCCCATTCTCACCTCCCTCTTCTCAGGGACACCAAGCTTCAACCTTGAGAAGCACATGCTGGTCCCCAGCCTCTGCACATGCCATCCCTCCACCCAGAATGCCCACCTCCCTGCTGGCTTTTGCCATTCTAGTCCATCTACCCATCCATTCCTCAGGTTGCCCTGGGCACTGGGCAGGATGATTTTTTTCCTCTTCCAAGTCAACGTAAAACTCTGTAACCCCTACAACACTTTCTACCTGGCCTTATCATATGGACAAAGCTATCTCCCTGCAGGACTACTGGTTCCAAAAAGTAGAATCCAAATATTCAATAGTAGTATCCAAATATGTCCAATAAAATCAGTAACCACTGAATGGGGGCTGTGAGAGAGCTTTTGGACAAAGCTAGGCCTGGCTCTTCTGGGAAATGTCTTTTATTTTTCTTCTTTATAAAGATGTAACTTTAAAGAACAGAACATACTCTCATAAATCCAAATGTCAAAAGGGACAAAGAGGGGCCTTATCTTCCCAAAGTCTCCATGTTCCTCTTCTCAAGCAATCACTGGAGAAGAGAAACATGGAAACCTTGGAAAAGACCTGATTTTGAATCTTAGTTCTATTCCTAGCTTGAAACGTGTAAGCCACATAGACATCACCGGACCATCCTTGAAGGATGATGACCAAACTCCCCACTGGGCTGCAAATCTGGTCTAAAGCAGTCTGGTTTTCTTTTATTTTTGTCTAATTGCATTTGAGGCTGTGGCCTGGTTTTCTCCACTGCAGATAGGAGTTTTTTAATCCACAGGCCTCCAGAAAACCTGAACCTAGAACCTTAGAACAGGAAGGAGTCCCCCAGCTTCTCTGCTAACAGACCTAGCCGCAGCCTCACAATCCTAGTGGGAGGGCAGGAAAGGTCTGAGACCTGAGTCCTCCAAGACATCGTGCCTTGGCAGTCTTATCTAGAAAATGGCAATGATTTGCCTTGCTTCCCAGAGTTTATGAAAGTAAGGTTTCTGCTTCCCCCAGAAACAGTGCTCAGCCTACAATCAGGTGGACAATAATTACTTTGTTGAATAGACATTTCTTCTATACCCTTCTCTCCACTTTTTATCCACCAAGGAAGTTCCATGCCCTGTGTGGGCTAGGTGGGGCACTGGTCACCTGTAGAGCCTCTCAGCACTCCCATCACTGTCCCCCCAAAGCTGGCTGGTTCTGCATTCCAGAAACAGAAATAACCCACCACACATCATGCAGACATGGAAAGGAAGCTGATCTCACTTAGCCCTCTCAATAGCCTGCTCTTTTGTTTTGTATCTGACCTACCTTGCCAACGAGGACCACGATGGTTAAATGTCTTTACAAGGTCACAGTTCATCCTGGCTGGGTCCATTCATCACACACCAACACACTGCATCCCCTCCAGTGGGAACCAAAAGGAAGACTCCAGTCATGGAAGGGAAAGACTTTAATCTTACAAACAGGCCTTCCAGTGATGGTACCAGTGTGAGGCAGGTCTCTTCAACCTTAACTTGCCCATCTGTGAAATGGGAAGTCACCATTCTTTGCCTGGCCTACCTGACACAGGAGTTTGAAGAAACAAATAGAAAACTGGGTGTGAACAGAAGAGCAACTGCATCCCCTGTTTCCTGCAGCCCAAGGGGCTGGGAAGGAAGGAGGACACTACAGTGATAGAGGCACAGGGCTGGGTGCCAGGCCCTGGCAGGCTGCCGCCCAGGAATCCCTTTCCCTCGTCTATTAAAAAAAAACAGGGGTGGGTTCAATTCTTGGTTCCCAAACCTCGCTGCACATCAGAATCACCTGGGGGCTCTGCCAGCCACCCAGTCACCACCCTGCCCAGGCTGCAGGAAGCCTGTAGGGATCCAGTTTTGGGGAACTC
>NW_011494816.1:1329473-1337987 GCF_000754665.1 Bison bison bison | reverse complement strand
TGTCCCAGAAAACTCCTCCTGGGTTCTGCCTCTGCCCTGAGCAGTCCCAGGTCCAGGGGTGGTTAGATGGGCAGGCATCTTTTACCCCTCACCCTCCCCAGCCAGGCTCCCAGGAGGCCTGTAGAAAGCCTCCGGATGCAGGTCGGGGCTTAGACAGCCGCCCAAACAGGTACGGGCCCAGATTTAATTGGCCTCTCGGTTAAGCTTTCTAATCTCATTAAAGCTGCCTCCATCATGCAGACCACGGCTCTGAATTTAATAACAGAAGAGCACTGCCCTGCCCCACTGTAAGCTGATTAGGTCTGGGGAGGCCAGAGAAGATCGCTCTGGACCCGAGGCCCCCTGGCTGCAGTCAGACCACTCTGGGCCCTATCACGCCACGCTGCCATATGGATGACACACACTCAAACAGAGGAGAGGGGCACACTACAACGGAGGGCAGGAAGGAAGGAAGTGGGAGAAAGCGCTTAGAGCAGGGGTGCAGGGCCAGACCTGCCTACCCCACCCTGGGGAGCCAACACAGTCTCCATGACTTCCAATAAAGATAAACAACCAAGTAATTATATTCATCTTATCAGGGTGCAATAACAGTGTCCACCCCACAGCAGCAGACAGCAGCCCCTGTGGGCAGAGTGTGGGCTTCCCAGCCGCCTCCTCGAACTCTTCCTGAAGCCCCCGACCCTGACTTCATTCTCAATGGGAGGGAGAAGGCAGAGGGCAGCGGAAGACTTGTCCTGCCACCATGCTTCCCCCACCCACCCCATCCCCGAGAGGAGCTACTCACAGCCCTTCCCTGACAAGTGTGTGACAAGGGCTGAGCAAGGAGCCAGCTCTTGGACATCGGCTCCAAAAACACCACGGTCAACGTGTGCAAACATCCCTGTGCAAATACACGTCGCCCACTTCTCGCTCATCTCGCACTATCTAAATATATCCCAAGGAAGTAACTTGGCAGTGATGAGAAATTCTGCAGTGGCTCCAAAGTAGCAACAACAAAACACACACACACACACGCTTTGCTCTGTTGTAGGTGCCACGCTGGGTCAAGGACATGCACGGAGACCACACACACCGGCAGTATCTGCCCAACGTGTATTGGGGGTTTGGTCCTGCTGAGGGTTAGTGATCAGTTATTATTAATGTTTAATAGGAAGATGAGATGAGATCTTAGAAGGGAAGGAACTCCATGCAGTTTCCAGGCTGGACGAGCACAGATGCCCTGTCCAAGGGAGATGCTCGGGGGCACACCCAGCCGAGAACACACACACACCCATCCCCACCCCTCTGGGACTCGCTTTAAGACACTGGCATTTTCCACTCCACTTGCCAAGAATGAGCCACCCTGCCCTGCGTGATCCTCCAACCCCTGAAACAAACGCGGCAGTCATGGGGGCGGGCTAGCACACTGCAGGCACCAGTCCTATGCTGCCCCCGCCCCTGCCATCTTCACCAAAGGGAAATGCAGGCTCAGAGAAAGAGACAGACACGCCCAGGACCAGGCCAGGGCGCTCCACATGCCACCATGCTTTCACTCTTTGGATAATTTGGAGAGAGATAGGTTTTTTCCCCCCGCAATGTCCTCAGCAAATCCAGGCTGAGGCAAATCAGCCCTAAGCCCACCCTCTTGGGTACAAGGGCACCAAATTACTAGGAAAATGTGTGACAGTCAAGGGGGTCTGGGCAATCCTCCCAATTGTGCCAGGTCTCCATAGGCCAGGCTGATTCCTAGCTTCCATACAACACCCCAGACCATGTCTTCCCCATCATTCCACTGGACTCGCTCCTGGACCAGTGCACCAGCCTCCTTTGTTCATGGATCTGCCTACTCGTCCTCTTGTCCTCCTTCCTGTCCCCAAGCAGACCTCATGGGCAGGCTCACAATCCAAGAGGACTTTGCTCCAGGCTGCACGCTGCCCTAGGCCCTTCAGTCTCAGCTCCACCCCCATAGGCCCTCCTTCCTGAACATGGCAAGTCTTTTAAGCTTCCAAGTGTTTATACAGGCTCTTCCCTTTCCCTGGAATGCTCTCTTTTTTTTTTGGGGGGGGGGGAGGCAGCGGGGGCGGTTGTCACGCAGCACATGGGATCTTAGTTCTTCGACCAGGTTCAAACCTGTGCCCCCTGCACTGGAATTATGGAGACTTACCACTGTATCGCCAGGGAGCCCCTACCCTGCAATGCTTTTGTCACACTCTTCCCTTTCAGTCACCATCTTCTGCCTCTTTTTTTCTCTTGGGGACCCCCACAAAAAAGCCACTGCATGCAGGAAGCCCTCTGGGTCGAGCCAGGAGGGCCCTCTCTTGGGACATCCAGTGACGGGACCCTTTGCAGCACCATGAGCATCTGCTTACGTCTGTTTTTCTCACTAGACCATCAGATTCTAGAAGGCAAATGGTCTATGAGGCATCTCCAAGCCCAGCTAAAGGCCCAGCAAACCAAAGGCATTTCCAGGCCAGCACAACCTCCAAAAGAAACCTGATGTCTCAGAACCAACACCAGAAACACTGCTTACTCCAATCCCAGCTTTTTAAAGTCAAGAAAAGGGAGGCTCAGGAAGGATAGGGGAGTGTCGACGTCACACCACTGGTGAGCAGCACTGGACCTGTGGCTGGCTAGGCTCTTCATCCTCATCCTCTAGGTCAGCCAAAAGCTCCTACAGCAAGACCCAGCTCAGGAGACGGCCACCAGGACCAAGCATCCAAGAAAGCGGGGTGTCAGAGAGGTCTAGAGGCAGCACAAGAAGAGCTGCTGGCGGGCTCCAGAGCGCAGCAGCAGGGGACGCACAGGCCAGCCTGGAGGCCCCGGGGGAGTCGGCTGGCTCAAGTGCCCTGAGCACTTGCTGGACCAACACAGAAGGAAGGACTGAGGAGAGGACCCAGCATGTGGGGCACTCAACCACATGCGCTATTGCACAACTAATGGCACTAACGACCAATTACACACCGATGCATGCAGGGTACCACACAAGCCTGCGCCCGGCTCCGGGATCCCAGAGAAAGGAGGATTATTTCTGCTGGAGGGTGGGGCCGTCTGGGGCGCTGACATCTGATCAGACACCATCTGTTATTTTTCTCTAATTGTTCCACATGTGTGAAATTCTGATTCTAAGCTAGAATGTGGACTCTGAAAGGCCAAGACTGCGGTCGCTTCCCCTGCCTCCCCCGACCCCTCTCTCCCCAAACATCCATTCCATAGCAGGGCTCCCAGTGGAGACTGAGGGACCACCGATGGGAGGGACAGACCTTCTGTTTCAAAGAGGAGGTATAAAACCAGTGCTGGGTCCCCATAAGTCTGCTTTACCTGCAAAAGCTCCCTGAGCCCAACAAGAAATCCAGCGGGGTCCATGGGTATTGCCAACACCCCCCGTACCCAGAGTCCCCGGAGTGTCACGAAGACCTGGGTCCTCCTAGGCTCTACTGTACACTTCCCGTGTCTCCTACACACGTACCTTCTGCCCCCTCGGCAAGCCTGCATGATAGCAATCACCACCCCCACTTGATAGACTGGGAAAACAGGCTCAGACAGAGGGCCCTTGGTGAGGTCAGCGGCAGGCCCACAAGGAGTCCTTTCCCACATCACACAGCCCGTAATACCCATTCCCTGCCAACAGTGGCTTGCGACAGAAGCCTCACCAGAATCCTCTGGTATGAATCGGAGCCGCTCAGACGCCCCATCTGTGAGAACCACCACCACCACCAGATCAACTGTGGTTTCCCAGGACCAACTCAGCTAAGGGGCACCCCACACCAGGTGGGGTCACGCACACACACACCACGCTATACCCCAGTTTCTACAGTGACACCCACCTTCTCGCTCTCCCGAGGCCTCACCCCCACCCACCCCCCAGCCCCAGCCGAGTTTCCATAGAAGCCCAGAAGAACGCAAACTCCAATTATTCCCTTTCTTGCTTGAATAATGGCCACTTCACAATTCTCCCTGCCCGCACCGGGACCCTCGCCGCTCTGAGCGGGCGCTCAGGCCAGGGAGAGAGAACAAACGGGAGGGGGATGAAAAACACACACAACGGTAAGCTCCAACCCAAACAGAACTAATCCATTCAGAGCCAAAGGAGGCCGAGCAGATGGGAAGCCGGCCTCCCCCGCCCGTCGCCACCCCGGGACCGGAGCCCTTGCCGCAGTGTTGTGATTATAAAGGGTGCCCCAGCCGCACGCTCCCAGGGCCGCCCCCTGCTCCCAGGCACCCGCGGGCAGCGCCTTCATCTGGCTTGTGTTTAGTGTCCTCCCCCAAATCATGTGCCAGGCAGCAGCACAAACACCCCAGCCTTACCACGCAGCGCAGGAGGGAAGGGGGTTCCAACTCTGTACTTTGCTCTCTGGATTCTGAGAGGACTCTGGGCAGGAGGTGTAAAACACCCCCCTGGAGGGCCCCCAACCCTCCCCACGTGCATGATGACATCTTCCTGTGAGGGTGTCTGTGTGTCTGTGTTCCCCTCCACCTGCTCAGCGTGAGGGCACCCCTCTACTGCTCAGTACAAGGCAAGGCTGCACACGACATACTCAGATCCACTAAATGAATGCAGATCACAAGTCGGATTAAATACAATACTGACAGTTTTACTCCTTTAAATCCATTCCCTTCTCTAAACTGTAAGCACCCTGAGAGTAGAAATCTTCTCATTCACCAGGATCTTCCCAACAGCTGGCGCTTCATGGATGCTCCGTGTTTACTTGGTAGGCCAAGAAGGACCGTGCACCACCTTGGGCACACTGAAGCTCAACCTACGGAGAGAAATCCACTACTTCAGAGGATGTTAGGGCAGAATGGGGCTTAAATGTCCCTGTGTCACCCTGCTTGCTCACAAGAGGAAGAAGAGTGACTTGTCTGCAGCCAGACCAAATCAGTGTAGGGAATGCAGGACTCGAACCTGGGCCCTGATGCCCAGCCCTCCCTGGCTGGGGGAACAGAAAGCTACGGAGACAGCGCTGGCTGCTCAGAAGGAGCGGGTAATCTGGCGGGGCAGACGAGACAGACACACGAAACAATTAGTGAACAAGATAACTGCCAGCCTCACGGTATTATACCCTGATATAATAAAGTACATGCTGTACAACACAATTAGAGACAAGAGGGAGGCACGCCGCACTAATTACACAGGACAAAGAGTTAGCAAACGGGAGTCACAGGGGCGCCAGTGTTGTCACAGAGGGCTCTGGAGGCCGAGGGACCCAAGGTGAGCTTGAGGTAGTGGGTGGGGTGGGGGGGATTCCACCAAGCCTCTCCTGATTACCACCCCCTCCTCTGTGCTCCTGCCAGAGCCCCTGTCCAGAGCGGGCCCATCTCCCTGCCCCTCATGGCCCTTGTGTAGGCAAGGCCTACGAGGTGGACTACCTTGAAGGTCAGCCCAGGGGCCGGGGGGTAGGTCCTGGCACTAAGCCGGCCCCTGGTAGTCACTCAAGGAGTCACTGTTTCAATATAAACAATGACGGACGCTATGTGCTGGATGCTGTGCTGAGTCCCTACATGAGCCCTTCATTCAGTTCTTCCGACAACCCCCATGAGGTGAGGATGCACACTTTTGCAGATAACCAGCTCAGACAGGGGACATCACCCTCCCCAAGGCCCATGCTAATAAAATGGCACAGTCAAGAGACAACATAAGACAAGTCCACCCCTCTACAGACCTCATGCTCTTAACTCCCCACACCCACAGGTCTAACATGGAAGCCCCAGCTGCAAAGGGTGCTAAGTACTTGAAGCACAGGCAATTCAAACTGAGATGCGTAAAATACAGACTAGATCTCACAGACTTGGTATGAGAAGTAAGAACGTTAAATAACTGTAATGATTTTTATGCTGATTACGTCTTAAAATGACAGTATTTCGGACATATGTTCATATGACTAAGTAAAGTACACTCTTAAAATTAATTTTACTTGTTTCTTTATACCTTTTTCATGTGCCTACCAGAACATTTAAGATGACATGTCTGGCTCCCATTGTATTCCTATCGGACAGCACTGCCTCCAAGACATTTGCTCCATGAATGACGATGTAGACAAGAGCAAAGGAGAAAGAAGATGGCATCTCAGGCAAGGGGAAGCCCGGAAAGGGCAGCCGAGGGAGAGAGGGGACAGCCCTGAGCCTGTACAGGATGCCCAGGCAGGGCTGAGATCTGAATATAACCAGGCGAGGGTGTGGTCAGGTGTGCAGGAGCCAGGTGACAGAAGGCATGGAAAGTGGGCAGGGCTCTGACCTGCAGCTTCTGGTAAGAAGAACAGGCAGTAAAACTGCTGTGTGGAGCTGGGAGCCAGGAACAATGACTCCATGCGACTTCAGGGACCTTGAACCAGTCACCCCCACCCACCTGCCTTCCAGAAACCAGCAGCAGTGCCTCAATTTCCTGAGTTTGAGGAATTAGAGAGTTCTAGAGTAGGTTTCCTCTGAGGAGCAGGAAACACACATTCCAAATGGGCACCAGACACGGGGGCCCAGGGCTAGCTACTCTCACATAGAACAGCTGAAGAGGCCTTTCCAAGGAAAAGGGCTGAATGAGGGCTTAGGAAGCAGGGTGGGAAAAGCGTTCAGCAGGTGTGGGGGGTGGGGGGAGGGTGCTCCAGAAAGCCAGGTCATTCCACGCGGAAGATCAGTGTGTGCAGAGGCCATGTGAATAGCAGGCAGCCAGAGGCAGAGGCGGAAGAGCAGAGTCCCAGAGGGGTCGCCGGAGCCAGGCCCCAGGATGTTCTACTAATAGAGAACGCTGTTGGTACGACGTTGAAAGCTGAGCTTTGGGGACACTCTCAGAGAACAGACTGGTCCTCACGCATCAGAACAAGCCCTGGCCCTGGACTGAAGGCTGAGCTGTCCTCTGCTGAGGTGAGCCTTGATCCGCTGTAACTGCAGAGAAGGTGATACAGAAAACCCATACCGCCACCCCCATGGAGGGGCGAGGATGCCCGGGACCCGGTGCCACTCTCAGAGGAGCACTCGCGGGCCAGTACATGCACCACAAGAGACAGGAGAAAGTCTGGGCCAACCACGTCTAGCGGGAGGTGCAGCACGGGGTGCACGGCCAGAGGTAACAAATCCAGTTCTGATTACATCCGCACGCTGAAAGCATCAGGCTGTCAACTGGGTAAGAAGGAAGCTGCTACCTTACTCCCCAGGGTCCTTATAAGGAATCAAGAGATTCAGGAGATGTGAACTACCCGGCGCAGACCCGAGCCCTTCCCCTGGCAATGTCACTGGTCCCCCAGTGCCTCCCTTCCCTAGTCCATGGGGTCACAGCACCTGCCTAACATGGCAGGCAGCACACGATAAGCATTCAATAAATAGTAAATTTCCTATTATCAGATGTCACGGCCGAGGAACGGCAAATTAGATCCAGTTAGGAGAGCAGAAAGTTACTTTGGTGAGCAGTCATGGGCCCATGGAATGTTCCTAGACACATAAAAAAAGCTTCAAGCTGGAAGCCACTGGCTTCCTTTGCAGGCTGGGCAACTGGGAGTCACAGAGAAGCAGCAAGACGCCTCAAGTTTGGATGTTTTTATGAAGGATGGGCCATAGGCAGCAGGAAACTCTCTCTTGGTTTCAAGGCTCAAAGAGGGTCATTACTATCTGGTTTTCCATCTAGCAGACTTTTCTCTCCCAGCTTTATCCTTTTTGGCCTGCACCATGTGGCATGTGAGATCTTAGTTCCCTAACCAGGGATCGAACCTGCGCCTCCTGCACTGAAATCTTAACCTATGAACTGCCCAGGAAGACCCTTCTCTCCCGGTTTTGTCCCAAGGCCAGTCACTCTTGCCTGCTAGCTGTTTCCTCTCTGTCATCTATTTATATCTCATCTTCCACCAAGACACCCTTGCATCCTTCTCATGTGTGCAAACTCCCTAACCTCAGGGTCCCATGGAAATGCCATGTTCCTCAGGAGCCCTTCCCAGACGCCCCCTACTATCCAGGCTGGCAGCTCTTGGGTTCCTTTCTTATTCCTTCTTCTGGATGGGAAGCCCTCCCAGGGCTGGACCAAGTCTTGCCTGCACGGAACCCCAGGAGCCTCCCCAGGGAGGCAGAGCTCAGGGAGAGAATGGGAGGAACATGATAAAGCACACCTCGGTGTGTGATAAGCTCTAGCCTGGTGCCGGCCGTGTGTCACAGACGAATCCACTGGAGGACCCGGGGAAAGCTACAGGTCCAAACAGGCATAGAGTTTCAGGCCAAGACACCAAGCTCATTATCGGCAAACATCGGGTTATTTGAAACCAGGCTGTGTAACAGAGGGAAAGTGCCATGGCCACAGTGAGGCCTCACTGACCAGCTTCACCCCTAACCTGGGTGATCCTTGAGATGAATGGGAAAGACAGGGGCAGGGCAGAGTGAGGCCAGCCTCCTGACATTGCTTAAGAACTGTTGCTGGGAGTATCGTTACACAGATGATAACCGTAGTGCACTGTTATTGGGTGCTTCCACGTGCCGAGCACTTACTATGATCACTTCTCACGCCAAGCCCAAGACGTAAATACTTTAGAAGATCCATTTCACAGTGCAGGAAACTGAGGCTTA
>NW_011494816.1:1307253-1329373 GCF_000754665.1 Bison bison bison | reverse complement strand
CTTAGCTTACCGAGGGTCACACAGCGGTAGCTGGCAGAGCTGGTATCTACCTGACACCCACAGGCTCTTCCACTGCGGCCCACCACCATTACTGACCTTGACACTCAACCTGAGGACTCTAATGGTGAAAGACTCAGACAGGATTCCAGCCGCTCCCTGTCCCCACAGCCCCCAGGACGAGAGAAATTCAGGCTTCAAGAGGCCATACTGGCCCCGCTAACTCGGGGTACCCTACGCCCCCATCACATCCTTCTTCTGCTTTTTTGGCCCTAGAACCTGAGGGCACACGGCCTCCTTTGAGGATAATCGCTTCCCCACCCTCCTGGCTGTGCAGCAAATACCCACTCTCCACTCCTAAGTCATCACCTCTTCGACCAATTTTTATACTCACCCTGCATCTCCTCGGCCCTGCAGAACCAACCAGTCTTCCCCGTCCTCCATGCCTGATGCAGCCTGGCTGGGACGCTGCCTGGGACCCACCCCACTGTACTGTGGTCAGGGCTGTTTGTCTCCTTGGTGGGCTCCTCGAGGACAGAGACCCTGCCTTCCTTTATCTCTGAATCTCTAGTGTTCATAGAATGAGCTAAGCAATATTTTAAAGCACATCTCCCTCCCCAGAGCTGCTCATCAGTAGTTAAAACAACAGAAGAGCAGGACAGGTCACTGATCAGAAGGGCAAGGATTCACCATTAGGTCTGCTCTGAAAATTAAGAATACCAAAGAAAGCAAATTTCCTGGCAGTCCAGTGGTTTGGACTCCATGCTTTCATTCATGGGGCCCAGGTTTCAATCCCTGGTGGAGGAACTAAGATCCCACAAGCTGTGTGGCCCAGCCGAAAAATGGCCGTTCCCCCTAAGGAAAAGGCAATCTCTGCCGGTGGCTGTATAGAAAAATCCCACTGGTTTGGAATGATTAGGGATAAGAGATAAAAAGCTGGTCTGATTACCTCTGTAACAAAGTTATACCACCCTCTGATGGGCTGTACGAGGCACACACAGAGCATGTAAGCCCATGAAGCATGCCAACTTCCAGCAGCGTAGACCATCAAATAGACTTCCTCATCTTACTGACACTCTACTTTGCTGGGCAAACCTGCCTCCCAAGCTTGGCCTGAGTGAGTGAGGCATGAGTTCTGTATGGAGGGAGGTTATAAAATTTCTACCAGACCCCATCAAACTGAGCTGCCTCCAAACAAGATACATTTTTTTGCAAGTAGCCTAATGAGAGCAGATGCTGCTGCTGAGACAGGCCAGGGGGACTCAACACTGGCCTGCACAGACTTTAGCCACGATGTGGTAACCAGATCACCAAGGAAGCACCAGCGCCCTTTTGCTACAGACAGAGAAAGGAAATGAAGCTGGTTCTCAAAACAGTCAGCCTTGAGTTTCATTGATACCTTGGGAAACGTTCCTACTAGTATGCGAGGCCCATCGCACTCTGAGAAATTATCTGTCCCTTCCACATGTACACAATGGGCTGAGAAAACGCCAGGCAGATGGAAAGTTGCCTTCTCTGCTGCTCACTGTTTCTGACACCACACGGTCACTCAAAGACCCTGGAGTGGTCCCGAAAATCCCCAGATCCCCAAATGCCCTGTGCTCAGAAATAACCCAAAGCTTTAGCCGCTGCCAAGAAAAGGAAAAAGAAAGAAAACCCCAGGAACACACCAAATCCATGTCCAACTCCTTTGCCCCCTGGAACAAAACCCATTGCAGACGCACACAAAGCAGGGTAGGCTGGACAAAGGAGAAGCCAGGTCACACTCGACGAGGCGCTTTCTTGTCGTTTCCAAAACAGAACTGTCCTCTATTAAAATGCTCTTGTTGCTCGGATGTTGGTGCGGGAGGGAGGGGGGCACAAATCTCAAAACAAAAGGCGAGGCAAGGCGGGAGGGGAGGCCCTGAGCGAGCTAGCAAGGGCAGCTTCTTCTCCCCGCACACTTCCAAGCCTTTGAATGCCCGCAGACCTCGGCCCGGAGCTGGCAGCTGTCTGTTATTATCCCGGCAACTCCAAGGGCCCCAGCACTAGGGAGCACGTCCCGAGCAGGTGAACGCCATCTGCCCGGCTCTGACGAGATGCCCAGCTCTGTGCCTGCTGCTGCCAGCAGGCCGCGGGGACTTCGGGGAGGTACGGCCAGCCTCCTACCCTCTCTCCGCCCATTCTTCAATGCTTAGCCCGGCTTTCTTCACGCTCCCTGGGGGGCTGCAGGCTCAGTCACTACCTGGCATTTATCGCAGAGGGGGAGCTCTTTTAAAAAACACTTGGTCACCTTTCACAGAAATTTCGAAAGGCATTGAGAGTATGGAGGTTTTTTTCTGGTGGAGGGGGGTAGTTTGCACAGAGTTGGGTATCCACAGGAAAACAGGGCCCATTGACACACCTTCCAGAGGCTCATTTGAAGAAGGGGCTTTAATTAATCTACAAAGAGAAAAAAAGTTTTCTACCTGCCTTTTAAAAAGCACTCCTTGCATTAGCTAACACAGTCCCAGTACACCCCAGCCCATTTCCTCCCACCCCGCTCTGGCTGTTTTAATTGGGGTAAGTGGTTCCCTGATGCCATCTACAAAGTACTAGTCCAGACCTTGGGGAGAACAAGAGCTAAGTGGAAAAGCGGGGCTGGGGCGGGCAGCATCCCTGATGGGAGTCGGGAGAAAGGCCGGGTATCAGGTCCTGCCTGTTCCACTCCTGGGAAGAGGAGCATTCCCCCACTTACAGTGTTTTCACTGGCTGCTCCGCCAGACAACTGAAATGCCTATAATGTGTGACAGGCAGGGCAAGGTGAGCCTGTCTGCCTGTGAGACTGGGTCTCTGCACTGAGGGCTGATGGCAGCTAGAAGGAGCCAGGTCCCCACCCTCAGCTCTCCAGGGCCTCGAGCGGCTTCACAGGTGTCCCAAGTTACATGTGCTAGGGTCTATTTCCCCCGACGACCACTAGTGACTAGTGACAACACCAAGGCCGAGACTCTGCCGGGAAAGCAAGGAGGGGACAGGCACGGGGAGAGAACGGGTCACCCCAGAAGGGGGCAGCAGAGGGACAGCCTGGCCCTGGGCAGCCCGGCCTCAAGGCAGAAACCCACCAACAGCTCTGAGTGAGAACCAAGGTCCTCTTAGGCTGGAAATATTCACACGAAGAGGTGGGAAGGGCTGAGCTGGGAACGCGCTCTGCTTATGAACAAAAGCCAGAAAGCAGCAAGGTGGTGTGGAGAACCTGGAGGGCAAAGCTGGGTCCAACCCCTACTGGATTCCCAGGCCCTGGGGGGCGTAGGGGCCAAATGAAGGAAGATAAGCACCCTGCCTAATCTGTGGGGCTGTTGTGGGGCTCATGAAGGACAGGAGAGGCCAAGGGCTTGGAAAACTAAAAGGACTGTACCAACACGAGCCCCAGATTGAGGCTATTCTGAAGAACTCTCATCAGAACACACAAGCCAGACACATAGCCACAAGGATAAGACATGACCGCCATGTCATGTCCACCATCACCACAACTGCTCAGGGAGGGAGCTACAAATCAGTGGGCTATGCAAAGCAGCCCAACTACCTTGAACCCTTCCACCGGCCACCTCCATCCCTACTCCCATGTCTGGTGCATACACAGGTCTGCAGCTAGAGAACGGGCCAAGTTACTGTCACTAGGAAAAAGCAATAAGACAGCACAGAGTCCTGGTGTCATTCTCCCACAGCCCAGGCTCTGCAGCCTCACACCTACAGCAGCCAGGCCTCTCCCTGCAGCTGATGGAGGCTCTGGGACACATCTGTCTTAGCCTAAACCCAACTGCTTCTCTCCAGCTCTCACTGGCCAATCGGCCTTCCTCATTCTTGTGCAACAAAGTGGCAGCCCACAGGAAAAAGGGCTTCAGCACACACCGCCAGCTCTGAACTTTGCAGTATTTCAAAGGAAAGGGAGAGTGTCTGGGGCAAGTGGTCAGAGGGGGGCTTCTTTTTCCAAGGAGGGTGAAGCTCACAGTGTGCCTGGAAGGACAGGCAGGATTTCATACAGAACCTGAGAACCCTTTCCATGCACTTCTTCACAGTCCCCACCCCAAGCAAAGCAAGAGTCGACCGTCCCTGTGCCCCTAAGGCTGTCCCATCAGGACATCACAGATCCTGAGCCCAGCGTTCAGATCAGACCAACCCCCATGCCCGGGGTGCCAGGGCTCACAACCTGCTGGTCCCACTTGGGGACAGTGTACAGCTGAAGCGCCTGGGTGTCCCTTCCGTTGGGAGGAGAGGGGGTGACAGTCCAGCTTCCTGGAAACATCTCCACTCTGAATCCACTTTGGAAAGGCAGGCCCAGGGCGGGCGGAGGCCAGGGAGGGGCTGGGATGGGAACATCCTGTCTACAACAGAGCAGAGTAGGGACTGAGGGCTGCCCACGTGTGCTTCAGGCTCTTTTTTTTTTTTTCCCTTCATTGAGCAGGAAGTGTTCATTCGACCGACAAACAAGCATCTGGGGGTCGTGGTAGGGTTAGGGCGGTGAAGCCAACCTCTGATTTGTGGAAGTGAACAATCCAAGACAATGGGTGTGTGACAGCAGAGAAATCGGCTCCAGATGCAGGCCAGAGCCAGCTGCCCAGGGACCGATCGGGTAATCAATCCTGTTGATATGTTTATTCTCAAAAAGAAGACCTGGGGGTGGGGGCTGCGGTCACTGCCGATAAGACAATGGAAGGCAGCTGGGAGCAGGGTCCTGTGACCCTCCCTCCTGCCTGCATGGTCTGCAGGTTGCACAGTTCTCTCCTGACTCAGGGCTTCCCTGCTCCCCAGCCAGGAAGAGGATGGGGGTGGGGGAGATGACCACACCAAAGCCTGCTGTGTGCTGGTTTCTGACGGCCAAAGTCAAGTCCCCTGGGGACCTGTGCCAAAGTGCGAAGGCCCAGATTGCCCCATTCCCCCACGGCTGCAGGCTGCCCATTGCCTCTGTGCAGAGGTCTTAAGCAGATGCTCCTTAGGGTCAAGATAACTAAGTTTCCCTGAACCTCAGGGCAGCAAGCATGAACTCTGGGATTTTCACTTTCCAGGCCTGGAAGGTACCAGAGGGGCCAAGATGTAATATAGGGGCTGGGAGGGGCCTTGCCAGCCAGTTAATAAGGAGCAAAGTTAGTGCCAGCACCCAAATTTCCCCTCCTATTTGAGGGCTCTTCCCAGGAGTTCTCAAAGAGAAGGGAAAGAGCACCCAGCCCAACATGTAACCCTAGACCCAGTCTCCAAGGGGCGACAGGATCACTTGGTTCTCTGGTGAGGGTGGGGGTAGGTGACCACACCATGACAAACCACACCAACCCAATGTGTGTGACACACCCAAAAAAGCTTTTCTGAGGACATACCATGTAGCACAAACTCCGTGGAGAAGCAGTGAATAAAAAGGACTTTCCATTTTACAGACCCACGGGTATAAGAACCCTTCTATATATGTCACAGTGTGACCAAGAGCTGAGGTCCTCAAAAAACTAAAAGATTTGTTAAGCAGATTGTTAAATCGATGGGACTTGGGGCCTGAAACCTCTAATTCTGCTTCCCTGGACAAATATTCTATAACCTGACCTTTTTCTTTAGATCCTTCGTAAAAAGGACCTCCAAAGGCTCTAGAGAGAACGTCTCTGGAGTAGTAGAGGCTACTCTGGAGTAGTAGCGCCTCATTAGGTATTGAGCTCCCCGTCACTGGCTGTATCCCAGTAGGGACTGGGGTGCTGGCTTCCAACATCCCTTCCCAGCATGGAAATTCCATGCAGTCACAAGCCGGCTGAGAACAAACACTGGGCAAGGCAGGGATACTTGTTGATTTGACCAACCTTCCTGCTTGGTAAGGGAAGCCCCCATCGCACAGGGAAGGGAGAAGGGAGTCGAAAATCCGAAGAACAAAAGAACGGGAGAGCTTGTCACTCCAGCCCTGATCATCCATGGCACCGTCTCCAGCCATCTGTCACATCATATAGAAACTCCCTGTGTGATTCTGTCTGCCTGGAGAGACTGCTGGCTCCCATCCATCTCCCTATCCCCACTGAGCCTGGTGCCCAGGAGGCCCCATACACACTGTTGAACAGAAAGATGAACCAGGGCACTCCCAGAGCCTTCTTGTACAGAGGAAGCACCGGCTGTGCCCACTCTCGGGGTTGCAGCTCTCCTGGTCTTCCTCCATCTCCGAGAGCACGGGCAACTCAGGCAGCAGCACGAGGGCGCGCCCGCTCTACCTTTGTTCCCTCCAGCCCCCGTCTCTTCTCTCTCCTGGGCGGCTGAGAGTGTCTGGCAGTCAGGGGACAGAAAGGACTCACCACGCTCCCCTTGGCGAGCGAGCACATCGCAGTTGGACTTGGTAGTTAGTACAAAAAGTAGGAAAGTCTGAGTTATAAAATTTTTCATCTAGGGCAAAGAAAGACCTTCCTTTAAATACTTGTTTTATAATCTCCAGTCCAAGTAAAAATGCAGTTACAATAGCCATTTGTCTATTCGAGCATCAGTACACATCAAGATGATCCTTTGGAAAATAATTTGGCAACGGGACACAAGGATCTTGAAAGGAGAGGTTCATACTTTCTGACCTAGTAATTTCACTTCTGGGAATTTATTCCAAGGAAACCATCCAAAATGAAATGCAAAGATGTTCACTGCAGTGTTATATACGATGGCGGGATGCGGAGGGGGAGGGCAGGAAGGAATATCCAGTAATAGAGAAATAGTTAAATAAAACCAGCCATTAGAGGATAATTAGGAGTAAGTGGAAACACGCTTATCAAAAGAAAAAGCGGCAGACCACAAACACATGCTCAGACCCGGACAACATTTTGTCCAAGTCTAGAAGTTGTGATAAGATAATGGTAGACTGAATGTTTTCCTTTCACTTTCCAAACTTCCCCTTAAGTTGTCTTTAAAACACAAAGGGCACCAGACTCAAGGCAGGCGGAGACAAAAACCTGGGTCTCCAACCTGCTTTGAGATGTCGACCTCGAAGCCTCCAGGCCAGGGACTTCAGCAAGGGGAGAAGAGGAAGGGAAGACGGAACCACGGCAGACAGACCTGGTTTCCAGCCCTGTTAACACGACACCTCCAAGAATGACATTTAACCAACAGGAACCTTCTGGGAATATTGAAATATCCTCCAAAAAACCAAACCAGGCAGGCAGGCTTTATAAATAGTGTGCATGCGTGTACAGAAAGCCATCATTTTCAGTAGAGAGAGAGACAGAGACACCATTCCATTCTCCAACAGCAGCAGTGGCCAACTTTCCACCCCAATCAGCCATCTGGGGCTCAAAGGGAAGGTGTCAGATTGATCACCAGGGTTGGATTAATTTTTTTTTTCCCCTTCTTAAATCCCCTTAACTGAGAAAGCAGCTTGAGCCAATTCTGCTTTTCTCACAGACACCAAAACACCAAGCTATAGTTACACCAGTTCATCTTCACACCCCCAGAGTTTGGGGGAGGGGGAAGATGAAGCTTTCCAAGCAGCTCTCTGCAGAGTCTTACCTCCTGGTGGAGAAGCTGGAAGCCCGGGCTTAAAGGAACAGGATGCTGGGGAAGGACCAGGTCTCCAGCCTTCCCCCACCCCCCAGGTCCCCTCCTGATGAAGCAGGTGACAGTACCTCCCAGAAACCTCTCCAGATCCCCAAGCCCAAGTGTGGAATCTTCGCCACTCCTCTGCTCTCCCACTGTAAAAATTTCTGGATCATTATACTACGTGCACTAACCTGATCTATACCAGTTAATATCTCCTTAAAGCTTATTGAGTAAGTGATGGGAAATAAGTATATCCTGTCCCAGGGCATACCCAGCACCTCCCTCCTATGATTTAATTTTCTACACTCAGCAACCTGATGAGTGAGTATGCCCATTTTATAGATGAGCAAACCGAGGCTCGCAAACACTGCAATTCTGTGGCCAAATATTTAGTATTCTAGGTTTTCAGTGCCACACTGGCTGCTGCAGATCATGCTCAATGGAAAAGAGCTGGGGACCAACCACTATAAGCACCAAGTAAGTATCAAGTGCTTCTATATGTACTCTTTCTAATCCTTATAACAATCACAAGCAAAGACCACCTCCTCATCGCCAAACTCTGGAAGGGAACACAGGCTCAGAGATAAGCCAACTTAAATCTCACACAGCTTTCAAGTAATGAGCAGGACTTGAGTCTAGGTCATGGAACTAAATCAGAACCAAGGCCCACGTCCCCACGAATGGCAACTGTTTAATCGTCAAAATTAAATCCCAGGAATGGGACTGTAAACCCCTGTGTAGCTCCCAGCCAAGCTACACCAGCCACCATGTAGGTACTCAGACGTGCTTTTGTTGGAAAGGAAGGGAGACAAAAACCAGGGAAGGGGAACCCTTGAGGACTCCCCCATAACAGGAATTCTCCTGGAAGGAGGGCACTGCCTCATAGCTCAGCTTCCTGCTACAGAACCCACCCTTAGTCCAACTACTGGAAAGGCCCTTAACGTCCCAGTGCAAGCCCACTCCCTGGGTTACTTGCCTTTAACTCCCTGGGTTACCCAGACCATGCCTGAGTTTGTTAATGATCAATCCTCCAGGCAGGCGCCAGCTTTCCAAAGGGACAATGACCACCTCCAGGAAAAATGGCCCAAAGCAGGTTCTGCATCAATTTATTAGGCTGTAAAACAGGGTCCTGAAGAAAGCGGGGACAGCTAAGACATGGTGTTTCCGGTATTTTTATTGTTCTTTTGTTGGCCCTTCTCTTTGAAGAAGGCAGGTGGTCTGGGACGTCCAAGCAAAGAGTCAACCACAAAGATTAGTGCTGGGGAGACTGGTCTCAAACTCACAGTCTGGACAGACCTCACTATTTTTCAGGCTTTCATAGAAGAGGGGCTCCGTCAGTTCCAGATCTCTGAAATGTAACGACCCCTGCCTCCTGCCACCCACTCCCATACGGGAACCTGACTCATTCCAGGCAGGTGGGAGAGAATAGGACTTCAAGCTCTCTCCAGGGGCTTCCAGTCCAGGGGAAAGGAGATTCAACACAAATATAGGTGACTTCCGGAGGGGTTGGAAAGCACCAAATAAAAGTTATGTGGAAGAAAAGACAATTTCTGAGATGAGAAATGCTGACACCGCCAAAAAAAAAACCAAAAACCAAGGAGGGGAGAGGCCCAACTTCAAAGACAACATGAAACAGGTTTTAAAGGTAATACCCAAGCTGCTGGGCAGTCAGTCAGGATCCTGAGCATCATCCAGGTGCTAGGAAGCTGGGGCAGAGACTGGGCGGGGGAGACAAGCAAATAAATATCTTCAATCCACAGAGGTAAGCTCCAGAGGCTGTCTCGGGAACCAAAGCAACCTGTCGGATGCCTGGCATGTAGGAGGCATGCAACCAGTGAATTTGGGAAAGGGAGGGAGGAGGTGGGGGGAGGGAGGGAAAGCAGGAAGAAGGAGCAGTTTATTCTACCTTGCGGGGGGTCAGGGAAGACGTGCTGGGAAAAGAACTGAGAGCCCAGTTGTCAAGGGACACCTGACCTCCAAGCAAGCAAAAGGAGCGTCCACGTTCTGGGCAGAGGGGACGGCACGTGCAAAGGCACGGTGGTAAAGGGAATGTGGCGTGACCAGAAGGAGCCCTTCTGGTCATGCCTGAGGGATGAGGAGGCTGTGGGCAAAGGACAGTCTGCTTCATCCTGAAGCAGAGAAGAAAGAGACTCCTTGAGATACACAGACATGGGTGCAGCAGGGCCCTATGAACATTTCAGAGGAAACTCTGGCAGCACCTGGCAGTTTCTATTCATCCCAGCGCCCCCGCCCCCCAACACACATACCCTGTTTCCAGATGAGGAAACTGAGGACTCAAGTTGGGCAATCTCTTGCCTGAGGTCAAGTGACTGGATGGTGTCCATCCCTGGCTTCTGTCCCAGGGCTCGCATCCTGAAAGCTCTCACCACATTACCTAAGTATCCCACAGATGCTGCAGGGTAGCCCGACGGCTAGGGGCCTCCGAGGGTCTTCACCTGCCTGGGCCCCAGACTCTTCCTCCTGTGAAAAGTGGGGGCATTGATGTCGACCCTTGAGAGGTGCTTAGCACATCAAATAAAGGATGTGTATCACTCAGCAAGATGACGTGCTTGCACACAATGAGCTCCTACGAGGAGGGCAGACAAGATGCCTTCATTCATTCAAACATCCTTGAGTGTCTACTGTGCGCTGTTCTAATCAGTCAGGGGAGGACAAATTAAAGGGAGCTGGAGTCCATCAAGGTACAAATAGAAAGACTGGCCCTCACAGTGGAGGACTGGGAGAAGGGGGGAATCTGAGTCCTTTGATTTATACAGTGAGGGAATTAGGTAAGCAAGGAAGAGAGTAAAACCATAAAGTTTTCCGCATTGCTTGATGGCTTAAGACATAAAAACAGAAAGCTGGCTGCGAAAGAGGCTGGAAAAATGGAATGCCAACTGCTCTACTGTGCCCCTTCCAAAGCCCTGGGACTCAAAACTTAGCAGGTCTACCCGACACCCAAGGCTGCAGGTGGGGAAGACAGAGGGCACAGATCCATAGGTGTGGTCCTCGCTGCAGCCTTCCCAAGGGGCGGTTTTTAAGATCACTGCACAGGAAGGTTCTGGTCTGGTCACATGTCTCTGCTCTACCCCTGCCCCTGGCTGTCAGGACAGGTTGACCAGGCAAGAGAGAGTTAACATACAGTTCTGACAGTAACAGGTGGTTAACAGAACTGACAAGGACTAAAGAATCTCGTGGACTTGAGGTTTCATGTGGCACGAGGCAAGTGGAATGCATCAGTGGGTTGAGGTGGACGTGCATGCACCCACCAGCGTAGACAGGGGACACCCCACTCTGATCCAGGTCTACACTAAGGCACTGCCCGCCTCCACTTCCCTGGGCCAGAAGGCGGGGCCCTCAAGGGCCCACAAAGTAATTTGGTCTTATCACTACCACCTAATAATGTATCTGGCACATAAATGTAAGACGACACCGACCTAATACCAAACAATAACAGCCAGGCCAAGTCAAGTTAGGTGTCCACTGAACAGATGCAGAAGACGAAGGCCCTTTCTCCTAGGAAGGACAGAAGGAAAAAGCTTTGGACTTGAGAAATGGAGTATTTCCTGCCATATCGATAACCAAGGATGTCACAGTCATCAGTGATTCCAGCCCTCCAGGGCACTCGGGAAGGAGAACACCTGTGCAGCCATCAGGTTGCAGCCACTCCCTACAGGGAGCCCCAAAGAACTTGGGATGTGTTCTTCAGGATACCGGCCCCAGATAGCTGAGATGCACAGGAAAGTGAGCCCAGACTCTTGAATCTTCCCACATGTAGAAAAGCACTAAATTCTTCAATGTGAGATATTTGGTTTTAATTCACAAAAATACTTTTGATGTTCAGACCACCTGCCCTCTGTTGCAAACTTCTATATAATCTACCTCTTCCCCCTACCTCCTCCAAGCAGTTCTCTCAGGATTACTTGAGATGCTGTCTCTCAAGCTTAAGTCCTAGAACTTTCCCCTGAATAAAACATAACTCTCAACTTTTTCATTGCGACTATCTTTTCAAGCCGACAGGCTCCAAGGAGGAAGTCAGAAACCATACTCCATCCCAATCAACTCTGCCAAGTTCCAACAATCCACTTATACCTCCAGGTCAACTGGCATTACCTGGTAGCTCTGAAAGTCCAACACAGCACCTGTCTAAGGGCAGGCACCCCATACAATCACTGGGTTCCTCCAGAACTATACCAGATATGCTACTGGGGTGCTAGGAATAAAAACATAGAACATCTCTGCCTGCTGGGACAATACTGATAAATAAGGACTTACACTCCACACAGTCTGTTCGTTGAACCCTCCCTCACCTATAAATTTCAAGAAACTCAGGAGGAGACTTCAGGCTTCTAGAACAAAGAGATGGTAAGGATCTTTGAATTATTAGGACATTTAGGAGGTAGGAGGGTAGTTGCAAGAGGAAAGAGGTTCAGGGTCCTTCACCCTCCCCCACTTCAGCCCCCAGAACCAATGGGCACCCCTCGAGCAAGTCAATTAAGCTCCCAGAGCACCTAAAAACAACTCTTTAGTTGGGAAAGAAATCTAGGTCCCAAAACTCTGCCTCCAGGGCTTAATTAGCTTTGTAAAAGGCCAGGAGATGCACAGATAATAGGTACTTTCGCCCAAGGCGGAGGAAAAAGTAAACTACTCCAAGAAACACAGGCCAGATCCTCGGGCCCAGCCCCCAGAACCCCTCCAGCAGGTGGGGCTGGGAGTCAGGCCCTGGAAACCAGTTCCTCCAGCAGGGCGGGATGCCAAGGTGTGCTGCTGGAACCAGGCTCCCTCTCTTCCCTGCAGAAGGGGGTGCTCCAGTCTCCTGTCTCGGCCTGCTTTCCAGACCCTGTCCCAACAGGCAGGAGAGGACTGCTCCTGGCCTTACAGCCGTGCTTTCTGCCTTCAGGCAAGCAGAGGGAAGGGTAAAGGCCTGCAGAGGCGGTAGGTGCTTGCGCGCAGGGAAAGCTCATCTTGGATTCCAGAAGCCAGGATTCCAGGAACAGTGGGGACGCGCACTGAATTAACAGAATTCTCACCTGTTCTTGAGGGGGAAAGGATGGACTCTGGAAGGAGCAGGGGAAGGCCCTGACCTACACAGAGTTTCCAGCTCTGAGGCTTCTACCAGTGAGGCTGCAAAGGCTAGGGGGAGGGCAGTGGGGATTTAGTGAAAAAGAGGAGCTCCTCCTTCAGGTTGGCATGGGCCCATCGCAGCAGGATAAGCAAGTGGGGTGCAGTAGGTAAGCTATGTATCCCCACCAGATTTATGGGGCACCATTTACAGAAAGTCAGTGCTGTACCAGGGACTATCTTAAACATTTTACAAGAATTAACTCATTTCATCCTCAAGCATGCCTGCAGAATGATCTTCATCCCCATACAGATACAGAGTGGAGGACAGAGAGACTGGGGACTTGGGGACCATTGTTGTTCCTTCTCGTCTTCCTTTTGCTCAACCCAGGGCCCCTCTCTTCCAAATCATGTATCTTTCCTTTTTCAAATGCCCCTGAATTCCTGAGGTTACCAACCAAGAAAACTGGAGTTCAAACCCAGGTCTATGGGCTCCAAAGTCCCAGCTCATGGATATCATCTTCTTCCAAAAGGAAGAAGTCTCTAGTCATAGGAACCAGAAGTACGGCTGGACCAACAAAGACCTACTGTAGAGCACAGGGAACTCTGCTCAGTATTCTGTAATAATCCAAATGGGAAAAGAACCTGAAGAAGAATAGCACGTGTACAGGCTTAAAAAAAGAAGTGTAGGTGGACTCTCACTAGTCTCTGGGGCTGTGGATAAGCCTCATCACAACAAAGAGCCTCTTCAGCGATCAGGGAAGAATCAAGGAAGGAGTGTGTCCCCCCAGACAGTCCTTGGCAGGGTCCCATCAGCTAAGCAAGACTGGAGCCCGGCTCAGCCTCTATTCCCCTGCTAGGTTTCTGCTGCAGGGTCTCTAACTGCTCCTGATGCGGGCCCCAACCCTCATCCAGAGAACACTTCACCCAGGGATCCCACGGGTTGGGGTAGGCAGCCATCCCTGCAGAGTACTGTCCATCCCCAGGACGCTCCCCAGAAACCCTGAAAGACCGCACCTGCCCACATGGCATGCAGGCATCCTATCACCATGGCGATGGAGGCAGGCCCTCTGCGTGGAGAGAAAACCGGCCTGATTTACAGAATTTACCAAATGGGTCCGTTTTTCACCACGTTCCAGTCCTTTTGGGAAAACTCCAGGTTTTTAGGAGGAGTAGATTAATGGTAGGGAGTTAATGGGGCAGTGATATATCCTGCCTGAAATTTTTTGAAAAGTTCTGCGTTGAGGCGTCCAAGTCCAGTGGACCTGCTGTGATTTAGGATGGCGGCCCCTGAGAACAGGCAGGCCCGATACGTCAGTAAATCTGCTAAACGAGGTCGTTTCTGGAGGGCGGTTTTCAAGATATATGGCCTGACATGTTGCCAAACTTCCCAGCTAGCTGAGCCCCAAATGTGAAGACAAAGGAGCACGCCAGGCGGGAAGTCGGCCCCACTCCTCAGAGAGGGAGGAAAGTACGGTGGAGCAGGCGGCACTGGGGAACCAGGCAGAACTGGGCTGAGGTTCTCTTGGCTTTCTGCTTAGGTGGGAGAAACGGTTCAAGAATAAAGGAGCTTCAGGGATGGAGGGTGTGACGGGAAGGAGGCACCAGAGGGAGGGGATATATGTATACTTATAGCTGATTCACACTATTGTACAGCAGAAACTAACTCAACATTATAAAGCAATTATATTTCAATTAAAAAATAAAGTAAGAAAAAAAAGAATAAAGGAGTTTCAGAGTGTAGAGCCAAAGGAAACGGATAGATCACTACTGAGTCTCCACTGAATCAGCAGGAAGACAGCGCCTCAGACATCAGTACACGTGGCAGCCAGTGTCTCAGCCAGGACCTGATGTTATGCGGGCAATGGCGCCCTGCCCACCCTTCCAAATCCCAGCCAGACCCCATAGCCCAGCCTGCCCTTTTTCCGGAGAGTTTCTGATCCCATGGAGAGAAGGCAGGACGGAAACATGTTTTTCTAGATCAAGTATCATCAGGCTTTCCTGCTCCATCGGACCTATAGACATTGCCTGAACACAGGAGCTGAGGGTGGGTCCTCTCCTCTGACAAGCCCTTCGGGGCAAGGTCACACACAACATATCAAATCTTTCTACGGGCTGGCCACAGTCACTCCTCCCGTGAAGACTCGAAGCTCCCTTACTGTGAGGCTCCCAATGCTGTAAAAGTCCGTATCAGATCAATTACGATGCCATCATCCCCCATTACCTTTGCTGGAGGATTGGATGATTGGATTAATTTATAATCTGCCTTCCTGGTTGTTTTTTGCCTATTGCTCTCTTTACACCAAAATCACATGTAAGTAGAACTTAATCAAATGGTCCAAAAAGGTATTTGACTTTGTCTTGACTGCTGATGTCAATTCATTAGAGACATTTACTGCTTCTTCTCTGGTTTTCTCCACACTCCTCACCTTGCTTTGAAATTCCCAGAACCAAACCTCTCATCTGTGGACAACACAGTGGCAAAGATAATCCAAGGGAAATTCCTGCTTGACATCAGGGGCTGCGCTTTTGGGTGGGGCCCCTGACTCCTTCATGTAAAGGCTTTGTGAGCACCGACTGGGAACCAGGTACAGTGGGCCAGGCACTACCGCTGGGTCCCTTTCGGCGGAGAGAGTGCTGCTGCTGGCTGCCACAGCAGCTCAAACTCAAATCTCCCTCCTGGAGCTCAGGGTAATCTGATGATCGCAGTGGATAATTAGAGTCTCTTATCAAAACAATTAGCGGATGAATGAACAGCCAGTCCTGTCTCTGACACAACTGCACAGGAGCAGCCATGAGAGGGGGAGGCAGAGGCAGGGGAAATGACGAACTCCAGCCTCCCGCCATCCTGCTCGAGCCTCTGGAGCGGGAGACACAGAGCTCCAGGCCCACCTCCGGCCTCGCAGCACCCTCCCCCACCCCAGGATCTGCCCGGAATGCCCTCCCCCTCCCCAGCGCCTTCCCTTTTTTAGCCAGGTCAGGCTCTCTGCCCTCCTCCTTAGTGAGGTGTCAGCCGAGCCCTGCTCCCTGCAGAATATCCCCGCCATCCGGCTCCGTCTGTGCTCCCACAGTTGGCATCACATTCTCTATTTAACGGGGCTGGGACACCCGGGGGCAGGACTCCGAGACCTCTGACTTCACGCAGCTCTTGGCACAGGGATGGGGCTCCATAAATGTTTGTGGAGCACATGAGTGAGCCCGGCCGGCTTCTCCCTCACAGCTGACACGAAGTGTTTCATGGGAATACCCAGGCCGTTCCACCCAGTGCCCCCGTCTGCAATTTCATTAGCTAATGTTTAAAATTCAAAGCTCCTCCATCACTCCCGTGTCTCCCCATCTGTAAACAAGCCTGGGAGTCCGATACCATTTGTTCCCACCAGCAAAAATACACAAGAGTTAGCTGGGAAGCCCTCTGGAAATATAATCCGAAGTAGCCCAGGTCAGATGGTGGGAATGGTTTGCCCCAAGAGTTGGTCCTCCTTGTTTGGTTTCAGATTCAGGAGACAGGGCCCAAGGAGAAGATGGGGGTGACTATGGGGCTTTTACCAACAGGCGACATGATGTTTTCTAAGCAGACACCTGCGATGGAGGCACCCTCTGGAGTCTGGCCTCTCTAGGATCTTACCCAGCGTCCTATCCAAAAGCCATACTGCTGGAGCATGCTGATGGGAGTGGAGTGTCCCCCATCCCCACTTCCTACGTTCAGCAGAAAAGGGAAAGGAGAAGGAAGGAGAGAATAAAGAGAAAGGCAAGGGCCCCAGCAGTTCTCCATCTGCTTTGTTTTCCACCAAGTTCTTTTCAAGGCCCGGGTTCTGCTAAGCCCTCGAAAGCTACGACATCATCTGTCCACTTCCCCTCCGCAATCTGCCGCCCTGCCCGCCCCTGACAGCCATCAATCACTCTGTAATGTGCTGACCTCAAGGCTCTGGGGACAGAATTTTCAAGTCAAATGTAGCCGTTAACATAAATAAAGCATTGCCCTGGATTTCTCTCTCTCTCCCTTTCTCTCTCTCTTCCTTTCTCTCCCTCTCTCCTCTCTCTTTATGATTCTGCAGCTGCTGCTGGGGACTCGGTAGGCAGCAAAAGTGAGGGCAGACAGGCACAGAGGAATGGCAATTCTACTTTTCTGAGTCATAACAATTATGACGTTGTGGTAAGAATATTTTCTATGAATTTTTAAGTACCAGTTATCCTGTTTTACAATTGTCCCTGGGGAAAGGATGGCCAATTCAACAGGACTGAAGGCTACTACTCAACTGTCCTGAGCAAGGCAGACCCCAGGGTCCCTTCGGCACCCACCCCATCTTGTCCCTTTAGCTGGGGCTCACTCTGCTTCTTCAATAAAGCAGTTGTCCTTTAAGCACATTTATATGCAAAAGACTTCCATATACCAAATATAGTTCTGGAAGCCAGCATTTATTTTTAAACATGAAGAAGAGTCTCCCATAATAAAGCTCATGATGAATGTTGTGATCCTCAAAATGGTTTTTAGGGGAAGAGGAAGAGCAACTAGAGGGGCTGAGAGAAGAATGGGGGCTTTCACCCCGGGGTCTCCCCCTTCTGCTCCACAGGCACATAACATCCCAGACCTCAGACCCAGGCAGATTCCATGCGGGGAGAGGCCTCCCGCCCTCCCATCCTCTCTCTGCATCCTGACAGCAACACGCTGGGGACCCAGCAAAGGAACAATGAGCACAGCCAAGGTCCCCAATGCCAAAGGGACGGTCCCCAGAGATATAACCCACTAACCCAGAACAGGGGAGGTGGCCCTACAGAAGCCCAGTGTCTGGCAGAGCTCCACTCACTGGGCATGGTCAGGACCTCTGAGTCACCAGCTCAGCCCACCTGAGACAGCAGATCTAGGCAATGAAATGCATCAGGCCAGGGTTGGTGGGCGGGGGGACTCTAGTTCTGGCATGGCTGCTGATTTTCTGTGTGACCCTGGCCAAGTCACTTTCCCTCTCTGGGCCTCCATTTCCTCATCTACATAATGGGGGAAGCCAGGGTAGAGGGACGCCTCCAGGTCCCTTCCAGGCCTAACCCTGCACAACTACCCATCTAACCAGAAGTTCCCCTGGCAGCTCTCTCCCAGGCAGACGGTTGCTTTGGCCACTGAGGTGTCTAAATTTCTCAACCGGCATAACAATGTCTTGACATCCTCAGTCACATCTTGAAAAACCCTTGAGTTCTTCCAATCCCTTCACCAGCTGGGTTGCCCGGGTATTTGATAAAAGCCCCACACAATGACAGCGGGCTACAAACCCCACAGACCATTTAACCCTTCAGAAGCTTCTCCCTCAGCTGTGTTCCGGCCCCCTTCCAAACCTGAACTGAGCTTAGAAAGGTGCCACTACCCCGATCATGGAAAGTGAAGTGCTTGCCCAAGGCACCCCACAAGAACAGGGCTCCCCTCACCCCAGGCCCAGCGTCCTCAGCTCTACACCCTCAGGAGTGCGTGCACGCCCGTCTCAGAGGGCTGTGGCCGGAGCATGTGTTTTCCCTCTTTTGCTCCTTTGGCGAGAAGTGAAAAGGGTCCCCTGATAGAAGCAGCTAGAAGCCAGTGCCTGCTTCCCAAGTCCAACAGAAAGTTCCAAAAAATTGTTTGGAAACTCTGTACATCTTTACCAGCCTCAAAACTAGGGAAACAAATGTACCTGCTGGACTTCTGGAAGAGAGGGCTTTTGAGTCTCCAACAAAACTCTGCTTGTGGAAGAGAGACAGATACACCACACCATCAAAGGCAGGAAGGTTGGGGCAGGGGGCGGTTTGAACACACCTGTGACCCTGAGGATGAACGACAGACTTTTTTTTAAGGCTGTTCAAGGCAGATGTATTAGGAAGGCTGCATATTTATCTCTCTGACATTTTAAAATATGCTGCAAAAAGCTGAATCTTAAATCAAGATGCATTTTTCAAGGCATGTTGTACCAGGGACAAATCCGTTTTCTTTCTCCCTTCAAGGAGTGAGGATCACTGCATGTGACCGAGGCTGGGCTTCCCGCACAATCAATACTGAATTATGTTTTGGAGGTGGCAGGCCAGCCGGCCAAGCTGGGGCCTACATCCACATTGTCAAGGGCCTCTACCTCACCGGGGGCCCCAAGGCTCAGCCCAGGCCCCACGCTACAGGGGAGCTGAACAAAGCCTCAAGGAAACCACAGCTCTGAGAGTATACCAGAAATGGATATTTTCCCAACCCACTGCAGGCACCCAGCCCCCTGTTGATTGTTCCAAGGCCCAAGCCCAAGCAGAGAGCCCCCTGCTTCTAAGAATCTGCAGCAGACACTCCACAAAACAGCAGCCCCTCTCCCTGGGACCTGGGGGAGGATGGCCCTAGTGGACTGTCCTCCTCACCTCGCAGTCCCCATTAGGCCACTCAGGCTGGGGTGAGGAGGGGAGAGGAACCATGGATTGCTTCTCAGGTGGATTTTGGTCAAATGTTCTATAAACTGGGGGGACAGGCTTCGACATGCACTAAAGGGCTGTACATCCCAAACTACCTGGGTTGACACCTGCTGCCCTGACATACTGATGGAGGGCACGGTCTGATTATAAAAGTATCCTGGCTTAAGCATCATCGTTTGGTCCCTAACACCCCAGTCCCCACCCCCAGAGCCTTGAGCCAGAGGAGGAAGAGGGCCGGAATCATCCCCCTCTCAGGCAGTCCCCAAAGCAGAGAGGGCAGGCTGAAAAGACTATGAGAAAGTGCTCTCAAGAGCCCTCATCAGACCTGAGCCAGAGGAAGACCTGAGCCAAACTCCACTGTCAACAGAAAAAAAGAAAAATCAATAAATATAACTGCTGCCACCATGGAGGGAGGCTACCCCAGGGGGGCTCTGGTGCCAGGTGAGTGAGGATCAGAGGTGACCATGAGGGAATGTTACCCATCCCCCACTTACCTTTCATCCCCACCTTAACCTGCAATTCAGGGGAATTAATAACATGCCCCAGGAGTCATCTGCCTAGCCTTGCTCAGCTCCATGTGCCGCTTCTCCAAGGCCCATTCTTGTTTTACTCATCCTTGTGGTTACCAAAATCCTCCTGGCATTGAGTCTAAGATATTACTATAAATCAGCCTACCAGCAGTCCCTTGGGCAAAGGGGAGCAAGGGCAAACCCTGGTTCATGGAGGGGATGTGTGGTGTCCTCTTTTCCTACCCTCCCACCATCATGGGTCATCTCACTCACCTCCACTGGCCATCCTCCACCAGGCCTAGCACCCTCAAGGTGAGGACGTGAACTCTACCTGCTGATGCAGCGCAATCTCAATACAACCAACAGTGCCAACCCTGTGCAGTCAAAACATTCCTTCCCAGAGCCCAAATCTGAAGGAAACACGGGCCCAGAAATCCCTCAGGACAGGCCCCCATTCACACCAACACCAGGCAGGGAAGAGACACCATTAAAAGATGGCCAACAAAGGGCAACTCGAACCATGCCATCTCTCGAGAGCAGCGGTCCCCAGTCTTTTGACACCAGGGACTGGTTTCATGGAAGACAATTTTTCCATGGACCGGGTAAAGGGAGGATGGTTTTGGGATGATTCAAGTGCAATTGATTTCTAAGCTAATGCTGCTGTTGACCTGACAGGAGGTACTGGTCTGCAGTCCGGTGGTTGGAGACCCCTGTTCTAGAGCACCCAACTCTGGGTGGGGGGCCACCGAGCTACGGTGGGGACAGGGGTCTTGGAATGCCTGTTAAGACAGAGCCTGGGAATAATGAGGAAACAGCTCATTACAGTCACTGAAGGCACTGTTAAATGGTTTATTAAACTTTGCAAAGAAAAATACATCCATCAATGCAAGTGCTTTTTCTATACATCAAGCCCTTGAACACTTCCTCATTCTAACTGGAAATAAAGGCTTATACACCCATAAGCATATGTCCCGATATAATAACCTCCCTATGTAAAATCCTCTATATAGAAAGAAACACAGGTATACAGAGAGACAAAGGCATCTCATCTGGGTAGGGACATGTTATGTTACAGAAGTGTGTGCAGGCACGCACACAAACTTAAACCAGATGCCAAATCATTTCCAGATGCTGCAGTCTAGGATATCCTTTGTTAAGGAAGAGGAGAAAAAAAGCTTGCCCTTCATGGCCAGATACTTGGGTTCAGGTTACATGAAACAGGATTACTTCAGAAAATAGTACAACTTCACAGCCAAGGCAAAAACCAAAGAATGAAAACCATGTACACAGCCAACACAATTGCAAGACTGAACACAGGGACAAAAAGCCAAAGGCTTCTGGTTTTACTCTGACACGCCTCCCCTGCACCTCACACCTGTGAGCCAACGCAGAGGAGCTATCCCTCAGGCCTAATAACAGGGCCCGAGTTCCTCCCATGACAAAAGTCCAGTGGCATCCCATCCAGGTGAAAGGCTATTTGACACCTGCCTGTGCCTGGCTGATCCAAGGCCAAGCAGATCAGCTGCTCCAGCAACCTCTCTACCCCGAGTGGTCACCACCAAGAACAGTGTCCACACCCACAGTACGGGTGCGGAGAAAGAAGTGGTACAGAAGGGGTGAAAATTGGTGGGGTCCTTGCCTCAATCACCCATCAGCACCTAAAGCCAAGGGCAACAGCCCTCCTTCAGCGAAGCCAAAACTTTAAACAGATACAAGCCCTGCACCTGTCATCACAGGCCTTATCTTGCTGGTCCATGTCACCTGCCCCTCCCAAGAGCTTCTAACTACACATCCATGTGGGTCATACTCAGTGTCATGAAAACCACTAGTCAAAGACCTACAGGACTGGAAGACGATTGGAGGTTATCTTGTCCAAATCATCTTATCTCCCAGATGAGAAACCAGGGCTCAGAAAGGTTAAGCAACTTGCCTAAGGTCACACAGCTCACAAGTAGAAGGGTTGGGATTGGATCCCAAAGCTGCCTGGTTAAGGCTATGCTCCTTCCACTCATCTAAATTCCTTTAAGCCAGCTGTGGCTACCAGTCCTGGCAAAGGAAGTGACAACTGGGATAATCAGACACAGGTGGTCAAGGAGGCTGGTGGGAGCAGCAGGGGGAAAGGAAGCCTGTGTGACAGGCACAGTCACTGCACCAGCCCTGCAGGAGAGGCGGCAACAGAAATGAGAGACCAGGAAACCAAGTGGAGGAGCGGGCTGCAGAGGAGGAGAGGACACAGTATCTGGAGCCAGGAGACCTGGGTTCTAGCTCTTGCTCTGCCAGTGCCTTGGCCATGTCAAGCTGCAAATCTGGGCTTTATTTCCTCATCAGTAAAATCAAAGGGCTGGACAAGATGATCACTGTTTCAAGTTACCAGGACCTGATTACAGCTTCAGCCATACTCGCTGGTTACGTGGCCTTCAGTAGGTCCCCATCACCTCTCCGTGCCTCCATTTCCTGACTTGAGATGAGGAGGTGGGGCTCCTGGGGCTCCATGGTAAGTGCTCTGGGGACCATGTAAGCCACAAGGATGCCCCCAACTCGCCCTGGCATCAGGAGGGACCACAGCCAGTTGACTGACTCCCCTGCCTACAGCCAAAGCGTGGCTGGATGAAGGGCCCAAGTGGGAGTCAAAAGGATCAGAAAGTGAGGCTGGG
>NW_011494816.1:1283578-1307153 GCF_000754665.1 Bison bison bison | reverse complement strand
TGAGGCTGGGTGCCCACAGGCGACCCAAGGAGAAAAATAAAAGTGTACTGCTGCTGGCACTCAGGCCAGGAGGCGAGCAAACGCATGCACACACCTCCTCCCACGCAGCATTGTTCCTGGTGCCTCCGTCAGCAGTTCTGTGGGCTTGACAGCCAAGGCTTCCTAAACAGGGCAGGCTGGACCTGGCGGACACTCGGTCACTTCCCCTCCAGCGGTCCACGGGGACATACGGCTGCCTGGGGTGGGGGATGTGCCCGGAAAGCTGGGCTTGTCCTCAACAAAAGGCTGGGAGCCGGCCAGCTACACGGGTGGTTCGTGGGGGCGGGGTCCTCTCATACCCCACACAGGTGGTCTCCTGCATCCTCGCCTCTGCAGGCAGTCCTGGCGGGTGAGCTGTCACCCAGCAGCAGGGAGCTCTCTGCCTCCCCTTAAAGGGCTCCTCCACAGGCACATGGTGTCCAGATTTAGGAGAGCTAACCCTCTCCCATGCACACACCCACTCGCAGGCCCGGGTTCTGCCCTGGATCCAAACACAGCAGCCAGTGTCCTGCAGACAGGCTGCCCCAAAGAGCACAGTTAGCTCTCCCCCCTACCACTATCCCCACCCATCTCCCCAAGGCTGCAATGGGCTAAAAGTAAGAACACTAAGCCATGCTACTGGGGTGTGATTCGCAGCCACTGAGAAGCTGAATCATCTTGGGCAACTCAATCAACTTCTCGTGCCTCAGTTTCCTCATCTATAAAGCAGAGATAATAATGAAGTTGAGATACATATGTATACGTATATGTATGTGTGTGTGTGTGTGTATATATATATATATGACAGCTTAGAATGATGCCTGCCACACAGCGAGGATCATATGAAAGTCAGACATTATTAAAACTGCTTTCAAGATAAATGCCATCATTTCCTTCAACGTTCCTTCACTGAAAACCTCCAACCTCTACTGACCCTCGCTTCACTCCAAATAGCACGTGCTCTGGGTTCCAGTTGGTTCTGCCATCCTCTTGCAGTGAAAATACTGGGCAAGTAACTTAACCTCTCACGCCTGGGTTTCCTCTTCGAAAAAAAAAAGAAGATCCTCTGACTTACCTCAAAGGATGAACTTAAAGATAGAATGATAATGCATGTAAAGCACCTAGCTGTTATTATGAATTATTAACAAGAACAACATCATCCCTCTCTCCTTATGGACACACTCCTCGTTCAGCAAGCCTGCGTCACTTTCTTTCACTGATGACCAACCACTGGCACACAGAACCAACTGTCGAGTACATTTGAGGGTTAGTTTCTTGCTCACTGTTTCAAACAAAGCTTCCTCATCCTGTGCCTGTGAAGTTGGGGCTTTTTTTTTTTTTTTGAACCCACATATGGGACTTTACACTGATGCCTATTAAATTTCATCCTGTTGTTTCCAACCTGAATGGGAGCAGGAGGATTCACTAATCAGTTCTGACTCAACCAGCACAGAGGCGCTGTCCCCAGAAGAGCTACAAACCCTGAGAAATGGCAGAGTCCAGAGAAGCCAGGCTCTCAGAACTAAGAATGTGCCGGCCACAGCTGAGAGGGCTTTGGCCAGTTCTGCCCTCTGTTTGTCTAACACCCGGATGCAAGAGACAGCATTTATTACCAGAGCTCCATCAAGGAAGTGGGCGGGGAGGAGATCATGATTTCAAAAATAAAGCCACATGTGCAAACTGTTGTCATAAACACAGCCCCCTCACAAGGCCTCTCCTGCATTCCTCCCCACACAGTAATGTGTTTCATTTCTTCAACATAAACACAATCAGATTTATTACATTCCAGCAATATTTCCAGGATGGGGACTGAGAAAGCAACGTTCCCTGGGAATAAAAGGCACTTGCCCATAAGTGTGCAAAGAGAAAGGAGACAAAAGGCAAAAACCACCTTTCAGACTCTGGGGCCAGGTGACTGTGAGCCACACAAGAACCTTTATGCAATCATCCCGCAGGGGCTGCGGGAGACAGAGGCCAATTTAAAATGGAGGTTCAAAAAAATTGGGGTTCAAGGCCAGCCTTAAAACTTGCCCACCCAAGTTTTTGCCCATGCAGACTGCAGAGCTTCATGCCATTTAAAAGTCTATTTCCCCTGATCCGAGACACAACAACTCACAAACTGGGACCCTGAGCGGCCCAGCGAGGCATTAGTCCCACCTCTGCCTGCTCCAGAAAACAAGTCTGCATGTAAGATCCAGTGAGACACGCACTCTGTCCCCTGGAAAGTGGCAGAGAAGCAAATGGGGGCTGGGTTCTGTCTCAGACTCTCAGCTCTTACTCCTTCTCCCAGGCTGGATGAGGCAGCACCCACAGAGGGATTCCTGGAGAATGCAGGCAGGAAAAGGAAGCAGTTGGGGGAAGGGTTAGGCAAAATGAGTCTCACCAGAAGGGAGGACCCCAAGCAGCAGCCAGTGTGAAGTCATGGGACAAGCACGGGCACTGGAGCCACAGAAACTGCTCGAATTCCAGCTTTACCACTTCCTGTGTGGCTCTGCACAGACCACTTAACCTCTCTGAGCTTCAGCTACCACATGCGGTACAAAGAAGGCAATGACACTCCTGGTTCTAGCCAGGGACTTCCACACCTCTGTGAGGACTAGCTTTTTAAACCTCTCACCATTCAATCAGAGGGACTATAATATGGTAGGCCATCTACCTTCCTTTTACCTACGAGTCTTAACAGCAGGCAAGGCAAACATGAGTCGAGATTAAACAGATACTGATTGACATGGCCTTCCCCTACCTTGGGTGACCCACTCAAACCCCTCCTGAAACCCCAGAGACTTCAGCTCCTTGGCCCCCACACACCTTCCCTCTGCTCCAAGGAGAAGGGTGCGTGTGTGCTAAGTCGTTTCAGTTGTGTTCAACTCTTTGCAATCCCATGGACTGTCCCCCGCCAGGCTCCTCTGTTCATGGGGACTCTCCAGGCAAGAATACTGGAGTGGTTTGCCATGCCCTCCTTTAGGGGATCCTCCCGACCCAGAGATCAAACCCGTGTCTCCTGCATTGGCAGGCAGGTTCTTTACCACTAGCGGCCCCAGGAGAAGGGACTGGATTCAATTCCTGAGCAAGCTCAGTGGACTCCCCAAGCTCCCAAGTACCTGCAGCACTGGCTAGGCGCTCCCAGGCCCAGGAAGCCAGTGGGCACCTAACAGATGCCCCTGCCTCTAAAGAGCAGCCGGGTGCAGCAGCTTTTCAAAATCAACAAAGAAAGGTTTTCAAATCCTGAAAGGCTTCTCAAGTCCCTTCTAATCTGCCTGCCATTTTGTTTCGTCTGCTCAGCTCAAGTCAAGGGGAACTTGACATTTGGAATACTAACTGCAAATAATCCCGCGCCAAGGACAGGGCCTGGCGTGCTGCAGTGTCAGCATGTGGCTCACAAGGATGGTGGGGATGCTCCAGACATAACGGCTATTTGCAGAAGGTCCCAGAAGGTACATGTCAGGTTAGGCCTGTGGCCACCTGGGCGAGGACCACCCAGAACTGGGAGCTACCCTAGGGGCAGGGCTATACCCAATTCACTGGCTTCCTCAACACCCCACCCTGGGCGTGGCAGAGGAGAGATGCAAGGCGGGATGAACCTATGCTGGATGAATGAAAAGAGGAAAGCACACTGAATCAGGACGTATTCTGCCAAACGCCAGGTGTGAGCCCTGCTCTGAAGCAGCCTCAGGTGAGCACTCTGCTTCTCTGTACTTCCACTTCGCAACAGACCCCACAGCTGGTCTGAACAGCAGCTCTGCCAACCACCCTCCTCCCCCAGGGCCACACACCCATCAGCAGGATTTGCAGGTAGGACCCCATGCCCATCCCTGGCACACACACTCAAAGCCCTGTGCATCAGCCAGGCCACGACCCCGGGTTTGGGGACCTGGGTGCCTTGACCCCTGCTGTGCAATACCTCACTCTGGCCTGCCTTAAGAGGAAGAGGGCAGGAAGTCCCAAGAGGCCAGAGGAGGCAGAGGTTTCAAGGGCAGGCTCTGCGTGGCTGAGACTGGCCACCAGTCTCCAACCTCTGAAGCAACAAAGGCTTAGCTGACATACAGTGTTTTTTATCAAACTTTTCAAAAACAGTGAGCATTTGGGTATAAAAACAAAATCCCAGGGCCTCCACTGAGTAAGGTATAATGTCTATCACCACCAATAATGTCACATATGTATATACTTGGCCCTCCAGAGCCACAGGATCCTCATCCTTGCAGTACGCAGGTTGGCTGAATCTGCGGATAAGGAAAGGCCAACTGCACTAGGCTCTTTTATATAAGGAACTTGAGCATTTGTGGATGTTGGTATCCACAGGGGAGTCCTGCAACCTATCCTCGCAGATACACAGGGATGACTGTACAAATAAAGCTCAACAGCAGGGGTGTCCCTGGTGGTCCAGTGGTTAAGAGTTCACCTGGCAATGCAGGGGACATAGGTTTGATCCCTGGTCAGGGAAGATCCCACATGCTGTGGAGCAACTAAGCCCGTGTGCCACAACTACTGAGCCCGTGCTCTAGGGCGCAAGAGCCACAATTACTGAAGCTCCCATGCCTGGAGGCTGTGCTTCGAAACAAGAGAAGCTACTGCAATGAGAAGCTCACCCACTGCAACAAAGAGTAGCCCCTGTTTACTGCAACTAGAGAAAGCCTGTATGCAGCAGCAGAGATGCAGCACAGTTAAAAAATAATTAATAAAAAATAATTAATTAAATCTTTTAAAAAAGAAAAAAGAAGCTCAACAGCAAATAAACCCAAAGTACATACTTGAAACCTCTTATCCCCCATTTCACTAGGTCCACTCCTGCAACTCACTACCTCCTCCAGGAAGCCTCGCCTGGCCACGCGCTTGATCCAGGCGCCCCTCTTCTGTGTTCCCACAGCCCCTTACTATGTTCCTAAGCCCCTTACTACGACAGTACTGGATCCCCAATACCTCCAACAGAGCCTGGCACAGAAGCCTGGCTTGCATATGCTAAAGCAAACGTTTATTTTCCGTTTCCCCAACTAGACTATAAAACCCTTGAGGGATAATACTTTATTCGACTTCACTTTGCAAGTACCTGAAACAGACCTAGCATATATCTCAAACTGGAAAATCATCTGTTGAATTAATAAGGGGATGGATGAATCCACGGCCTCTCACCTACGCTGCCCCCTCCACCCCAGGAAGGAACCTGAGGAGTCCTAGAAAACCTAAGCCTTAAAAAAACAAATCTAAACAACCCTGGGAGACGGCACATCCACTGGATCCCCCCGCCTTTAGACACACACACACACATACACACACACATATATACACCCAAGGGGCATGAGCTTGAGTTTCCATACAGACTCAGGCAGCCAAGGGAGTTCTCTCTTCCCAGCTGAGGCTAAACAGGGACCCAACCACAAACATCCAGTAATGCTGAACATGACGTGAATGATGTAAAAATAGCTCCTGTATCTTGTGCCCCCACCCTTCTACCCAGCAACACAAAGGGCAGAACGAAGCGACACCCCTAACAAGCTTCAGCCTGTTCCAGCGTGGACAGCCCCAGCCTCCTGCATCTGGGCCAGCTGCTGAGAACCAACAGGGGATTCCAAATTACATTTTAATTACCATAATTTTTCACAGGTACCTGAAACCAGACTGTGACACCCATGCAAGAAATCCTCAGGTATGATGCACGAGCTCAGGGCTACAAGTTGGTGCTCTACGCGGGCCCTTTTTCTCCTGCGCCCTTCGATTCAGGGGCACTTTACAGTTTGCAGAGTGCTTTCAGGATCCCTTTCTCCCCAAGAGGCTCTGGATTAAGACAACATGGTTTCCAGCCTCTGCAGTACAGTGCCCTCCACAGAGACCTTGCATTAAAGCAAGGAGGTGGGCAGGGGCGGGGAAAATGAAGTTTGGGGTGACGGTGGGCTTTTTCAATCCCACAGGGTTACTAGGAGTATTAAAGACCAAATGGAAAACATGGTGAAGATTTTTAAAGAGAAAGCATCTCTTTAGGGTAATTCATGCTGGGCAGATAGTGGATGCTTAACAGATCCATATTCTCAGTGTGGACAGGTCTATACAGTTAGCGGTTAAGAGAGTGAGCTCTACAATTAATCTGCTTACATTTGAATCCAGGCTCTGCAACATTTAGCTGTGGGATCCTAGGCAAGTTAATTAACCTTTCTGGGCCTTAGTTTCACCAACTGAAGAATAAGGACAAGAACAGCAGTTACAGAGGTACACTGAATTCCAGGAAATAAAAACAAGTGAAGCTCTAGCAGGATGCCCAGCCCAAGCGCACAGCAAGCACTATACATATATGTATATACTTACCGGAGAGAGGAGAATTGCAAGTGCCTTAAAGGGAAAGGCACAGTGTAGGGTTCAGCTCTTAGCTCCCCACGCTTGGACAGACACTGTCAGTGAATTCTAGAAGGAAGGGTGGTGTGGGGAGCAGGACTCTGTGGCCCCCCTGCTCTAGTTCTGCCTGAAAGTTCACATCTTTCTTCCCCCTACTCTGAAGATAAGTGCCTTCAAGTAAAGGACTGTGTCATGTTGCTTGTTGGGAAGCCCTCAGCTCCCTGACATGTGACTGGCATAAAACTTCCACTAGGTCAATATTTACAAAATTAATTGAACAAATTAATTTATCTCTCCTGCTGCTGTGCATTCCAGATATCAAAAAGAAGCAGGCTGCATAAAGAAAGTCCTCTAAAGGTGGCTTGTCTCTTCGGCTACGGTAATATTTGCAAAGGGAGTCAGCCTCCCTGGGTGGCCCACTTGCCAGAGCGGCTGGCCAACCACATGGCTGTCTGCTGCCACAGAGAAGCAGAGGACTTCCTTGGAAAGGCCCCAGGGGGGGTGTGCTCTCAGGGGGAGATGAGTGGCATCCAGCCCACCCATGTCCCCCAGTTCTGGGAATCCCCACACCTGCTGAGAGTCAATGGGGAGAGGGGCCAAGTGGAAAGGGGGCTCCCACCGAAACCCCAAAAAGAAAGACTACAGGCAGTGAGGAGCAAGGACACGCTTTATTTTTAGCCACAGATGATGGAAAGTTACTCCCAGAATGGAGCAAATTCTGCTTCATCACCCTCAGAACCTTCCCAGGATCCCCAGGAAAATAGCGATTGGGAAGGAGAGAGAAGAGGACACAGAAAAAGGAGGTGAGCCGGGTGGGGGACAGAGGGGATTCTCTGGGAGCCATGGGTCCCCCAAGCCCGGATGGCTGGAAGCAACAGAGGCTCCTACAAGTGGCAACAACTCCCGTGGCTAGGAGGAGGCAGGGGATCCCCATCAGGGCCAGTCCAAGACCCAAGGCTGTCACCAACACCCCCTCGCTCGGAGGCACACTGGGCTATGGAATGAGAGATTTCTGAGTTCCCGCGCCTCCTCTGCCATGTTCTACAGCAGGTACCGAAGTTCACTGAGCCTCCATTTCCTCCTCCACGAACTGGCACCACCACACGGGGCAGCAAAAGGATGCCCGCCCAGTAGGTACCTGGCGCTTGATTAATCACCGTTTAACAATTAAACTGGGGCCCAAGTAAAAGCCTTCACAGGCTCTGCTGTGTGATCCTGGCCAGGTGCCTTCTGTTCTCTGGCTCCATGTCTTTCCACTCACCAACGGGCAACTTTTGAGGGGCACGAGCTCTGGGACACCGTACCCTAACCTACTGCTCTATCAGCAGAAGTCTCCGTCCTGTGGAGGGTTGGGGGCCCCTCTCTGAAACCATATCCTGACCTCAAAGTGGGCCCACACCTCGAGGAACATTAGAAAATCACAATGAATTCTGATTACAACAGTTATCCCCCACACTCTCACCCAAACCGTATCGACGGGCCAAACGGAATAGACCCTGAACCACCATCCACCCAACCCATGAGGATTTACTATCCCTTCACGGGGCCAAGCTGGGCAGTGAATATTTAGCAAACAGGATAGACCAGTCCCTGCTTTCCCCAAGCTTCATTACTAAATGCTGTAAAATGAGAGTTAATCTTTTATGATGCTTGTGGGTAAGAGCTACAGGGAGAAGTACTGGGAGAATCAGGGGTATATCACAGGAGCCCTGGCCCACCAGGGTCAGGAAGAACCCTTTAGGTTGAGATCTGAAAGATGAGGGCAGGTGTTACGGAAGGATGGACGCCCCTTCCATGCAGCAGGCAGAGGGAACAGCACATGCAGAGGCACTTCTGAGAAACCAAAGGAAAGCCAGTGTGGCCCAAGGGCAAAAGCAGAAACCAGACTGCCCAAGTCGGGGCTGGCAAGGCAGACTGCTACCATGCTCTAGCCCACCTCTGCCCCTCCCGCAAGGGGTTTCCTGGGGAAACCCCCGCAAGGGGAACCTCTGGATTTGGGTAACTTTCCTCTGCACAGACTGCCCCAGGAGAGATGCAGATGGCCCAGCGCACGGCAGAGACAATGTGGACGGAGTTCCAAACAGGCATGGCATCCTGGTCTGGACCCGGCACCAATGGGGAAAAGGACCCCCCTCCAACAGTCTTTTTGTTTTTCTAAGGATTTGCCCCAGCCCTGCCTTCACTCCCACTTGTTTTGCTTCTTGTCTGATTTTTATTTATTTTTAAACTGGGGCCTGCTTACGGTCAGGTTAATGCATTTTTAAAAAGAGAGCTTGAATGTGCCGTGGCCCTCGCTGAGAGGAGAGGGTGGATCAATAGCTCTCTTAGCAGTCTTCCTCCCCCACCAGCAGACCAGAGCGGTGGGGGCACCGGGGCCAGCCTGGGGCGTGCCCTGCAAAGTGGGTCTGAGAGCAAGGCTCACCCCCTCCCTCCTTTCACCGCCTCCCACTCCCAGGCAGCATCTCCCACCCGCCCCGCACCATCTCCAGCGGGAGAGCCCAGGACACAGGAAGACAGGCTCAGGTCAGATAGAGAATCAGACAGAGCCTAAAGCCTTAAGTTCAAATCTCAGCTTAGCCTCTTAGCAGCTTTAAACGCTTGGACAAGAGACTTAACCTCCCTGTACCCCAGTCTACTTAAGTAATAGGTGGAGATCGTCTGAAAAAGGAGTGATGTGATGAGAAAAGGGATCTGTGATGCTGCTGACCAATAACACATCAGCATCTACCCCATTTCTTGGGCTCCCGGCCCCCTAACCCAATAGACAGCACCCTCTGTGGAGGAGCAGATCTACTTGCTGTCACAGATCGTTCCTGCCCATCTCTCCCCACCAACCCTCGACCCCAGCTGAGTGGCAGGCTTTGAGCTCTCTCAAGTGAACCCCCCCCCCCCCCCCCGCCACAATGCCGACAGATGGAGAGTCCTAAAATACAGCGTATGGATCATGTTTCGTGACTAGCAAAACATGCCAGCCGGGACACTCGGAGAACCCGGCCGGTTTTCAGGAACAGGATTTTACACGTTTCCCAGGATTGGAGGATCTGCGCTCGCCTCCGCCACCCGCCCACCCGTAAACCCCGGAGCCCGGGATCCTGCACCGAGAGGATACTCAGGACACATGGGGGCTGTGAGGGAGGGGAATCCCCCACAACCAACAGGTTGGCCATGCCCTGTGCCCTTACCCTCGGTCATTTTTAACACTCTTACTACCATTTATTGAGCACCTACTACTACGTACCTGGACGCGAATCAGCCACTTGGCACTTGTTCTAAAGTCACAGAGCCTGGGTTCCGACGCTGACCCTCACTCTATGGCCCTGGGCACGAGCTTCACTTCTCTGAGCCTCAGTTTTCTCACCTCTGAAGTGGGGCTGGCAGGACCTCCCTCACTAGGTCAGGGTGAGGACTCCGGAAACAACCGTACGTGGGCGACTAGAACCACCATGGCCCTGGTCATGACAGCCTGAGTGTCAGGTCACTACCGCTGCGGCTGTCCTACAGAAGGGAAAATGGATGTGGCAGGGCTGCAGCAGCGTGTGGCAGTAGAGGGAAGGGCGGGGCACATGCCTGCCTCTGAAGGGCCGCAGGGATGGGCTTCAAAGGGTCTGCAAACCCCTGGGCTTATCACGCACAGCTGTCTGTACGTGTGAATGTGCAGGGCTGGCGAGGGCACCTGATTTTATCAGCCTCAGGGGGCTCTACAGGCCCATAAAGGTTAAAAACCATAGCTCTACACACACTTGTCTGCTCCACACACACCCGGTTCCCCTGGCAGTGCCGTCCTAGACTCTAGCATTTGGAGTAAGGATTACACCCCATTTCCCTCTCCCCAAAGGAAAGAAAGTAGTTCTTGGTGAAAGCAGTTACAAGAGCTCCCAACTAGAGGAAAGAGTCAGAGAACCACAGGCAGGCAGATGTGCGAACAAGCCTCCTGGAAGGGAAGCTACAGGCCACACAGGCTTGAAGATCTCAAGATGGACCATCTAGAACCTCAGGAGTAGGTATCTTTGGTCAGGTGACGGGCTGAGTCAGCCAAGTGAACAGATATTACCCTCCTGGACTTGACCTCCTGGGGGCAGGGACACGTTTAGGAAATAAGCCACAACAACAAGACGTAAGTCAGGGCATTAACTTTAATCTTTGCAGAAGAGAAGTGCCAGAGTTTTATGTTTACTGTCTAATTCCCTTCACAATGAACACATCCATGGAGTTTTTGGGAAATAAGACCTGGAACTAATCTACTTACAAAGCTACCTAGGTAAAGCACACAATCAACTTGGCGTAATATCATGAATACTTATGCTGTTGCCCAGAGCAGATTCCTGGAGGGCCCCTCTGGGAATGGAAAGCCTTCCACCTCAGGGAAGGTATCATTCTGAGGAAACCAAAGCACACTTCAGACAGTTCCTTGGGTCCTCTGAGGTGGGATGCAGAAAGAGCTCTGCCTCCTGTGATGATGGACAGAAAGAATGGCAGACCCAGCTGACCTCACATGTTCTGAGCAGTGAAGGTCGTGGAAAGAGCCCCCCAAATTGGGAAAGAGTGAAAGTTAGTCACTCAGTCATGTCCAGCTCTTTGCGACCCCATGGACTGTAGCCCATCAGACTCCTCTATCCATGGAATTCTCCAGACAACAATACTAGAGTGGGTTGCCATTCCCTTCTCCAGGGGATCTTCCTAACCCAGGGATCAAACCCAGGTCTCCCGCACTGCAGACATATTCTTTACTGTCTAAGTCATCAGGGAAAGAATTGAGGGCAATGCCTAATTAATTTTTGTCTCTTTTTTTGGGGGGGCAGGACAAGGAAGAGAGAGATGGAGAACAGAAGTGCCCCAGCACTGAAGCCCTCAGTGGCAGACAGCTCTCTGAAATGCGAATGTCTGTAATTTCCTTCGAGCATGTGGTTTTCAGTCCCTGCATCTTAGGGATACGTGTGATCCAGACTTCCTAATTATATTACATTGGTTTTTACCAACACAATAGCTACAAATGCTTTCTGCTCCACTTCTGTCCCCTGTGTGGAAATGCTTCTCAGACCAGGGAGACTGTAAAGTCATGGGAAGAATGCTCAGACTCAGGGTCAGATCCTTCTTCTTGATTGGGAAACTTCTGTGAGGGAAGACAGGGTGCTGGGCCAAGCCATCAGATGCTGATCCATGTGCATCCACAGCAGAAACACAGGAGCCCCAGTAAAAAACTTCCTTACTGACCCCACCCAGGATTTGCCCTTTCAATGAAACTGTTCCTAGCTCCCAAGGCTGCCTGCACAGACAACGCCAAAAGCACACTTCAAAGACCTTGTAAGTCCCACCCACCCTGACGGGGAAGAAGCACCAAAACAGCCTCCAGATCCAGAGGTTCCCAGCCACCCGGCCCCATCTCCTTCTGCCAGAGGACAGGGAGAGTAAGTCCTGGCTTGATCAAGTTGGCCTCAAAGTTATTAGGGCAGGAAGGAAAAGCTTGTCGGTGCTTCTAAGGTCATCCCCGAAGCACCTGCGTGAATGTTTCCTTTAAGCTTTCTTTTTAAAACCTTGGTTTCCACAGAAGTAGCTTCTCACCATAAAAGCCAGGAGGCAACTCACCTCTGTGCAGAGCCAAGACCGGAACCTGGCAGAGAGCGGATTCCTTACACAGTTTACTAGACTGGCTGAAATTACCCAGTTGATTAGGATCTTTACGGCCCTTTACAATAGGAATTTGGACACGCCCTCTGGATTCGGGGCTGGCGTTGTCACCCTGTATTGTGGGTTAAATTGTGTCCATATGAAGAATCTGTAAAAGTCATCACCCCCAGTCTCTATCTATAAACGTGACCCTATTTGGAAGTACAGATCTTCCCTGACTTACGAGGGGGTTATGAAAATATAATTAAAGATCATATTAAGAAAATACACTTAGTACATCAAACCTCATGAACATCAGAGCGTAACCTCCCCGTCTATCTTAAACGTGCTCAGATCACCTACATCAGCCCACAGCTGGGCAAAATCAATGCACACAAAGCCTATTTTATAATGAAGGGTTGAAAAGCTAATTCATGTAATATATTCAACACTACTGAAAGTGAAAAACACAATGGTGGTCTGTGTACCTTGCTCACCCTTGTGACTGTCAGGCTGGCTGCGGGCTGCAGCCACTGCCGCTAACCCAGCATCACAAGAGAAGATCTACCTCATGTCACTAGTCCGGGGAAAAGTTCAAAATTCAACATCTAAAGTACAGGTTTTCACTTATTTCATATTACTTTCCCACCGTCGTAAAGTCAAAAAAAAATTGTAAGTCAAACCAGCGGCCACTCTGTCAAGTCTGTAAATCCTTTGTACGTGTGGTCAAGTTAGGACAAGATCATCCTGGGCTAGGATGGACCCTAATCCAATGAGGGGGATCCTTATAAAATAAGGGAACTTTAGGCACACAGACACACGGGGAGGCCATGGGATGACAGAGGCAGAGACTGGAGAGACGAGAGCCAAGCAACGCTGAGGAGTGCCAGCAACACCAAAAATAAGAGAAAGGTATGGAACAGGCGCCCTTCCAGGGACTTGAGAGGCAACATGGCCCTGCCGACACCTTAATTCCTGACTTCTAGCCTCCAGACCTGTGAGGGGATACATTTGTTGTTTAAAGCCACCCCATTTGTGACAGTCTATTACTGCAGCCTAGGAAACGGACACAGCCTGAATTATTTCCAACTCGCCAACCTCCACCTACACCCTGCCCCACCCCTCTCCTCCTTCTCTGCACTGCTCCCAACTCAGGGTTCTGTGACCCACCTTGACATTTGTGCAGCCACCCCTGACCTCCCACCAATACTGTGTGGGACACGTTAGAGTCCCCATTCCCCGTCTGTGTCACAGCGACACAGGTGACCTTTACTGGGTGGTGGGTTCTGCCCCTTTCCCTACCAACTAACAGCCAAGGACAGTGTGAAACACTGCACGAGATGTTACAAAATACAGAGGTGAGGAGGGAGTGGAAAGTGGGTGGAAATAAGGAGAGTCAGCAGAAAGGGGGAGAGAAGGAGAAAGTTCAGAACAGAGCCTGAAGGCCAAGGGCAAAGACAAGAGGCAAAGAAAGCAGCCCGTCCCCCTGCCCTCCATGGCCAGCCACACACTTCTCACTCCCTCCCCCACTCGCTTGATGCCTGCTGGAACTTTTTACTCCAACAGCCTGCCAAGCAGGTTAACACCCGGAGAGCAGTCTACCCACACAGCTGTTGCACTTTGAGCTTCTGCAAAGAGAAAGCCAACCCACTTCCATCCAGAGGCTGCACTTTATTTGTTTTGGGTTTTCACTACCTGGAACTTGAGGGGGCCGAGGCAACATCAGATGGTCAACAAGCTGGCCAGTGGATGGATGCCGCTTGAGGTTCCCCATGCTGCTTCACCTGTAGCAGCTTAAGGGGCAGAGTCACCTGGGGTCCTGGGGCATCAGGGTGGGCACATCCCAGCCTCACTCCCCTACTCACTCACAGCTCAGATGGTGGGAGGCCGGGAGACTGACGGCAGTCACTGGGGAAGCAAGTGGCCTCTAAATCTCACCTCCACTTCCAGAAAACCACCAGAAACAAAGCAGCCTCCAGCAGTGGCAGCGATGATGGATAATACTGATCTATTACAGTTGGTCAGAGACCACACCAAGCCCTCGTACCACAATCTTCTTGGGCTCTGACACTCACACTCAAAGCAAGTCCACCAAATAAAGCCAGCTTCAAGGACAAGTGCAGCACTGGAGAGGCAGCCTGGTATCTTGTTGAGAACCTGGGCTGGGCTAGAGACCTAGCTCCACTCCCTGCAAACTGTGTGCCACTGAGCTGGCCAACAAAGATTTATTGAGCACCTGCAGTGTGCTCTAGAGCCCTCGTCTGTAAAACGGGGCGATCATACCTACTTTAACACAGCTCATCTGAGGAAGGGACATGACGGCAAACCTAAGATGCTTAGCCAACAGTGGGTATTTTTAAAAAGAGCCGCTACAAAGGAGAGATCAGAATTATTATGGTCCTATTTTCCAAATCAGCTTAAGGTCAACAGCGGATTCCCCATCCGTCACGAGAATGTCAGCCCCATGAGGACAGGCAGGGTTATCGTCTGCACTGCTCCCCCCTGTACTCGTGGCATTTACAACAGTGCCTGGCTCAGGGCAGGCGCTCAGATGTTTGTGATATGAATGAAAAACTGCTGGATATCCAAGGCACCCAACAGTGGATGCATCAAAACTGCCATGACACATAAAGCATCCTGGGGATGAAAGGACAGAAGACGAGATTATAAACAAACAGTCCTGCCCGCCCAGCCAGGAATACAAGGCCCGAATGCCCACTGGTTCCCTCCCAGTGAAGCCAAGTTCAAAGGGGAGCCGAGCAGTGATCTGCTTCTGGAGAAGCAAACCGGCTCCTCTCAGAGAAACCAGGTAAAGACCAGTGGGGTCTTCATCGTATTCATAAAATGAGGGCTAAGAAGGTGCATGAGGAACCAGGTGTGGAAGGGCCAGAAAAACACATCAGCATTACTTTGCAGCTATCTTTTCAAGAGATGGCTCTCAGTTCACTGAGGATTCGTCACCCACTTTGACTTCTCTCTCCTCTACCCATTTCCGTGTCAGGTTCAAACACACCTGGAGAACACCCTGGACCGCAGAACACAATCAGCTGCCGTCTGGAGCCCCGCCCCCCAGTATCTCATCCCCCCAGGGGCTCTTCCACCGAAGCTGCTGGCTGTCACGCCAACTCTTCTGCCCGAGATCAAACTTCACCAAACCCCAACCCAGGGTACGTCACTGAGAAGGCCTTCACCATTTCCATCCCTCCTCGCTGTGCCCCAGCTGCCACTCCTACCCTGGGACGATTAAGACCCACTCAGATGTAGGACTCAGGGGGCGGCCATGTGAAAAGGCTTTGTGACAGAGGGACAGCTTACAGGCTGAGCCACTGCCTTCCCTAGTGTGTGACTGGGGGATCAGGGGCTTCAGCCTCTCCGAGCTCTGGTTCTGCCATTCCTAAAAATGGGCATATATGTTATAGCAACAGTACCTCCCAATGGGGCTGAAGTAGGGGACTCCAGGTAAGAACACAAGAACGGCCCCAAAACAGTTTCTTTTTTTTTTTTTTAAGCGTGGTACGAACGCTATTCCTAGAAACTCTTAGTCTTCTCTTTCTCGCCCGTGGAAGAATGGACAGAACTACAAGCTAGAAAACCGTGCCAAGCACAAACAGTCCTGCAAAGCAGAAGTGCTCCCGTTTTTCTCAAGTGATTAACAGGTCCAAGAAAGGCTGGGGTGCGATTTACGAGGGCCACAGCCAAGAGAGATTTATAAGCGTATGGCCTTCGGATGGTTTTCTAAGACTGTGCACAACCCTCCTTTGGCTGAGGATCTCAGCAGCAAGTAATTTTCTAATTGATTCATTAGCACTCCGATCAACTACCACTGTAGACGCAAGGGCCTTGCTTAGGTCTCAAATGCCTGAGCCCAGGACGCTGAGCTGAAAGAAACACTCCAGCTCCCAGGTTAGCTCAGCCCAGGGGTGCGGAGACGGCCCTACACAGAGACCCTCTAAAAACCGCAACCAACACCGAAAGCAACTCAGAGACTGGAAACAGAGCCTACACAGCTTCTAAAATGTGACTGTTCGTAATGAGAATTTTCTGACTGGAACATGATTGTGCAAAAATGGAAAGTGAAAGAGGAGGAAAATACCCTGAAAAGAAGTAGTCCCCCATTAGTCAGCACAGAGTTAGTCCTGATGGTGGAAAGAAGGGGTGACTTTTTCTTCTTTCTCCTTTTCAAAATGACCATGTATGGCACACATAATTTCTTCAGTTTTCTCAGGTGTAAAGCCACTGCAATTATGCCCAATTCCCAGGGTTACTATAAGGATGAAATCAGATCATGAATGAAGCAACCAGAACCCATGAGCTGCGGGCTCCGGACAGAACACCAGGCTTTCCCGCCAGCTCAGCGACTCACAAGCCCATCAGCCACTCTCAGGCCAAAAATCAAAGTTATGCTCAGGGAGGTTATAAATTACTCCTGTCACCTGTGAATTGTTGAAGCTACAAATGCTGAAATTCACAGATCTCAAGAGTAATGCTGTAATAATTTAAATATAAATTAAGCTTTAAAAACAGTCTTCCTTCATCATTCCATACTCCTTTGGCATGGGGGATATTCACATAAGACAGGATTCCTCAATAGGCCAAGGCAGTACTAGGAAGGAGCCTCCAGCAGATAGTCTACAGAAATGATCAGAGATGGCACTTGACCATCACGGGATCCCGGACCTGTTTGCTGCCTGTACACCCAGCTGTAGAAAAGTCCTCAAACAACACAAGGCATTTTGGAAGGTCTCCTGACTCAACCAAGCCTGAAAGAGCACGCTCTACCTAGCCAGCCAGCCAGCCAGCCAGCCACCCATCCATCCATTCACCTATCTATCCATCTGAACATCAAGTTTATTCTCTATAAGGAACTCCTGAGTGAGCCAAGAAGCAGTAGGAACTCAGCAATTCAACAGTCTTCCTTATTAGGAAAGACAAAACACATCGAGTAGCCTCAGTCTACACAGCCTTGGGCTAGACAGGGCTCAAGGTACATAAAAGGACCAAAGGCCTACAGACCTGACTCTGCTCATCAAAGTGCAAAGCTTCAGAACTAGAGCAGGACACCTTAGGAAGCCTGAAGGAAACCAATTCAAGCCCTACTTCCCCTAGCCAGGAATTAACTTGTTACCCTAGGAAGTGACATTCTCCAGAAAACCCAAATGGATCCAAGTTTCTTGGCTGGTAAGTAAGGTGGCTTCTTCAACTGACATCGTGAAAAAACGTCAAACTTCCACAAAACATACCAAGGGAACCTTTGTCAAAAACTGTTCTACCAGGTCTCCCCAGCTTCCTATGAGGCTTCATCTCATCTCCAAACCCCTTCCTCCTTTCCCCTCACCTCCCACTCTTCAGAGCATAAAGTCACCCATGTCGTGTCTTACTATGGCAACGTTAACACAACAAGGCAAACATAAATGTGGGTGGGTGGCTACCATCTGATGAGTCTCCCTGCGCCAGGATCTGCAGCAGGAAGCAGCTGCATCTCACTCATCTTTTTCACCATTCGATCCTCTACCATGATCAGCACTGTACTCACTACTGTATTATTATTATTATTATTGTTAGCAGAAATGTGTGGACAGTGCAACTGCTCTGAAATCGCTGTATGGTGGTAAATTCTTTGTTGATTTTTCCTACTCTAAAACAGAGGATGACTAATCGAAGAACCTCAACAAGGTCCATGAAACTCAACCAGGAGGCACGACAGTAGAACAGAAAATCCATCCACCCCTAAAACACATAAGCAGGCTCTGTGGGGTACTCCTTGAATGGCAAACCCTAGAATGCAGGGGAAACTTTAGGGGAGAGGGGATGAGCCGACCCTCAGGAGCTCCGGGTTTTGGTGGCAGCCCTGCAGGTAATGTGCCCCCAGGCGGTCAACCATCCCATGCAGCCCTGGGTTTCTTCACCTGTAAAGAATCCACTAAGGATCCCTCCACACCCCTGCAATGGGAAATGCAGTTCTCTGAGGGCCTCGGCCAACTTTGGAGATGAACACAGTTTGTTTTATCTATTTCGCATCTAATGAGGCCTCGGCTCATTGGAATAGGGAAGATCCATTCTTTCTATCAAAATCAGGCCTACTGTTGAGAGGAAAAACTCTGGGCCAAAATCTAAGCCAAAGTGGGAAAGATGGTCACCTCTACTTTTTTTTTTTTTAAGTAGAACAAGAAGTTTATTATTCCCACTCGGTAGTTTCTGGGGGCTTTGATGTTAAGTCATACATGATCAAGAAATACCAGATATCTTCTTAACCCTAGCGACCATCCTTAACATCACCTCTACAGGGATCTCATGGCCAGGGGCTGCAGATACACCAGTCATGAAATCACTAGTAATAACAGTTCGAATAACCACAGATCTCTGGCATGAAGGCTACTTTTGAAGTGGGTCCCAATCAAAATGTAAAGGTGTCAAGATCACAGGCATTTGGCTGGTTTTCCCAGCATACCCAGACTCCCTGAGAATCTTATGGGCCTCAAAATCAGCTTGGCATAAAGAACTGAGCACCCCTACTTGTTTTACACCCTAAAGGTCTAAGAAATCTTCAGCTCAACCCGCCTCTCCTCACTTCACCACTCCACCCACCCACACCCACACACACACACAGTTAGCCCAACCCCAGCAGCTCTGAACTTGAAGACCTTTCCTTTTAGCTGGTTCTGAGATGCTTTCACTTGCAAAGGCCCTCTGCACTCACTATGTTCAGACTCACCCCTAAGTCAGGATCTCTCCCGATAGGAAAATTAGAGTTTGGAGTATCCAAGTAAATTACATGCAGAGTAACAACCCAATTACAACCACTCTCTCAGGTTCCATGAAAGTCAACAAAAACAGGCAGGGTCCCAAGGCTGCCCCCAGGGTGTGGCTGGACCCCTGTCTCCCCAAAGCTGCAGTTCAAAGACAAAGGAGGTAGCGCTCAACACACCCTCGCTGAAATGCATGAAATCACACAAAACTACAGACAACGACTAGGCAAAACTCTGAAGCCACATTCTATACTGAGAAGCCACATTCTGTACTGAGAAGCCAGTCTGAGGCTCAGCAGAGCAGAAAGACTTGGCCAAGATGCTTCTTCTATACATGGACATGGGCCAGGGGACCTGAGGTGCTGAGGATGATGAGGTTGATTCCTGTGTTTTACAGATGGGAGACTGTGGTGCAGAGGGGACCAGAGCTGGGCTGGACCCTGTCCCTTGGCTGCAGGTGGCAGACCATGTGCCATCCCAAGAACACTCATGTGTCACAACACCAGGAAGAGCTGACCAGCAAGGGGCAAGTCTCCTATCCCACTGCCCCCAACCCCATCCTCTGAACCCAGAAAGCTGAAGCCTGCAGTCAGCGTGTCTTGCTGTACGTGGACACTCTGGTCTGAAAAGGAGGCATGTCCCTTTGCCATCTGCAGTGAAGATGCACCTCCTAATTCCCCACACTCCCACCCATCAAGAACCACATTCCAGCCCAACCTTTCCCATGCACCCGCCACACACAGGAGTGGACAGTCCACTGAATGGTATGGTACGGTGGGGCAAGTCCTCACCTGGGATCCCAGAGCCCTGGAGAAAGACACTCCTGCCTCTCTGGTCCTCTGCTTCTACAGCTATGAAGTAGAAGCAGTGATTCTTCAAACTACCCACTGGGCCTTTAACCCACAGACGTCTCTTCGGAGAGCCCATGACTGTGACAAGGAAAGGAAGTGAGCCATACAAAATTCCCTCACCAATTCCAGGAACCCTCAATCTCTACAGAGGGAAGAAATCCGGAAAAGTAAGACACCCAGGGAGCCACCAATTGCCAATCCCTGTGAACCTGGGCATGAGCTAACACAGAACACTGCATAGGGAACCATGTTTAGGAAGGTTTGGACTTCTGAACACACCATCTACATGTTCCAATTACTGAGCCCATAGATTTCCAGGTAATTACAGCCAAGAGGAAAGAAGAACAAACAGAGAGGACCCCTCTGAGAAAGGTGGGCTGAGGAAGGTGAATGTCTCTGCCTTTCCAAGCCAAAAAAACCCTTCCTGTCCTCCATACAAGGTGCCTCTAAAAGTAAGGGGAGAGGTAGGCAACGGGCCCTCACACACGGGGAGCCCTCAGGCCAGGAGAGTGATCTGAGCCTCCCCTTCTCTGCAGGGCCCGGCACGTGCAGCACCCAATCAACGTTTGCCAAGTGAATGAATGAAAGTAGGTATTCGTCCTGCGCCTTTCTGCTGCAGGTATGGAGCTGAGTCCGCAGCAGACATGCAGCTAATGTGCTGAACTAAAGCAAATTTCTGGACAACATCCAGCTGAAGGTAAATAGAAGAAGAGGGCATCAAGTGTAGGTACTGCAATAGAGTTTCTCCACCCCTTACTCAAATCTAAGGAGGATTCCTGGCAAACTAAAGAAGTTCTCCTTAAATCAGCCTAAGAAGTCTGTCCCTCTTAGTTCACTAAAAAACAGGATTCAGTTTACATGGTGGTGTTTTAAGAAGGCAGCTATTGTGTGCGGAAAGCAAACCTGAGTGCACACCCTTCTACCCGCGCTCCCCTCTTTGTGCGAGGGACACAGACCCACATTAGGGCTCCTGGAACCCAGCTCCCTCTCCTCCACCCACCCTGCCTGGCCAGACCCCCATTAGCGCACTGCTCGTGCCATCAACACTGTTGTTTTGGAATGTGCCAGTAATTCTAGCGGCAGGAACAGCAAGCTTTAAGCTCAGTAGAGAAACCAGCTGGAGAGGCAGCCTCATGAAATAATGAAATGCCAAACCAACCCCTACATCTTCTCCAGTCTCTCAGGTCACCTACCAGATTAGAAGGCCTGTTGCTACGGCAACCATATCTTGCAAGTGCTGGCTGAACTTCCCCATAATTTTTAACCCTTTAACTAGCTTGGAGAGGGTGGTGCGCGGATGAACCCAAACTGCGGGAGAGTTGGCCCGCTCTGGCGGGGCTTTTACAAATTAAAGCAAGAAAAGGAAGAAAAACAGCGGTGGGAGTGGAAAGGGAGAGGGTGGGGGGACGAAGGTCCCCAGTGAAGCAAACAGACTAACCGTGGAAAGGAAGCGCCACACACATGCACCTTTCCTGCCCACCGCCACACCACAAAACCACCGCGACGAGGCTGCACAGCAAACTTCATGCACCTGGCAACTCGTCCGAAGCGCAAGAGCCAAAAATGAGACGGGAATAAACAAAGGCAAGACGGGCCTCCGCCTGCCCCTCCTGGCCAGGCTCCGCGGCCTCACTGCAGACGCTGCAGGCCTTCTGGGGTAGGCAGAAGGCGGCCAGGAGCCAGGCGGACGGGGACAGATGGCCGGGCAAGCGCTGGCACTTTCCAGTTGTCTGATAGGCGTCTGCTGCCAAACAAGCCCCAACCCCCAGCCCCCCAATCCCCCAGCTCTGGGATGCGGGGCTGGCTCTGATGGACAGGGACACCAGGCCAAACACCGGGGTTCTGGGGAGCCGGCTTCTCCCACCCTAATCCACCGACCCACATTTGAAAGCCCTGGTTGGTACCTCCCGGCGGGGCCCACCCCTGAACTGTCCTGTGCCCCCTCTCCATTTCTCACACGAAGTCTTCCTCCTCCCACCCCAACCACTCAGCTCTCTTTGTGCTCAGAGTTCTTGGGGTCTTTCAAGAATAAATCTTTAAAACGACTTTCCTCGGCCTCTCGGATTTGACAAGGAGACTTGATAACCCTACCCAGAGGCGGAAAAACAGGGGTGAAGCCTCCCACCTCACATCTCATCTTTGTGATGGGCAGGGGGTGTTGGCGGGGGTAGTGAATGGGCCTCCCTGTGGGAACAGAGACTCCTGACTGACTGGCCTAGGGACAGAGCAGCGGGAGGTCTGCACTGCTAGCGGAGGACCAAGAAAAGACCCCTGGGAAGGGAGGAGAGGAGAGGAGAGGGGACTGAGCTCACTCAGAGGAAAGAGGAGTCAAAAGAGGGCAGGAGAGGAGGAAAGGGAGGCAGCAGCCAAGGAGCCAGGAAGGTTCACAGGCAATGGGGACTGTAAGGAAAGCCCTGGCCATGGTGGCAGGGGGGCAGCCTGCCAGCGTCTCACCAGGGTGCCCAGCAGCCCCCACCCCCAGCAGGGCCTTGATAAATGAGGCTAAAGGACTGCACACAGGCCATAGCCCCCCTTCTCAACAGAAGGCTCCGGTTCACAGAGGGTGGGGTGGGGACACAGGGCAGGATGTATAATGTGGATGGGCAATGCTGCTGTAAGGCTGGGGGAGGGGGGCAGGGGGAGAGTGCTGACACTATTAGCAGAGAAAAAGGAGAAAATTCAACCCTGCATACCACAGCCCACCCCCACCCCCCACCCCCGACCACCTCAGCCCTCCACTGCCGGCCAGCCTGGCCATCTCCACCTGTCACCCACGTAGGGGGACACCTGAGAGGAAGGCCAGTCCAGCGAATTACAAGTCCTAATGTTCTCTTTGCCAAGTAATTAATGAGATGTACCACAAACGGCCCGGCGCCTGCAGAGGGGTGATGACTTTTATTAGCATGTTCACCGGTCACCCAGCCCCTCTGAGTGCCGAGGGGTCAGCCGGGTTAAAGAGGCGCTGAGGCAAGGCCATGGGGTGATGGTGAGGGCAGGCCCAGCCCCTGGGGAGAAGGAGGGCGCGGCTTCAACTGGAGTGAAACCAGGCTGCACACTTAACAAGCACCTGAGCACCATTGAGCAATATTGATAGAAGCGACTGGGGAGAGACCCCTCAAAGGAGGACCCCCCCATGGCCAAGGCAAGTGGGCAGCCAGCGCTTAAAGCAGACCTCCTATACCATCTGTGCACACAAGTGTCCTTATCTTAGGGTCTCCTTTCCTAACCTGTGACAGCACCTTTATAACCCGCTATAGCATTAAGGAAGAGCCGGGAGCTCTAAGAATATTTGCAAGATAAAAAGGAATCCGGTTTTTCCATTTAACCCACCAGATGGGCAGGCTGCCACCAAGCTTATCCATTGTTTGGTCTTGTTTATCCAAATCCTTTGGTTCATTCAATAAATCCTTATTGAGCACTTACTATGTGCGGGAACAGTGCATTCGAAAATGAAGACTCACACACCAGTCGGCCCTCACATCCAGCAGCTCACAGCCGTGCTCTGACAGCTCTCCATGCCTGCCGTGCACTTAGTATGTAATGGTACACTGAACTCTTGGATTTTCATCGGGTGTGCCCCCTTAGGGGCAGCACACCCAGCACCGGTGGAGAGAAGAACAAGGGCAGGTTTAGTGCTTCGGTGTAAACCCCAAGACTGCAGCTAACCAACCAGAAGCTTCCTAAGCAGTTCCACAGCTGCTGAACAAAAGCCCCTCATTTTCAGGGAGTCCTGCTGGGGCCTCGCTCCAGGGCAGGAGACAAGCCTGGATTCCAGCCACGAAGGCCAACCTGCTGTGTGAAAGAAGGGGAACAGGTGGATTTCACCTCTCTGGGTCTCATTTTCCCCCGCTGGTAAACTGAGGAGCTTGTCCAGTCTGATCTCCAAAGACATCCTAAGATGAGCAATACCATCCCAGCTGGACAGAACTCCGGGAACAAAGCACGCAGGAGCAGGGTTCCAGGCAGAGCCGGCATCCCGTTGCTGTGTCCCCACCCACGTGCTCAATGACATGGGGAAATTCTACCCACGGCTTG
>NW_011494816.1:1270123-1283478 GCF_000754665.1 Bison bison bison | reverse complement strand
ATTTAGGTAAAGTTGGGGATTAAACTAAACCTCACATAAGAGGCAGGGATGTTGGCATTTGGGAGCAGGAAACAGGCCTTGGAACGTACTTAATACCTACCACAGAGTAAAGCGGATCACAGCCAGTTCCCGACTCAAGAGCGTCTTCGGCCCCTCCACGTGTCTCCCTTCTGCCAACTCCAGACACTTGGAGGGTGCCGAGCCAAAGCGTGGGGGCTGGAGGTCAGTTTTGGAAGCTACACTTTCAGAAGAACACTGGCAAAGCAGAAGCCAGCGAGATGCCTTCCAAAACAGAACAGGAGCTATTTTAAATGGAAACCCACTGGTGGAGGCGGAGGAGTTTTATGAGAAGAACAGAGAACATGAATGAGTTGCTATAATTAACCCCCACCCCCCCCAAAAAAAGCTGTCATAAGGAAGAGGAAGTCTTTCCATCTGATGGCGATAATACCAAGAACACAGACTTCTAACCACTCTAACTATCTAAAACTGAAATGTGCTGTCCTGTCAGGTAATGAGCTCCCCGTCACTGGAGGTGAAGCAAAGACTGTAGAGTAAATGAGCCAAAGGAACTCTAGAGGTTATCAAGTGATAAAATGAAAAAACGACTCTAGAGGTTATCAACTGATAAAATGCTGACGGGAGAAAAACACAAAGGAGATCATTCAAGTCCCTCATATTTTAAAATAGCTTTTCCTTTAAAAAAAAAAAAAAAAGGTACAGAACTCCTAAGGGGATATGGAATGTTCTGCCTGCCTCTCACCAACCTGCAGGAGGGCTTTTTATAACCAGAAGGTTTCCCGATATCCTTGGTCAAACTCCACCCACCCGCCTTCCTGGCTGTAGAGGTCACTGTGTTCTTGTGGCAAAAGCTGCAGGTGGTGACAGACGTGCTGGAGAAGTAAGAAAAGCTCTATTATGTAAAAACTCCAATGTTTACGGCATTTCTGTGGAGCAGAGACTCAGATCAGAAAACAAGTTTGGGGAGTGGACCCTGCGTAAGAAACGTCGCGGGTCAGCATTCATCATCTTAGAAGGACGAGCTGCCCTCTAGTCCTCTCGTCCCAGCCCAGCCTACTGACATGGGGCGGCAGACCACAGCAGGCACTCACCACCTACCCTGGGGAAATGTTCAGATCACAAATCAGTGATCACCACGTGGGCAAAGCGGGACGTCCAGCACTACCAGGTTTCCGAGAGAATTAAGTATGTCATCATAAATGCCAACTCCTTCAGAGTTTTGTTCACTTGCTGAGTTCTCAGGGACCAGAACCGGGCCCAGCACACAACCTGTGCCCTGTACTTGAAGAAGCAATCCCAGTGCCTCTTCTTCTCTTGAGAAATCAATTACATAACTACTTCTCTCCAGGTGATTCACCCATCTCCTTGCATTCAGCTCAAAATATTACACTAAAATTACTTTGCCTTCCCCGAGCCCATGGTGGGATAAAGGGTTTATCCTTTAGAAACCTAGGGAGAAAAGTTGTGGGAGTATGAAACCCTCAGTCTTGAGCTCCACAAGGGTAGGAAATTTTGCCTTTTGTTTACTGTTTTATCCTCAAGGATGTGGCACAACACTGGCGCTCGGTATGCTCAACAAGTCTCCAAAAGAATCAACAGATACATCCACTGTATGATCTTGGCAACTCACTTTCTCTCCAGGCCATCTCTTCTCAACCATAAAAGTGACAGCACTGGAGGGGTTTGGGGGTCCCCAGCCGGGTCTAATGTGCTTGGAAGCCTGTGATCCAGGTGAGCTGGCCTAGGGACGGCCTGGATCTGAGAAAGCCTGCCTGGGTCCCCCCAGGTGTTTCCACAAGGGAGGAAGCTAGGAGGCAGTGTGGTGCCACAGAAAAGGCACAGGCTTTTCAGCACAGACACTGCAAGTCTCAGCTCAGTCTGGGATACAGGATCTTAGGGATGCCAATGAACTTCCCTGAGCCTCAACTTCCACCTCTGCGAAACAAGAGCCACACCTACCTATCTCTACAGAGGCTCAGCCTGGATTACAAGATGATGTTCATAAAAGCACTTTGCAAGGCTTAAGGTTAGCAGAGAGCCAGGCTCTACAAACCCTCCTGAAAAGAGGCGCCCATGTCACGTCCAGCTCTAAACCTTACAATTACTTCTACCCTCAGTTGGAGAAGCCAATTGGGGTCAAAGGATGATCAGGACCAGTCCACAAAACAACATTATTGAAAGACTGGTGATCTGTAACTTGACCTGCCCTAACAACGAAGACATACATTCTACGTAACAGTTCATCTCAAGCTTTCTGCTCCCTTCTCAGAAGACTGGAAATAAGTTTAAAGCAGAGAAGAGGAAATATTTGGAAAACTGAACACCCCTAAAAAGAAGACAAGAGACCTTCTGAAGCTGCAAGTCAACCCACACTGGTGGCCGGCAAGGCATAAGCAGAGACTGGTGGCTGCTCCTGGTAGAGCTGGGCCCTCCCCGGAGGCACGGCATTTAGGAAGAGCCTCTGGGATAGCTAGTCCCAGCAGGGCCTCAGAGAGGAGATACAGAACCTATTCTCACAGAGCAGGGGCCGCCCCACCCTCCTTCTCATGGCCCAGCAGCCAGCAAAACAAGCCAGGCCCTAATCAGTGGTATATATCAACACAGCATCTATGAGCAATAGAAGTGACAGCCAAAATCAAGATAAGTGACCCTTCTGGACACACCGGATGCATTCAGGCCCCCCACGCCGCAGTGATGCTGCCGGGCAATGTGCGTTATCGTTAAAAGGTGAAAGGCCTCATTTTTAACTCTCCCTGAGTGGGAGGTGTTACCATCTTCCCCCACCCTGTGGGTTCAGTCCTCCCTTTCACACTTGAAAGAGGGTGCAACCAGAAGTTCTCCTGGATAGAGACTTAGGGAGATGGGGGAAATACCTGAAAGAGTTCACAAAAGCAAGGGGTTCAAGGCCTGGCAAAGGTTTCCTGGGTGGCTTAAAGCAAACTTTAGAATTTCACATCTTTTCATTCACAGGTGGGCATCTTATTTAATCATCCACATGCAGGTCTTCACCTCCATGCTAAGGACAAGCAGAGGAGACCACAAATACACAGAGCCACAAAAACATCCTAGCGAGGAAAAACCTCCCGCTGCCACTCATCACTCATTTCCTCACTCTGCACCAGGAAGCCCCTGGAGCACACTGAGGGCTTGCTGCCAGCACTGTACCAAATGAACAATCCCAGCACCAAGTAGGTGCTCGATGAAGAGCCCAAGGAGTGCAGACTCAACTACATCAACAGTCCTCACATCCCCAAAACAATCTGGCAAAGAGTGGGGGTCACCAGGGGTTGCTCTGTGCAAAGAGTGACTTAGCTAATGAGTGGTAGAGGAGCATCTGGGCTCAGACTTACTGCCCCCTCTCCGACCACAGTGGCAGTCCACTGGTGAGTGAGGACCCAACAAGTGGATGCTCCACCCCACCCCTGCTCCTCCAGGTGGCCCCTGCACAGGCAAAGGGTTCCCGAGACCCGGGGAAGAGGTTATTCCATCAGGAATGGTATGTTTCCTACCCCATAAGCTCCTGGCCTTGAAAGCTTCAGAAAACAACAGGGCCTCAAATCTAATTTTTCATAGACCAGGTAGTTGGTTTTATTTATTTAAGTTCTAGTTTATCTTCTTAAGCTGTCCAAACATTTGTCAGAGCATCTCAGCCACAAGCTAGGCTGCCCCCAGGGTTAGTTCTGCTTTTAGTGGTGAATTTTTTTTCCTTCATTCTCTCCCCTAGATAACAGCAAAGCCTGCATTTACAAGAGCAGTGCACTTCCCAGGGGTCTTAATCTTATTGGATGGGGTTGGTGAGACAGAGGGAATGATCTCAAAGTGGGTTTGCAGAGCATACTATTGTTCTACTTAGACTGCTTATTTACATGGGTTGGAAAGAGGAACGTGGCATAATTCTCCCAGCCTCCACCTTCAGGATCACCATTCTCTGGAGGGCATTCCTGGGAAGGGAGGCACCAGGCCTTAAGAAGCCCCCAAAAGCACAGCACCCCTGAATGCCCAGATACTGTTTGCTGAGTCACAATTCTGTTTTCACAGGGTGAATGATAAAGACACCCGACTTATCACAATGAGATTTTCAATCCCGAACTGCAAACCTCTGAACCGTCTGCTGCCTCGTTTTACCAATCTGGGAAATGGGGATAAGTGTTCCTTCTCCCCAGCACGAAGGAGGACACACAGAGCCTTCAGCAATAAAGTAAATAATGCATCTTCACCTGGAAGAAAAGTATTTAGCACAACTCAAGGAAATGAGAGGAAGTTCTGCTACCAAATCTGCCATGTGGTATTACATTGGACAGTTACAAAGAAGAGGGATAACCCTTATTCAGACGACTTTACCCCCACGAGCCAGTCTTCTCTGGCTCTCCGAGAAACAGCCTCTTAAAAAACCAAGAAGTTTTGTGTCAGGGGGTAAGAGAAGCACAACACAATTGTCCAGGAAACTACCTTGTATACCAAGAATTTTTTTTAATGTCAATAAAACCACTACACTGACAAGAGCAAAAAACAAAGTTTGATTTTTTTTCTCCCACTGGAAAGGTATATCACAGGAAAAGGCAGATTATTATTTTTTGGTAGAGTTCCCTTAATCAGACTTAACCCGGGATTTACCAAATCTTACAGTTTTTCAGGAAATGGTGATTTGCACAGAGCAGGCACACCTCTCTTTACAGGTGTCTGGATGGGCAACCTCCCCAGCTACCAGAGGAGGAACACAGGGGACGGACCAGGATCCTGGCAAGGTAAGCCCTCGGGAAGGCTCGGCAGTTGGTCCTTAATTCAAATACTTCTTTTCTTCAGACTAGCCTGGTGTGTGAGAAGAGAATGTGTTAGAGTTGTGGAAGGCAAGTTAAGATCCATGAGCCAAACCTGGCCCGCCACCTGTATCTGTAAATAAAGTTTTACTGGAACACAGCCACAACCCATTCACTTCTGCAGTGACTGTGCCTACTTTTGTGCTACAACGCTGAGCTGAGGAGTGGTGCCAGAGACCGTACAATCTACAAAGCCAACAATATCTACTATCTGGCCGTTTATAGAAAACAGTTTGCTGAACCCTACTCCAGAGTCAAATGCACTCCATTATAAAGGATGTGATAACAGACAGGCTTCCAAGCATGAAGACAGCTAATCCAGCATCCCCACTTTACAGATGGGGAAACTGAGGCCTGGAGAGAGGGAGGTACTTGCCAGGGTCCAACGGCTGGAAAGACTGAGGTCCCCCCTGTCCTTCAACCAGATTCTACCAAACACAAAGTAAGGGATGAGGCTTCTCACAACGCAACACCAGCAGCAGGGGAAAATATAAACAGAAAATCAAACCTTACAAACAAATATCAATGCCTGAGCCAAGCTTAACATCAGAAATGTGAAAAATGGGGAGGGGCAGAGGACAACACGGGATGCACTAAGCAAATTAATATCCAAAACGACAGACTATTCTAAGACTTTTAGAAATACCCCGTCTATGCACCCAAAGCACACGTGCTAATTACAGATCCTGCCCAGGCACCCCTCCTCTCTGCAGAGTGAACTCGACAGTGCCAAACCCCAACAGCTTTGTTTTTTTTAACCAGTTGTCTGCAATTTCAGTTTTTTCTGGTTCTCACACAACTCAGCCCTGGACGAGACCGTGTTAGTGAGGTTCGTGCTCAATTGTTTTAACACCCTGGCAATTAAGACCTCTCCCAAAAGGAGAGCCCAGCATTTCCCCTCTGAACAGCTGTGGAAAAATCAGGCAAAGAGGAAAAGGGTCCACCTGGGTCCCCTCCAGCTCACAGAAGGGGCAGGAGGGAGGAGGGGCCCAGAGGAAGGGTCAGAATCCACATCCTCCATCCGTTTCCAGACCTTTCCTCGAATCCGCACCCAGAAAACACTGGACAACCTGGACAGCACAAGTAGATGGAGCAACATTGCAAAGTTAAAATTAATTAGCTGGCATGTCAACAGAGGCTCCATTGTGCCGCACAGTGAGGCAATCAAAGGGCATCGCACACACATGTCGAGAGGCACCTGGCAGCCAGGGTACAAGAGGTGAGGACACGCTCTGTCGTGTCAGCAACATGGTGCCCTAAGTGAATGCAGGCATGCTTTTGTACATGTGTGTGTGTGCGTGTGCACGCACAATGGTGAGTGGAGGTCTGGAGGTCTGCAGTGAGGTCTGGAGTTAAGATTTTCTTAAATTACTTTCAAAAAACCAATAACCAAAATGCCGATCATAACTATTCTATCTGAGAACTTGGAGTGAAAACAACAGCTAAGGAACTGCACAGCCCAAAGCTTGCCTACGAGCTCCCCAAGTGGCCTGGGGGAGGAAGCCAGGCATCGGGAGCGGCCACTCTCATGGAGGATGCCAGGGAGGCCAGGCGCCCTCCACACAAGTGCCAGAGCTAGGGTGGGATGAGGCCCAGTGATCAATCACAGGTATTAGGGACTCTGGTATTAGGCTCCCTGATCTGCTTGCGATCACCCCATCCAACCACATCATGAACCACCACCCCCATTCGCCCGCACACCCTGCTGTTTCCCAGATCTGCCAACAGCTGTCTCCCACCCCAGCCACGCTCCCACTGTTCCTGCACTGCCCCGGCCAGGGTCTAGGAACATGGAACGCCAGTGCTCAAATCCCGGCTCAGACATACACTGTTGTGTAACCTTGGGCAGGTTACTTCACCTCTCTGCGTCAGTTTTCTCATCTAGAAAACTAATTCTAACTCTGACCTCATAGTTATGGTATAGGTTTAAGTGAGTTAGTTTACGTAGAGAACTTAGAACACTGCATGGACAAAGCAAGAGTTAAATAACACTGCTAATGCCCCCACCCTGCTTCTTGGAGGGTACTTCCTCCAAAAAGACCTTCTCTAATTCCCTCTGTGGGCTAACTGTTCTTTCCTGGAGCCTGGAGCTCCAACTGTCGCTAACATCTCTCTGATGGCATGTATAGCTTATTTACAGCTAATTTCGTATTCATGGATATTTATATAGTTGTTGTCCACACAACTCTGAGTTAGAGTACTAACTATATCCATTCTCATATCCTGCAACATGGAGCACAAACTCAGGTAACTTTCCGGAACCTTCTCATTCATACCTTACATTGGACTGCTACATGGTTTTCTTATAATCCTGCCAACAACACTGCGATACTCCAGACTGTTATCCTAAGTACACAGATGAAACTCGTGCTTCATCTCCCAGGATGGGTGAGTTAACCCAAGTTACAGTTAGTTAGTAGGCTACTATTCAATTCAGGTTTGCTGAAATTAAAGAAATCGAGCAGGTAAATAATGGGGCCTCCAGTCAGAACTGAATGGTTTTCAGGGCTCCATCAAGACAGATATTAATGCATGCAAATGCACAGAAAAAGGTCTAGGAGGAGGCCCTCCAACTGGTTAAACCTGATTACCAGAAGGAAGAGGACAGCAAGGGGCAAGAAAGTAGGGGGTTCTCTTTACTTCTTATTTCATAGACCTCTATAATTTAGCAATAATTAACACAAGAAGTACTTGGATATTACTTATGTAATTAAAAATAACAAGAGTCATGTTAAACTCACCTCCCACAAAAGACCTTGAAACCACTCACATTTAACTCTAAAAAACTTGAGAGGTATTCAGTTTTCCCAGACAGAAAGCAGGTAAGAACCAGCTTTGGGGAATTTCCTAGAGGCCTCGTGTTGAGGACTCTGAACTTTCAGTGCTGAGGGCCCAGGTTCGACCCCTGGTCAGGGAATTAGGGAGCTAGGATCCCGTAAGCCACGCAGTGTGCCCCCCACTCCAAAAAAATTTTAAAAAAGAACCAGAAACTTGGATTCAGACAAACTTGGCTTCCAGTCCCAATACCATGGCTCCCCTTACAGTGAGGGCTTCCCAGGCGGCACCAGTGGTAAAGAACCCGCCTGTCAATGCAGGAGACGTAAGAGACATGGGTTCAATCCCTGGGTCAGGAAGATCTCCTGGAGGACGGCAGAGAAGCCCACTCCAGTATTCTTGCCTGGAGAATCCCCGGGGACAGAGGAGCCTGGCGGGCTACAGTCCACGGGGTCGCAAAGAGTCAAACACAACTGAAGTGACTCAGCGCACACACATGCCTTACGGCGGAGAAACCTTGTTCAGGTTTCTAAACCTCTCGGAGCCTTGATCCCTCGTGGCGAAGGGAGCCTGATTCAATTCACGCTGAGATTCCCACGAGGCTCCACTTGAAGCCCTCCTGATCAGGTGCTGGGCATACAGGAGTATGGCTGCCTCCCCCTGACTGTGAAGCCTTAATCCCAGTCTACCCTAACCTACATCCATGGGGCACTCCCTCTCCAAAATGATCTACCTGGGCAAAAGAAAGAGGAAAAAACAAAAGAATGCTACCAACCACTTCTGCCTACAAAGCCCCCCCCCCCAAGACTCCCCTTCTGAGAACACCAGTCGTCACTGGGAGTCAGGCAAGAGCCAGGCAATAAAAGTGGCGACAGAAACCTTGTGGGCAAGGTCCCCGATGCCCCATTGTCTCTGTAGTCCAATCTGTGCCTCTCACGCAAGGTTTCTGGGATGTAAAAAGCATCCAGATAAATGGGTCTCCACCACCAAGCTCTTACACAAGGAAAAGCATCTAAATCAATTAACATGGGGGAGGTCCCCACAGAGCCCTCCCCTGGAGACGAACATCAGGAGGGTGAGAGCACAAAGAACAAGGAGCCCTCCAGGGCCAGACAGGCCAGAGAGGTGGCACAGCCAAGGACACGAGGCCAGTTCTGACTTCCCAAGGGCCTAAGGCGCTTTGACAGTCAGCCCCTTCCAAAGGCACTCGTGAGTAGCTCTGCCAGGACAAAGTTGGGAAGCAGCACCCAGCTTGTGAAGCAATGTGCTGGCAGTTCTGACAGCCTTTTGTTTTTAAAGTGTGTTGTGTATACCATACGCCCCAAGCATTCCACATCTAAGAATATCATCACGTACACGTGCACAAACATTTTGCCACGAAGATGTTCATCACGGTTTGCCTGGTGGCTCAGTGGTAAAGAATCTGCCTGCAATGCAAGAGATGTGGGTTCAATCCCTGGGTCGGGATGATCCTCTGGAAAAAGAAATGGCAACCCACTCCAGTATTCTTGCCTGAGAGATCCCATGAGCAGAAGAGCCCGGTAGGCTAAAGGCCATGGGATCACAGAGTCGGATACAACTTAGCAACTAAACAATAACAACATGTGCATCAGAGTTTGTTTACAGTATGAGGAAACTGGAAAGAATCTTAATGCTACACAGCGAGGGACTGATAAATTGTCACATCCAAGAAGCAGAATACTTTGTGATCACTGAAAAAGATGGATACTATCTATTGACACGGAAGGGCAGAGGCTTACAGGAGCCCATTACCCAACAAAACAGATGCTTAGTGAAGAAAGACAGACGGCTCCAAAGGATGGAGATACAGCCCAGGAAACGGTGAGCGCCACCTGGACCCACAGTTGTCCGTATCTCAAAAAAACTGGGGACCAACAGACAACCCAGTCATCTCTTAGCCTGTACTTTTGATTAAAGTTTTAGGATTCCTCAACCAGATGAGGTCCCGTGGTCAAATAAATGTCAGACACGCTGCGTTTCACTCTGTTTATCCACCTCATATATGCTATCCCACTTCTAAGATCTGCAATGCATCTTAATGCACTGGAAACTCTTGAGAAGTCCTACTCTAGAGAAACTGCTGAACCCTGCATTTCCCAAAAGGATCCAGCTGCAGATCCTTTACTGAAACATGTCCAAACATCTCACTGAAGAGCTGGGGAAGCCTGATCGCTTGACAGCACCCAGGATATGGTTGGGGGACCTGGGGACCCCCGTGACTCTCACTTCCTGAAGAATCTTCAGCCAAGTCATCTCCTTATCCTGGGCACAACCTCTCCATCTGGGAGTTGGACTAAACCACAGAGTGACCATGGGGGCCACGGGAGGAGGCATAACGATTGGAAGCTTAGCAGGTGTGACCTTTGGCATCCCACACCCCTTAAACTGGTAGATGGCTCTGTCTTTCTGTTACACTATTTGGCCTGCCACCTAAGACTTCACTTAAAGAAAGGGATCTCCTGCTAAAAAGGGGGAAAAAAAAAAGTAAGTTAAAAAAAAACCACTGAAGTCTATGTCCTGTAAGGTCCCTCTAACCATTACAGCTGACTTTCTTTAAATCTGTATTTCATGTGGGAAAAAGTCCTCTCAAAAGGAGGGGCCGAGTAGAGTCAGGAAAAGGCGAGGGTTTGAGCTGAACTTACTGAAAAAAAGGCTCTGCGGGTTTAGGGTTGGGGATGAACCAGGGAGCCTGCCTGTGGGCAGGAAGGTGGGGGGCAGGGGTCACGCTGCTAGGGGAGATGAGACGGACTGTGCAACTAAGTGGACGGATGAAAAGGCATCTTGAAAACCAAGGTCAAGAACATCCACATGGTGGCTGACAGCAAGAAATCAGCTGATGTTTGAAGAGTTACGCGATCAAAACAAGAGAGCCACTCGTTAGGTGACCATGGCGCTCGGATTCTGTGGCTCAGCGTGGAAGAAGGGCTGAGGAGGAGAGGAGCCGCGGTCACCTGTGCTCACAGTCCAGCTCTATGAGGGCAGCTGCAGAATCCAAGGTTCAGCTTGAACGAGGACTTCAAACTCAACCTTCAGCTCAAACCTGGTACATGAGGACGCTCAGGATGGGATTAGAACTCAGACTCGCCCAGCAGTCTGAGTACCTGACCGTGTCATTTTGACCAAGACAGGATTTCCAAGGATGGCGCCTGCAATGCCATGCCAGCCACACACCCACCCCCCAACTTCCTCATCTCTCCACCGCTTAGCATCCCCACATCCTAGGAGGGTCGTGCATGGTGTAAAAGGTCATCCTGGGGACCTCCGAAGAGAAATCAATATGTGGAGTGGAATTCAGAGCATCTGGAAGAGAAGGCTGCTCGCGCGTCTTCCAACGAGGCGGGTTCGATCACATTTCGGCAGTTGGCTGGTCCCCGCCGTCCATCCCCTTCTGGCTGGCCAGTAGGCACTCCGATTCAAGCGGCTCTTCTTCAGGCAGACACCACACACCCGATGAGATGTGCCAGGGCCCTCCTGGAAGCTGGCGCTTGGCTCCATCAGACAGGTACGGGGCTTCCAACTGGAATACAGTGATGCCGTGCCTCCAACTTTCACTTACCTGGAAATCCAAAGAGCCAGGAAACTCACACAACATCACTGGCCGACTTCCAGTCTGAAGTGTGACACCAATAACAAGGAACTCATCTCACATGCCAATGTCGTTTGACTGACAATGACTAAAATGCTGTATGGAAAAGAAACTCTGAACCTGGGTCAGGAGGAAAGAGTTACTGTGACCTACTTGTAATGCCTGACATGAGTGGGGAGCACCCACATGTATGCCAAGCATCTGCCATCTGTCCCGGACACCAGAACTAGCCTTCAGGTTGGATTCTGACTCTGAGCTTCATAAGGTACTGGACATGTGACTCTGGAAAGTCACAAAAGTCACCTACCTGCTTTTCATGAACAACCCGGGATGATAAGCCTGGGCCTTTGCCCCCAGAGGACTGCTGGAGGGTGCCAACGGGCTCATGTACAGGAAGCTGTTCTTTAATGTGTCCAGCAAGGGGGATTATTATATTTAAGGGATTACAGTTCCTCTCCACAAGAGTGGCCCTAAGGCACTGCACGATCCTGAAGAGGCTTCTAAATCAACAAAGAATTAGCACGAGCGTGGTAGCTACAAGTGGGGCCAGCCCTCGGGGAGACGAGCCTCCAGTCTCAACTGGGGACGTGCTCAGGGCCTGGCTCTCTGCTCCCACGCCCCAGGGGACAGAGCGCCACTGGGATCCCTGTGTCCTCGCTGGTCCTTCCCAGTGGTGCCTGGCTCAGGGCCATGGGCACATGCGGCCCAGAGACCGAAACACTCAAGGCCACAGGGCCCAGTTTACCAACTGAGGGAGCCAACCACCTCCTCCCAGCAGGGCTGAGAGGAGAACAGCAGTGATGTGTCTGCCAGAAGACTACCCCTGCAGGGGTTCCCCAGGGAGCGGGGTTGGGTAGCAGGCGACCCCAAGCTATGGACATTTCTCCCACTGTGTTGTTATAACCGCACTGGGTCGAGCTGCGGGTAACACTGCTTTCTCTGGGCTGGAGCTGTTGTGTTCTTGGAAGACAGAGTAGCCCAGGGTCTGGACTGGGTTTAGGGCATGCTCACACACCCAGGGTACGTGCCCTGCTGGTGGAGCAGAGATGCTATCACGAGCTGAAGTGTCCAAGTGAGAGAAAGTGTGTGTGCACACCACGTGCCGCGAGCATGCTGCACCTTACACAATGGGTGTGCTTTAGAAGGATGTCTCAAGCCTTGGGTCTGTTGGTTTGTGTTTTTTTTTTTTTTTGGCCATACCACAGGGCATATGGAATCTTAGTCCTTGACCAGGGATCGAACCTGCACCGCTTACACTGGAAGCATGGAGTCTTAACCACTGGACCACTAGGGAAATCCCAAGAAGGCCTGTTTTGCCAGAGCCTTCCCATGACATAGCACAGGGTCAGGGGTGCAACACACCCAATTCAGAATCTCAGTGTCTTGTCAAGCACTGTGACTTTGGAGGCATTATTCACCCACCAAGCCATTTTCTATAAAGTGTGGCTAAAATCACCCCTACTGGACTGATGAGAGGACCATCAGTAATAATTACTAATATCGAGAGATAAGACAGCATCATGAAAATAACTACTGTGTACAGGAGCTATGCGCCTCCCAGTGCTGTGCTGGGCACTCTGCCCACATTCTATCTAATCCAGCCCAAGTCCCACGGACTCTTGAACAAGGACAGTTGGCAGGGGCTGCGGAGGGGACTGCCTTAAGACTGAATATCATCTACCCAGCAACCACAGCCTGGTCAAGGAACTGGAGTAGACACTCTCTGAATACACCCCATAGTGCACACTCTGCCCAAGAACCTCATCTTATTTCATGGACATGGGTTATTCTCATTTTACAGATGAAGAAACTGAGGTGGGCAGGGGGACTCCTCAACCTGCCCAACTAGCGGGCCGTCCCATTAGCTAACAAGCATCTATCTGCCAACAACTAGTCCTGGGTCCCGTCGGGCAAGGCAGTGGCTCAAGCGGCCGCCAGTGTGTGTGGTCTCCAAAGTCTGGGTCTCGGAGGCTGAACACTCGTCTTCCATGCTGTGTGAGCCTGGAAAAGTTTTCTAACTTCCCTATGGCCCAGTTTTGGAACTACAAAACGGGATCATACCCACTTCCCAGGGTTGGTTATGGGAATTAAAGCACTCCAGGGCCCAGCACAGACTAAGAGCCCAAGAAAGGTCA
>NW_011494816.1:1258759-1270019 GCF_000754665.1 Bison bison bison | reverse complement strand
TGCCTGGGATGCCCTCCCGTCCACTTTCTCTCTCTCTTGTCTTCTTTGAAGCTCCGCTGCCACACCCCCTTTCCAGGAAGCCCTCCCAGCCCCTGATGCAGCAGGCAACACCCCTTTCCGGATGTCAGACTCCGCCTGTGTCCTCCTCCCAGCACTGACTGTGACCTGCCCACTCGATCGTCAATTGATCTGTCCGCCCTTCTGGATGGCAACCAATCTGATCCTCACCCAGCTCTGTCTCCCCTGAGTGCCAAGCCTCTGGCAGGACCGAGATGACACTCAACAAACAGTAACCAACCCACCGCAGCGTTCCAATTCTTCTTACAACAGCAACCCCTTTCTGAGCGCTCAGGGGTGTCAGGCATGGTGCTAAGCACTGCTCCCCTGCACTGCCAGTGGACACCGGGGCCTTGACCCCTATTTTACGGATGAGTCAACTGAGGTTCAGCAGGACTAAGCAATTAGCAGAAGGCCACAGAGCTGGAGAACAGCTGGGCCGGGACAGGAGCTAAGGCTGCCTGAACCAAGCAGACCTTAACGTTAGCCTAGTCTGTCTCTAGCCGTCTTTGCTTCTCTTCAAATTTCCTTTTTGTGTGTAAGGTGGAGGGAGGAGGGGTAGGAAGGCATCTTTTTGCACAAAGTGAGGCATCCCTGCATAGAATTTCCCCAGTACTGGGAACAATTCGTAGCAAGATCTGGGCCTGTGCACCGGATGACTCTGATGTGCCCCGGCCCTCCTCCGACTGTCACCAGCACTAACCCACTGACACTGACACCCAAATGCCACCTGACTGACTGACAGCCTGGCTTCCACCTTCTTCCCTCTTCCCCTCAAGGGCCCCCAGAACCAATAGGGGAAGTTGGTTGCCAATGGCAACGGCCTAGGGAGCAAGGTGAGACCTACCAACCCACTGCTAAGGGCTGGAGGGAAATTTTTAACAGCCTCTGGGGCCCCTTTCCATCAATCAAAGCAGCCTCTTCCCTCCATGGGCCTCAGTTTCCACTTCTATATAAAGCAGATGCTACTCTCCCTGACTCTGGTTACAGAGCTGGGGGGTTACGGGAATCGCAGTCAATCAGGCCTCTGGGGTGGTCTGGATGGTTTAGATGGGCTGGCAACTGTTTGGGGTTTTTGTTTTCAGCAAGTGTCTTTAAAAAAACAAGAGGGACTTCCCTGGTGGTCCACTGGCTAAGTCCCCGTGCTCCCAATGCAGGAGACCTGGGCTTGATCTCTGGTCAGAGAATTATATCCCACATGCCACAACTAAGACCTGGTGCAGCAAAAAAAAAAAAAACAACCCACAGCAGACCCCTCCTCCACCAGCCTACTTATACCCAGAGGCTGCACATCTAGGTGTCTAAGCTGAGTACCATGGGCTGAGCCTGTTCCAGGGAAGACCGCTGGAGCTGGAGACAGGGAAAGCGGCTCCTCTGTCCACGGGATTCTTCAGGCAGGAATACTGGAGTGGATTGCCATTTCCTTCTCCAACTGGAGCTGGACTGACCACTAATTATTTTCATCTCCACTAGAGATGTCATCTCTACTAGACTGTAAGCCTGTGTGTGAACGTTGCTCAGTTGCGTCCAACTCTTACAACCCCACGAACTGTAGCCCGCCAGGCTCCTCTGTCCATGGAATTCTCCAGGCAAGAATACTGGAGTGGGTAGCCATTCCCTTCTCCAGGGGATCTTCCTGACTCAGGGATCAAACTCAGGTCTCCTGTATTGCAAGCATATTCTCTACTGTCTGAGCCACCAGAGAAGCCCAACTATAAGCGTTCTCAACAGGAAAGACAGGCTACTACTGATGCCTCCCCTAAGAGCACTCAGGAGTTTCCAAGAAAAGCTGCCTGAAGGGCTCAAAAAGGCAATGGGCACGGGGCTGTGAGCCCACCTTTGGGGGGGTGCCAGGCCATCTGAGCAGCCTTCTGGAAGCAGCTAAGAGGCAGGGGAACAGGAATGTGTGCAGGCGTCCAGTGGTGTCTAGAGTCCGAGGCCAGAGTAGCCAGGTGGCTGGCACGCCTGAGCTCTCACTCCTATGGCTACTCACCAGGAACCACGGGCTCCAAGAAGATGGTCCCTCTGGGCAAACACCCTGGGAAGGCTGCCTCATCCCACTGACCTTTGTTATTAATCCCCTCGGCAAGCCACAAAGGGCAGAGTCATCGATCCTTCCAGGCACCTCTGGTCAGGTCCCTCCCACCCTCCAGTTCATGAACTGTCCAAGCCTTTCTGGGATTGTTGTTGTTTAGTCACTAAATCCTGTCCAACTCTTTGCGACCCCATGGATTATAGCCCACCAGGCTCCTCTGTCCATGGAATTCTCCCTGCAAGAATACTGGAGTGAGTAGCCATTGTCTTCTCCAGGGAATCTTCCCAACCCAGGGATCGAATCCACATGTCCTACACTGCAGGCAGATTCTTTACCGCTGACCCACTAGGGAAGCCCTTATCCATGCCCAATACCTAACATTTTCCAGAGTAAGATCTGGTCACCAAGCACCCTCACCCATCGTGTGATGGATGCCCACATTTCACAGGGGAAGAATCCGTGGCTCAGAGAAACCAAGCAGTCAGTGAAGCTGTACCAAGTGAAGCAAGCTTCCACATCCCTCTCCTCCATCCTCTAGCCAACCAGAACAACCCCACACTCCCCGCAGGGACCTGCCAGGAACAGCAAGCACACAACTCCAGCCCCTCAGGAACCCAGAGGGATTTGCAGCTCACGGCTCAAATACTGACCCCGCCCAATCCAATTCAGAGTGCCAGGGAGCTAACTGGCCTCCAGGGCATGAACTTGCTTTAAAAACGTTTTCAGTCTTCATTTTATGAAAGAACTGTAGCCAGATCTTAAATACAAAGATCAACCTTGGGTATGCAAGGTGGGGCGGGGGAGGGACCCCCCCCCCAAGGGAGATGTCAATAGCAATTTGGTACCCTACCTCCTCAGCACAACCTAGGAGTCTAATGTCACAGATAACCTTGTTCTGTGGCAAAACAAACAGGGGGGCAGACGATGCTGACCAGGCCTGCCCCTTCAGGTCATTTCACATGGCCCAGGAGCCTTCTGACAGGTAGTTCTCCACTTGTTCAAGGCCTGCTCTGTCCCCAAGTTCCCCAATGATGGGCAGGACCCTCTGGGGAACTTCACTTGAGTCTCACGACAGCCTGACCAAGAACTGTTACCACCATTTTCCTGATGGGGAAACTGAGGCTCAGGCAGGGAGACAGGCCTCCTGGGGGGGCACTCAATACACAGACATGCTAGACAGAAAAGCCCAGAAGTGGATGACAGACCTCTGGGTGGCATTTACTTTGCTTTGGGGTCACAGCACACGTACTCATTCATTTACTGGTTTAGCAAAGACACATGGTGGACCCACCAGGTATTACTGTTTAGGGTCTGCAAGAGTGAGTCTCAAGCCCATGCCAGAACACGGGCCTCGGCCTTCTCTCTGTGGGATTCCCAAAGGCTTGGTTGAAGCTGTTATGGGACAGCCCAGCTACCAGCCGCTTCTGCTTTCCAGCAAGTGTCAAGCTGTGGGTCACAGGAAATAGGCCCTGGAAAACCAGCTTATGTGAGGGGACACCAGCCATGGTCTCCCTCCAGAAACCTCCAGTCTCTAGACGGAAAAGATGGTGAAGGCAAGAACTTGAGAGCTCAGGCAGAAACCGTTTTTTATGAAGTACCAGCTTTTAAAGAGAGACACACAGCCCTTCCTTTTGGACTTTATCTTGACTTGACAGACGGCTGCGGTGGCCCTGCCTGCAGTTGGGGACCAGGCGGTAAAAACCTCATCCACAGGGCACCAAGAGCAAGGCCACCCCTGGGCCATTAGAGGGGGCACAGGTGGTGCGGAGGAGACTCAGGGCTCTGGCATGGGAAGGGGGAGGGAAGGGGAAGAAAGGAGAAAGGAGGAGGGGTCAGGAAGGAGAGGGGGAGGAAAGAGCCTTTGTGCTAGCCTCCCATCCTCCACCACAATCCCCAAGAGCAACAATCAGTTATGCAAATAGTAACCCCTCCCCCAGCCTGAGCCATCCACCGCTCCTAGGCCCTGCCCCCTCCCTCTGGGTCTCTAAACACACATGCTTTACACACACACACAGAGTAGGTTTGTCTCCACTGTGCGACTCTCACACACACACACACACACACACACACACACACACACACACACACACACACACACACGGCGGGGGCGCGGTTCTCTATTTTGTTTCTGCTGTGACTGACACACTCGCACACGCACGCGTGTGCACGCATGCGGCGGGGAGCTTTGAGGCCTTACTTATTCAGAAAAGAAACATGCCCCTGACCCCTGCCCTCTACCCGCTCGGGTTAAGACCTTTAGTCTTTTGAAATTAATTTTACCTGGTTTTACCCCCGCCAACCTCTTTCTCCATTAGACTTTCTCACTTTGGGGCCAGGGACACCTAACCTTGGGACAGAGTTCACAAATGCAAGAAGGGATCCACCACTCAAAGCCTCACAAAGTAACTGAACACATCGCCCATTTCCATTTTGTTTCGCTAATTCTCCCAAATGGAGTACAGTCATCTGAAGAGGAAAAACTGGCTTCAAGGTGGCGCCCTCCACACGAGGTCAGTCTGGACCCCCGCAGCCAGGTGAGAACTTCCGGCTGAGCTGTTATCCCCCCCTGCTCTCTTTTTCATGAGACACACTCTTCTGATTGTTTCAGTTTCAGATTATCGTCAGCATCTAAATTGGGAATCCCAGCTCCCCCACCACCGGCACACCAGAGGTGGATATTCAAAGCAGGACTTATTGACAAACGGCGATGCAAATCTGTCCCGTAAACCTGTGCACCTATGACACATACACCGAGGCCACTGTCCACCCCAGGAGCTTCCAGCCCAGCCAAGAAGCAGGGGATGTGAGTGTCATCTGTCACCCGCAGCTCTGGGATGGCAAACAATGACCACAGCAATGACGACAGACATCTGTGAGCACACACAGAACCCAGCACCTGCTACATCTCTAGTTAAGCTTTTGCCAGCTTTGAAATAAAGATCATTAAAAGACAAAACCTCAATGTTTTCTGAGTCCTATCTATAGACTGGTTACCCTTACCAGCTGGGTACAGGGGCCCTAAACCAAGGACTTTTAAAACATTCCGCTCTGGGAATGCCAGCGGATGGACCACAGCGACTACTGGGGGGGTTGGAGGGGTTTCACAGACCTCACCTCACCCCATTACTGCGTTCTCAACAGCTAAAACTGCAACCTCTTTCCTTTTCCTCTGGGAAGTTCCCCCAATCCCAAAGCGCACGAGGGTCTTGTCTTTCCCCACAAGGGCTGCCCCCAGGTGTCATCTGATAAGCCCTCAAAGTCACTCTACAAACCAGAATGGCCAGAGTGCTCCAACCAGTCCAACCTCCAATGCTGCATTTGCTGAGTGCTTGCTGTATACAGGGCACGGTCCTGCGTTCCTCACATATTTAACCCTGAGAAGCAACCCTTAGGCACTGTTATCCTCTGATTTTGACAGATGAAGACTCTGAGGCTCAGAGAAACATCAGGGTCATGCAGGGACACTCAGGAAGGGTGCCCTCCCCACTCTCAAGCATCAGAACCGGGGTCTGCTATCTGCCGCAGCATTTCTAGCAAGAGAAACTTAGGAGACAAATCTTACATATTCAACTGTCTTAACGTTATCATGGGTCCCTGTGGCTTCGGATAACATTCTTAGAGACAGAATCATACGTAAGTTTGAAAAACCGTATCTCAAACAACTGAGACGGAGTACAAGCGACACGTGTAAGAAAGGTGGGTCAGAAGATTAAAGCGGCTCTGGCGACAGCACTTAGAACACTGATGCCCAAAACGCCTGTGAAAACCTATAACAGCATTTTTTTGTGCATTTTGAATACAACATTTCAAAATTTACATGTTATCTTCTAAACGCAAGTAATTAAATTAGGAACTTAAACATTTTAAGTAGGGAAACCCACTCCAGCAATGATGAAGCCTCTCCAAGCCACCACAGTTCTGCTCTGCCCCACAGACGCACACAGGCTCCTGCAACCCTCTCTGTGGGCCTCAGGTCCCTCTCTCTCTCCAGCGCCCTGGGCCACACACCCAGGAAGCCATCAGGTTAGAACTCAGGCACTGGAGTTCCCATTTTCATCATGAAAAAACGGAATCAAGTCCATCCTTTCCCATACTCTTAACAAACTAAGTTAACAGACAGATTTTTTCAACTTTCAGTTTTTCTCCCCTGATCTTTGCTTACCCCCCAGGTGACTGCTAACGCTTGCTTAAAGATGATTAAGACAATCTTAAAACAAAAGTAGGTGTTTCGGTACCCAGAAGTGTGGGTTTGGCTCTTTTAGAGTTTGGCACATCCTTATTTTTAGGGATAAGTTCTGCACACAGAGCTCATGAGTAAGAAGGCCCAGGACCACTTAGAGCAGGAGAAAGAGGGGCTTCACCAGAGAAGAGAGTCCCCCAGCTACATTTGCAGCCCCAGACCTCTGTAACTAGGGCAGCAGGTCCCCTCAATTAACACAGCTCCCTCTGAGGGGGCTGCCAACAGCGAGCACCTAACTTCAAAACTAACCAGCCACCACCTTTGGGGGCCAGGGCCCTGTCTGGCTCCTTTGAGTCCGCGTGCTGACAGCCAGGCCAGGACCTACCAGCTACTTTTGTTTCATGGGGAGCAGAGGAGACGGGGGCCTCGGGCGGCTGGAGGCTCGAGTTAAGTTTCGCTGGTGAGTTTCGCTGGTGAGTGGCGGGGGACAAAGGAAGGAACCGTGGGGGGAGGGGAGGCCGCAGAGCTGGAGGGCTGGGACAAAGGGGACCAGAGACAAAGGGACAGGAAAAGGGAGCCCGCTTTCTCCTCTGAGGAAGGAACTCTCCCCCGAGCCTAATATTTCACTCACACATCCCCAGGCAAGAAACGCAGGATCACCGGTTTTAGGAGGTGCTGGCTTCAGGTGTCACCCCGCCTGTCTCTGCAGCCCACTGGTTTTCCTCGGTCCCCTCTCCTTCCCCCACCCCACGCCTGTCCAGAACGCCTCCTCAGCCCACTTGTTCAAAGTCAGCGAGGCTGCCTTTGATCGGCTGCCTCTCTCCAGCCCTGATCTGCCACCCTGAAGAGAGACAAAGAATTATTTATTTGGAGAAAAGAAAAACCCTGCAAGTGTCAGCCAGTGACAGACATGACACCCTCTCTACAGGAGCGAGGCAGCAGGTGCAAGGTGCTGGGTTTTCTAGTCCTCGGGGGCTTTCGCCAGCAACACACTACCCCCTCCCTCCCCGGGTCCCCTCTGCACCCTCAGCCGCTCTCTAAAATCCCACAGACCTGGTGGCCCTTTGGGGTTTTCCCCTTAAGACCACTGTCTATCTCAGCGGGAGGCCGTAATGATTAATCTACAGTGAAGTGGAGCATGCCAAACACTGGGATGAGGTCTGCCATAAAGATGGCAAAATCTGAAACGTGGGCAAGGTCAGACCCAAAAGACCCTCAATATCTGGCTCTCAGTCCCACAGTCAAGGGAATCTTTGGGCTGTCTTCATTGCAGCTCCTGATTTACTTCAATTTGGGTTTGATTTTGATTTTAGTAAGGGAGAGACAGGATGCCTTACATTAAAAAAGCAAGCCAGCCATCCCCATGGAGGCCAAACCAACTAAGGGGCAGTTTAAGAGTAAGGCCAGGAGGCTGTCTGCCTCCTGGGAAAGCAGGAGGGACAGCAGGAGAAAGGCAGGAGCCACAGGAGCAGCCCTCTTGCATAGACCACAGCCCTCCTACGCAAAACAACCTCAGCTCCTTCCCTCTGGGGGCTGCCGCCCACGCCAGAGTCCTGCTTCTCTGGGCACTGCTCCATTCACCCAAAGGGCAGAAGACCTACAACGTGCCAAGCACGACACAGGGCAGTATAGCCCCTGCACTCCCACAAGAGCATCTCTCACAGCCCATCAAGTCCTTCATGCCCACAGTTTTAAAATCTAGACTTTTACGAGCACCAACTGCGCGGCAGGCACTGGGGGCTCACACATACCCGGGCAGTGGGGACAAGGAGGGTTTGAGGAGTGGGGAGAGCCTGTACTCAAAAGAGGGAGAAGGGATCAGGGCCAATCGGCCAGAGAGAGGCTGGGAGAGCTGTTTCAGGCTCCTCCCTCCTGTGTGGGCTGGGCCGGGCTGGATGGCCAAGCTGGTGGTGGCCATGGCTCCTGCACCAGGTCAGGGGCAGACCCTCCCCCAGAGCACATATGCTGCTGTTTCAGAGGGGCGTGGTCCTGTCTGTGGCCGGGACAGTGAAATCACACCTCCCCCCGACCTCTTCCCTTCATTATCAGGGCAGCTCCTCCTCATGGTTCCTCCTCACCTCACCCCACCCACCAGCCCTGGTCAGGCCCCAGCAACTGCCCCACCAAATAATGAAGACCAAGGATCAGGCCACAATGGGTTCTGGATCAGAACCAGCTTTTGCCCTCATGAAAAGAACTCCATGGTGACACATCTATGTTAAAAACATTTTTGAAAAGAAAATAGGGAGCAGGAAAAAAGCCATGTCTGGATGGGGCTTCCTGAGAAGCAGCGGGCCAGAGTGGCCCCCAGCCCGTGACCCTGGCCCACCCCCGGGGCGGGATATTCCAGGACAAACTCGCTGACTCACCGGAAAGGGAGGTGTTATGGCGGGCACCTGCGCCTCTCCGAGGTGGCCTGGGCCCGACTGCACGCCCAGCCCCCAAGGGGGGCCCCCTAGGAGGGGGATTGTGTTTTTGGTAAAGCCCAGGAAACTTAACTCAGGTTGGCTGAAAGCTTCCTGAAAATCAGCGTTCCCTCCACTCTTTTCTGGCCTTGTGGGTTTGTGCTCCCAGTAACCAATTCTTAAAAATTTTTCACTAGAATAACAGCTGTACAAGGACATTTTTGTTCCAACTCTTCTCTTGTCTCCAAGGTACAATCAAATCATCACTTTCTCCAAACTCTCAGTCATACCTTGACAAGGTGCTGGATGGCTCGGCTCCATGAAGCCACACACCAGACGCTGGGACCACAGATGTATCCTACCATCGCTTTACAGACAAAGGAGCAAACACTCCGTTATCTTCAGGTGACTAAGTCCAAAAATCACAGACCCAGCCAGCATGATGGCCAGAGGACTGAGGCGGAGGCAAGCGTGACCTAGCTATTTTCCGGTCAAGGGGAGCCAAGGAGAGCCTAGAATAATACATTCAGGTAACTTCTTGGAGGAAAAGCCCATCTGAACCTGCAGGATGTGCCTTCCGTTTAAATATCTGCGGTTAGCATCTTAAAACACACAAGCCCCCGGTAAAGGGAAAGAATGTCTGTAAGTTCTGTGAGGACAAAGCATTTGCCCATGTCCTTTTGTCAGGAGCCACACCTCAGGGGCATCAACTATTTGAAGAAGGAAAGACTAGACTGACTATCAGCGTGAAAAACAAGTATCTGCTCTGACTCCTCAGCGGATTCTGGAGTATTCTGAGCTGATAGCATTAGGACAGCCTGACTAGAAAGTGATGATTTAAAGGGAGTGAGCATTTCAAGTCCCAGGAAAACCCTGAATGGCCAGCTTGGAACCAAAGAAACCCCCCACCACTGCCGCCAGGTGTGGCCAGATCTTCCGGGAAGCACAGATAAGAGCCACTCACAATTAGAAGCCATGGCTGCTGCACAAAAACCCACAGCCCAGAGTCCTGAACCACCCCCTGGAATCCTGTTTATCCTCCGCGGCTAAGCAAACACAAGTCTTCTCAGATAATGCAAAGGTCAACTGTAGATTTGTGTGAGCTGATAAAATCGCCACCAACTCTGAATTACAGGGGGTCACATCATAAAATATTCCTGCACGGATAAGCAGGGAGAGTTAGCGGAATCAGAACCAGCTGCTTCCCATCATCCTAGGTTAACATCCCCTGGGCTTTCCGGTGGCTCAGCGGTGAAGAATTCCATCTGCTGAGCAGGAGATGCAGGTTCAATCCCTGGCTCGGGAAGATCCCCTGGAGAAGGAAATGGCAACAGTCCTGTACTCTTGAATGGGAAATCCCATGGACACAGGAGCCTGGTGGGCTATAGTCCATGGGATCACAAAAGTCATACACAACTTAGCAACTAAACAAGACTCCAGCTGAGTGACACTGCAGGACTCCTGACCTTGCACACCCACTTCTCAATCCCCGTCACAAAACAGAAAAACCTGGCAAGAGAAGAGTCACAGGGCACCCAGCCTAGAGCCCTCAGCAGTAGATGTAAGCTGGGCTAATTGAGTACTGGACATTTTTGCACACATCTCTGAGGACACTTCAGGTCCGAGGCTCCATCAACATCAGAAATCTATTTCACAAAAGAAAGGCAAACACCAAAACCAGGGCTCAAAACAGGCAGCCACATGTGGACATGTCCTGAGGACACTGAGGCTTTAGGGAGCCATTCACAGAGAACAGAGCCCTGGGAGGTGGGGGTCCTCGATCACTCTGTCCACAGATCTGAACTAGGTGTCAAGCCCCCGAGTTTATGGGCCCTATCCCATGGCCTCAAAGATGATTGTGAGACTTTTCTTATAATTAGATGATGTCTTAAATTGAGACATGGGACTTTCCCGGTGGTCCAGTGGTTAAGACTCCTCAGTCCCACTGCAGGAGTCATGGGTTTGATCCCTAGTCAAGGAACTAAGATCCGAATGCCAGCCCAGTAGGCCAGGAAGAAAGGAGGAAGTCATCACAAGTGCACAAAGTTCTCGCTCATCCCTAGATGAGACTGAAGCACAGCCCAGCAACAGGCACTCCATTCTGGGAAAGGAATGACGGTCAGGGGCATGCAATAGACAAAAACACGACACGAGCAATGATTAGGGATTCCCCATAGAGAGAGAGAACAAAGGGAGGTGCTCCAAGCAGGGAGAATGTCTGTGCAAAGGCCCTGAGGTAAGAAGCCTGGCACTGCCTGGCAACATGTGGTATCTAAGTCTCAGGGTTCACACTCCACCCTAATGACAGAAATACACAGTCACAAATTTTATTTCCAAACATAGAAGCATTCCAAAACTTACTCAATTTTTTTCTTTCCCAACATACAAGGTTCACCATCTCTTCAGCCCTCCCTGCTTTCCATTTCTGCAGTGGCTTCCTGGGAACAGGAACCTCTCATTACCGAACAGCTCACATGGACCTACAGATCAGGACAAACCTTAGCTCCTCACTGGCCAGTGGTCACGCCAGCTCCCCGTCCAAGTCTCCAGAGCAGGCCTAGGCAGGGAGAGGGGTAGGGGTAG
>NW_011494816.1:1242466-1258561 GCF_000754665.1 Bison bison bison | reverse complement strand
ATGGGAGCGATGATCAGGGGCAGGGAGAGGGGGTGAGAACTCAGCCCTGGCCCTGAACATGGTGTGTGCTGGGGACGCAATGTGAAGTGAAAGTCGCTCATTCGTGTACAACTCTTTGCGACCCCATGGACTATACACTCCGTGGAATTCTCCAGGCCAGAATACTGGAGTAAGTAGCCTTTCCCTTCTCCAGGGGATCTTCCCAACCCCAGGGATCGAACCCAGGACACTAAGACTTCTAACTTAAAAGCATTTGGAAGCTCTGTCCTCACCCCCAGTCCCCACCAAAAACAGACTTCAGGAAGAAAATTAATCAAGTTTTACAAGCTTCTCTATTTACCCAGAGCTACAAATCTATCACTGGGGAAGCTTTTAAAATAAACTCTCTTCCAGCACCGTTACTTCCTTTCTTCTGTTTGCCACAACACACACACACACACACACACCACCTCTTTAACCTTGGCTGTGGATCCTGAGTTTGAAACTCCAAATTCAGAACACACACCAATCCACCACTTATAAATACTTTCTGCTTTTTATTCTCTTCTTCTCATTTACTCCTATGTCTAAATGTACCCAGTTCCCTAAGCAGGGATACCTGCTCAAGAACACTAGCTACCTTTCAACCTCTCATTCCAGCATTCCAGAAATATTCAGTGGGCATCTTCTAGGGCACTCTGCACCACTGCCTTAAAGCAGTCCTGCAAGTTGAGTGCAGTCTCCATTTTACAATGAGGATCCTGAGGTTCAGAGGTGAAGCAATGGGCACAGGTTACACTGTGATAAAGGCTCTAGTGGGGGATTCAAACCCAGGTTACTTCACCCAATTCTCTGCACCCTGGTTCCCAGCATCCCTCCCCTAGAGCCAGACACAAAAAGCAAAATTGCTTCCTTTAAAAACAAAAAGAAAAGATGACTCATTTTAGATCACCAGCAGCTCTAATATTAAATGTTGAAAACTAGTGCTTGAAAAAGGCCATTTTAACTGGAGCTTCCAAAAAGGATCATAGAAAACCCAGCCAGCACAAAGTCAAACCTGTGCTTCAACACCAGTGATCCCACCCATGTGGTTCTGGAGGCACAGGGTCTGCGGCAGCCTTCCCCCATTCAGGGAGGATGCCCAAGGTGCTACACGGAGCTGGCACACTAGTGATTGAGGTTAACCTTCCGCTGCCCCCATAAGTTGGGAAAAGAGAAGCAAACAATGGGTGGTCTTCCTGCAGTGGCCCCTGGATCTTTTCTGTGGCTTAGGGTTCTCCAATCAAAACAACCCACATGCCTAGCCCCTTTTAGCACCTAGAGCAGATCATTTCATGAACCCCCAGGAGCTGGAGGGGGAGAGGGGAGAGAGGAGGGGCTCTCTGCAGATGAGGGAGATCCAGGCTATCCACTGGGGTCTGTGGCTAGATGCAGTTCAGATCTCACTTTCAGTTCTGAGGCTGCTTACAACCCATCTCCAGCCTCTGCAGGGGAGGCAATGACACAGCATCCCCCAGAAAAACAAACCGGGAAGAAGGACTTGCTCTATTTTCAAACTGGCCTACCCAACTGGTCCCAAACTCCCTGGCTGGCTTTCTACACCTCTAGACCCACAATTGGGCCCTACTATTCTAATTCCACCTTCCTCCCCAGCAAGAAGGCCCTCTCCTCTCTGGCCTCAATCTGTCCCCAACCACTACCTAACAGAGTCCCCTTCCTGCCTGCCGGCATCTCTTCTCCTCGCAGCCCCCAGCCCGTTCTCAGCTGGATCCTCTACATGTGGCACCTCCGGCCCCAGCTCTCAGCTTGCCTCGGCTCTAAAGCAGAGGAGAAAGAACTTTCATTCCTCCTGTCTCCTCCCATTGGGTTGCTCGGTATATAAAAAAAACACTTTATAAAAACTCTGACATTATTCACAAGTGCTGGTGTCTCTGCGGTCCCACCCTGCCGCACACACACAGTCGTGTCCTCACCAGATCCTGCCTTCTATTGCATCTCACCTAGGTCAGAAAACCCCCTGGAGGTGAGAGACTGGGAGAGACCCTAGAAAGGACTTTAACTCAATGACTGAATTGCTTGAAATCCAACTTCTCATTTGCAGCAAAAGCAAAGCTGCCAAACGCTGGGCCATCCTCCCTTCAAGAAAGGAAAGGTTTCCAACCAACCCTTTCAACCAAAGCCAGTGTGGCCTCTTAACTAAAATCCCTCCACTCCACAGAAGGGCTTTCTCGGATTATTTTCCTTCAAAAAAACACAATTTACACATTGCATGTCTTTACTTTCCAAACCATTCAGAATTAGGAAAAGGGGGGAAAAAACACGTCTGTTTCTATTTGAAACTGTCAAAATTAGCATTCAGTAATTAAAAATCACACCCTTTCTCTTAATAACCTAACCAGCATGATACAATCAGGTTGTGCCAACTCTTTAATCTAATTGACTAATTACAGATTTTAATTTAGTCAGTTACTGAACAACTGTTGACAATTTGTTTTCATTAGGGACAGAACAGAATAAATATTTAGGCTTCCAGTCACAGAGACTCCTGTGATCAAGCTCTCCACCGTGACCCCAACTTCAGAGCAAGCTCTGGCTCCAACAGCATCCTCAGGCTCAGGTACACACGCAGCTCTCAAGCCATTTCTCGGCTCCATCCTGTGCCTGCATAAACCCTCCCAGGAGTCGCCCCTCTTAAGGCAAAATCCTGAAGTGCGAGCAGCGGCCTCGATCCCCAAAGTACAGGCAATTCCCAAATTCACACACGTCACTCAAGAAGTGGCAAACACTTAAAACGCTGTGAAGAAAAATAAATTCAATGCTACATGTCACTGGCTTTTAAGCAACAAAATAAGTTAACAGTCAAAATAGGTTTATCTGCATTCATCTCACTGGGAAGCAAACTGTCACTAACATCTTTTTTTTTTTTTAAAGACACACATTTACAGGTTTCTATGAAAATGATCCAATTCTTTCAAAGAGCTTTTTTTTCCTCTCCCAGGGTCCCTTACTGTCAAAGTCAGCCTAAAATTTTACTAAAATAATAATGTGGTTCAAAGGCTAGGAAGGGGGGGGCCCTGGGTTCAAATCTTGCTCCATTATTTAATGATGTCACAACCAAGGCTACTGACTTCACTTCATGAAGCCTTGAGTTTCGTCATCAAAGGAGTGAGATAAAAACAGCCTCTGCCTGGTACATGCCCATGAACAGTGCCTGACTTGGGATAAGCATGCAATAAAGGCTGCTTCAGAAATCACTTTTGTATCCTCCCCTGGCTTACCTGGTGGCTCAGAAACAGAATCTGCCTGCAATGCAGGAGACCTGGGTGCAATCCCTGAGTCAAGAAGATCCCCTGGAGAAGGGAATGGCTACCCACTCCAGTATTCTTGCCTGGAGAATTCCATGGATTAGACCATAGCCTGGCAAGCTACAGTCCATAGGGTCGCAAAGAGTCAGACATGACTGAGCGACTAACACTTTCCCCATGCAACAAATAGGAAAACCAAGACCCAGAAAGAAGATAATGGCCAGTTGAAGGTTATACCAAGTAAGTGTGGAAGCTTGGTTGAGAAAGATGCTTTCTGTCCAGTGATCCATCTCCTTCCTGGAATGTCAGCTCAGGAGAGCAGGAAACACAGTTCTTGCAGGTGTTGGGACGAGTGCAGGTGTGTTGGGATGAGGGCCCTGCAGCATCCTCCAGAGATGGGAGCTCTCCAACCAGGAACTTATAGCTGAGGTGTCCATTCTCCAGCCAGCATTTTCCCTCACAAGCAAGTGTTGCCTGAACTTTGGTAGATGACCTAGAGCAAACTCTGACCTCTGACCCTCCTGACTTCCAGGAGAACGTGAGGGCCTTTCTTCCACCAGAGCCCAACTCTGGCCATGCCAGAACACAGCTCAAAGGAGCCATCTACATTGCTAAGTAGGCGGGGGAAGCAAAGAGGTTAAGTCAGGGGTCCCCGAGCCTGATGGCTCTCACCAAGTCTCTGGAAAACTTCAGGGGCTCTAGAGCATTGCTGCTATTTTTTTCTAACTCACCACCACCATCAGGTCTGCCCCAACTGAAACAAACCCCACATTCCCAATGCTTTCTGAGCTGATGAGAAGCTCTAATCAGTAACTATACAGTTCTTGTTTTTCCTATTTCTTCATAGGAAAATTAATGGTGACTCAATGTATGCAACTTATTTGTAAATAAAACATTTTCAAGCATAGAGTCCACATCAGGTGGTAGGGGATTAATAAAAAGGGGACCTTAGAAGTGAAGAGATGGGGCAACTCCTCCATAAGGTATGTGAGCCTGAAGCCTTCCTGGGTGACACTGAAAACCAGCCCAGCCCCTTTGTCGCTGGGATACACAGCACTGGTGAGGAACTGTGTGACCCAGCAATAGCGCTTCAGCTGGGCTGCCCCTTTGGGACCACCTAGTCCTGCCACCTGGACCCACCAGAGCTAGGCAATGGGTCACTAATCACTTACACAGCAAAGAAGCCAAACCTGGTGTTAATTCTCAGGGCGACACTGTGGTACAGTGGTGAAGAGCACTGCAGTTTAAGTCCTCCTTCAACCAAACCAACCTGGTGGCTCAGCTGGTAGAATCCATCCGCAACGCAGGAGACCTGGGTTCGATCCCTGCGTTAGGAAGATCCCCTGGAGAAGGGAAAGGCTACCTACTCCAGTATTCTGGCCCCTGGAGAAGTCCATGGACTGCATAGTCCACGGGCTCACAAAGAGTTGAACACTACTGAGAGACTTTCACTTTCAGCATTCCTGAATCCAAGTGCCTCAGTTTCCTCTTCTACAAAAGAGGAATAAAAACAGAACTTAGCCCAGGGGGGCTGCCTTGAGGAAGACCCAAAGCACTTAGAAAGGTGCCTGACCACACAGTTAGCAAGCAATCATTGCTTGCTGTTATGAGTTCCTCCTTCATGAAATGGGAAGAATATCCTGCCCCTTAGCCAGCCTGAACAAGGTGGGAACTGAACAAGAACATTAAAAAAAAAAGGGGGGGGGGCACATAGTAAGTGCTCAATAAACACTAGTTTCCTTCGTTAGAGAGTCGTCATTTTTAAACTACAACACTACAGATGAGTAGCGCATCCCTCACCAAGAACCCCAGGCCCCAGCAGCTCACTCCCCATGGAAGACCCCTACTCCCCAGAAATGTGGGCGGGGGCGGTGCACAGCCACACATTGACCTGTGCCCGCTCTCTTCTCTTCCAGGTCCCTCTGACAAAGATGCTGCTAGCAAAATAATGCCAAAGAAAGTACGTGGCGACAGCCCACTAGATTTAAGTTCATTTTCTGTAGCTCGGGGTCAGAATCGACTGAAGCACTGGGGTGATCAGGTTCTCTGCGAGGCCCTGTGCGGCACATTAGTCGCTGACGGACACTCACCGCGGTATTTAAAGTGGCAGCCATCACGACTAACTCAAATTGTATTGGCTTCCCCGACGCTGAAATGCTCTGCTGAAATCATCAATTGGCCAATTCAGAGATAACCCGGTAGCTGAAATTCCCTGTCATGCTGTAAAATCCCCTTTTGAAGTGGCTCGGCAGCCCCGAGACCCGCAGGGAAACTTGCGCCCAGAGCTGTGGCCAGAACCACCTTGTGTAACACCAGTGGGCACTGCCAAGAGGAAGAGCCTCCAGAGAGAGGATAACATTTTCTCCTGGAAGCCTTCTAAAAGACAGCAGAAAAGAGTGGCCGCCTGCGCACGCCCGGCACCAGGCCTGCCCACTGGGCTGTCTGCCCCCTCAGCACAGGCCACACGGCCAAAGCCAAGGCAAGCCCACAGCATCTTCCAGAGGCGGCTTGTGATCTCCTACTGAATGGCACAGATGCAGATGCGGGTGCCAACCTCCCCAGTGGAGGTTTCTAAAGTCAGGGGCAGCCACGGGAATCAGGGGCTCATCTGGCCACAGACTTGTAACCAACCACCTTATCCCAGGTCTCAGTTCCCTCTCCGTAAATTGAGAGGTTCTTTCTTGATATACATTCTATGATTTGATGATTTGTTTACATTTAAAATAGACCACGATTTACAAACTATTTTTATTAACATATGGTCTCACCTGGCTTCCAAGCTTCCCTGATAGCTCAGTTGGTAAAGAATCCACCTGCAATGCAGGAGAATCTGGTTCGATTCCTGGGTCAGGAAGATCCGCTGGAGAAGGGATAGGCTATCCACTCCAGTATTCCTGGGCTTCCCTTGCAGCTCAGCTGATAAAGAATCCGCCTGCAATGCGGGAGACCTGGGATCGATCCCTGGGTTGAGAAGATCCTCTGGAGAAGGGAAAGGCTACCCACTCCACTATTCTGGCCTACAGAACTCCATGGACTGTACAGTCCATGGGACCACAAAGAGTCAGACACGACTGAGCGACTTTCACTTTCACATGGCTTCAAAAAAAAGAAAAACCTGGAGAGGCAGAAAAAAAGACAAGCCTCATTTCACATCATTTCTTATCAAAATAAACCAAGGCTCACAGAGGCCAAATCACTTAGCCAAGGCCACCTGAAAGAACCTGATCAGAACCTGATCCCTGGTTACCGAAGTCCAAATCCTGTGTGCTATCATGACACTGCTTTAGTCCCATCACCAACCAGCACGGGGCCAGGCATGCAGCAGGCACATAGGAATAATCGCCCACCAGCCAACTGTGACCCTCGGCCAGCATGGCTAAAGCCATGCTCTGTCCCTTCCAAGAACCCATGAAGCTGAAGCCAGCATCCTGGGCTGGGGAGAGGTTTGCCACACCAGCGTCTGCTCTCCAAACAGCCTTTTGTGACTGGGAGAGAAGGATCAGAGGAAAGCCTCAGACAGGGGCCTCAGGGAGCAGCTGCGCTTCTTAAGGTCAGAGGACTGTAAAACAGAAGTGAAATGTCAGGCGCTTCACCCAAATACACAAAGAACGGGGGACACAAAGCCCGCCTCGGAGCTGTGCAAACAGCTGTCACCGGGAGGGGACAGGGAATTTGGAAGGCTGGGCCAACCTGGGTCAGACAGGATGCCGAGACCTATTCTCCAGATTCTTGCTGCGACCAGAGCCTGAGCCCTGCAGATGTTCAGACAACACCCTCCACAGGGGGCCGGGGACCATCAGCCCCCCCTCCCACCTCAACCGCAGACAGGCAGGAGGAGCTGCCACTCGGCAGGGACAAGTGACAGACTTCAAGTAGGAATCACTGCTTATTCAGCACTCTGCAGGTATCTGCTGGTCACCTCTCACAGGCTCCAGGCACTAAGAACACAGCAGCAGATACCAAAGGCAGAGGTCCCCAGGAACCACCAGGCACCTCTCCAGAAGCAAGCCAGGGAATCAGTTTGCCCAGGGACCCTCGGAGGTGGGAATGACTCTCTTTATCACCCATCAGGACACTGAGGTCAGCCATCACTTGCCACTTGGCCAAAATCACACAACCTACAGCACCCAAGGTTCAACTTCAGCCTTTTCAAAGTTTAGACTGAGACTCACAGTAAAGCAAATTTTACATGGAAAATCCAGGGCACCTGTTTATTTACAGGCATCCATAAACTGCTGAAAAAGAGAAGCTTCCTGAAACAATGCTTATGGTTACTCGTCGCGATACGGAGTTTCATTTTTTTGTTTCAGTGTTTTGTTTTGCTGCACTGCTGCAGCATGCAAGATCTTAGTTCCCCAAAGAGGGATCGAACCTGTTCCCCCTCTGCCCCCTGCAGAAGCACGGAGTCTTAACCACCAGACTGCCAGGGAAGCTCCAGTGTCTTTTAATTGCTGGTTCATGACCTACTAAGTTGATTTCACCAGGCACTAATGGGTCACAACTCACAGTTAACATTCACTACTTGTCCATCTCCATTAAAGTGCCTATTTATTTAACATGCTTGATCCCTACAAAAGGGATCAAACCCTTCTCTCTTCTCAAGGTCTGGAACCTAGTTCACCACCCTCAGGATTTACTCAAAACTGCAATAGGCCCCAAGAGCAGGGGCAGCAGAAAGGGGATGAAGATAAGGGCTCCTGGCCTCAGGAGCTTTCCATCTAAAATAGGGACCCCCGTCACTCTATTTCCAGACAACAAACAGCAAATCAGTAAAACTCACAGAATGGGGGGGGGGGGGGGGTAAGTGTTCCCCTGGGGGTGGTCTTGGCAGGCTGGGGAAGGCAGCCACATTCCAGGCTGGCATCTGCTCTATGGCAGGGCTGGTTGGCAGGGGGGCAAAAATCCCATCTCAGGTACCAAACAGAAAAACCAGGCCTGGATCAGAGCGGGCAGGGGAAGTTCCAGATAGGTCTAGCAAGGAAAGCAGCTACAAGAGGAAGAAACAGGCACTGACTACACATCCCAGGCCAGTGCTGGCCAGGAGCGTCGAGTCAGCAGTTCATCCACACAAGCAGCAGGGCTGGTTTGGAGGCTGCATGTGTGAACCCCCTCTCCCAGTCCCTTGTGGTTGCTTGAAGAAGGTGGATTCCAACCTAGGGACCCAGAGTGCTAATCAACCAACAGGTAGTTCGTGCGTGCCAGGAGCACCCCTTTCACACGAGCGTCGTCCTGCTGCTGCCTCCCTTTAGGCCATCGGAAAGCCAGAACTCGTGCCAGGCCTCAGTGAGACAGTAAGAGTGACGGCACCAGGAGCTGCCTGGTCAGGGCCTGATGCTTCCACCAGCCACGGCCCAGGCTCAGTCCCGGCTGGGGGAACTGAGATCCCGGAAGCTGCAAGGCAAGGCCAAAATTTAAAAAAAGAATGACCGTACACGCCTGTGTGGCACTTACACTGTGCCAGGCACTATACATGTCGTGTATGCATGTGTGTGTGTTTAATGTGTGCGCATGCACGAGCTCATCCAATCCTCGGAACAACTTTATGAGGTAGGTACGACTTTATTAACTCCGTTTCACACTTGAGGAAACTGAAGCACAGAGAGGTTAATTAAGATGCCCAGGTTCACACCGCTTGGAAGTGCAGCAAGGCAGCACAGGGCAGAGCAAAGAGTCATGGAATCTGATACAGTTCACAGGTTTGAGTCCTACTGGTGACTTCAGGTGCGGCATCTTTCATCTGGGCCTCAGGATACCGCCTTGTAAGATGGGACCTCCAGTCCTCCCGCCTGCAACCCTCCCATCTACACACATCACAGGAAGTATGCTTCCTGACCACCACACAGAAACTGGACCGTTTTCCTACTCCCACTACCAGTCCAGATGCTTTGCCTCTGCTCTCTCCAAAGGGCAAGTCTTTTTAAACACTTATCGCATCCTGAGCAGCATCTGTCTATTCCACTAGACACTGAGCACATCAGGCACTCAGTAATTGGACTGAATCAACACCTCAAAACTTGGCATGTGTCTTCTGCTCCTGGTCTGGGGGCCAGCTGACCAAGACCTCAGGCTCCTCCCAGGAAGTTGACAGAGATGGCAGCCCACATGCCCAGAACTAGGTTCCGGTGGACCTACAAAGGCTGACACATGCCTTCCTCGCCTTCTCCCTAAGGCCCTTCGTAGGGACTCCTCACTCAATCCAAAAGTCAAGAGAGCCCGAGGCTGGCCAGAGCAACACACATACCAAAGAGGACAAAGACTGCAGGGCTTTCGAGTCTGGTCACCCTTACAAGCATTTACAAGCAGGCCCCTCACAGCTGGGCTTCCCTGGTGGCTCAGCAGAAAAGACTGCCTGCAATGTAGGAGATGTGGGTTTGATTGCTGGGTTGGGTAGATCCCCTGGAGAAGGAAATGGCAACCCAATCCGCTATTCTTGCCTGGAAAATCCCATGGACAGAGGAGCCTGGCAGACTACAGTCCATGGGGTTGCAAGAGTCGGACACAACTTAGCGACAAAACCACCACCACCACTACCCCCGCAGTTAACCTTTTCTGGATGGTTTTCCATGCCTTTTCACAGCCACCCTCATGGCGGCCTGAGCAAGGATGACCCATGTACCCACCTCACAATCAAGAGAATGGACTTTGAAAAGTAAAGACCCCTCCAGCTAACAAGGCGTGTGAAACAAATTTGCATTCAGGTTTCTGTTCCTGTCAAGTTGCAAGCTTTTCCCATCTAACAACTCAGCAGCCACACACGGGAGTGGAACAAGACCGCTCTGTCCAACACAGATAAGGGGCACAGATGCCTCAGGGGACCATTTATCAGTGCCAGCCCATGCCAGGACCGCCTGTTCTGCCCCCGACAGGGGTGTTGGGGGGAGACAAGACACTGGTATTGAAGGGAGGGCTCCAAGACACACCAGAGGAGCCCGGGCACCAGAGGGCATCAGCGGGTAGCTTAAGTGTCCAGTTCACTAGCGTCAACTTGCTCTCCCAGAAAAATATGCTGCTATCACCATCGTATTAAAAGGTTCCAGGGGAAAACGTTAGGGCTTTAAAGAGAAAGGAAACTAACTCATCAAGCACTGGCCACTGAGAGACAACCATTTTACATATACAATCATACTGAACCCTCACAACGAACCCATCCAGGAATCACCATTTCCCCATTCTACAGATGGGGACACCAAGGCTTCAAAAGTCCGCCCTGCCAGGAAATGACAAAGTAGGAACAAGAACTCAGGTGTCTATCCCAGCTACCAGTCAGAACCCAAACCCTTCAAACTCCAGAGGATTCAGGGTCCAAGGTGGGGGAGCAGGGGGGCGGGGGCGGGGCGCAGGAATCGTAACACCGGAGAGAAACATTCCTAAAACTCATCTCAGCAAGACTACAGAAAACCCCATTACCCTGGCAAATCAAAAGCAATCATTATTTCTATTTGCTGTAAGCTTCCAGCAACATGTATTAAAGAAGTTTATGTGAATCGTCTAATGCAGTTGTGCCGTGGTCAGAATTATTACCAAGCTAAAAAAGATTAATTTTTCTAAATACTCTAAACCCTAGACACTATTATAAAGGCTACAGCTAGTATAACATTTCTGTTATCTTGGCTGACAGGCCCTCAAACACACACGCCTCCCCTTTGGCGCTCTGGCTTAAGCTCACGCTCACACACACACACATACTCACCCACAGAGGTGGGAAGGTCGAGGGAAGGGGCAAGGCAGCTCTGGCCAGAGGTCCCTACTGGAGAACCCGCTTCCCTTGCAAAATCTAAGTGGCCTAAGGGATGCTGCAGGGAGAGCTGGGTGTCTCCCGCTCCCTTGGAGCGGTGGCTGGCACTCAGTTAACTCTTGGTCCAAGTCTGCAAAGGCTTAGCTAACAAAGATGGCATTATGCACAGACTGGAGCGCATGGCTGGTCTTGGAGTTCAAATGAAGTGACCACTGCCAAAAACTTTGTTTGGGTCCCCACCACTCCCCCCGTCCCACCTCCCGCCTTGAAATAAAGGGCAAGGATTTGCAATTTGGGGTCTTGCTGCCACTTGAAACCCATTAAGGTGGCCACACTGCCCGGATTCTGGCAAAAAGCAATTCCAGTTACTCATTTAGTGTTTAATTAGCTACCGATGGAGGAGTCTGGCAGCCTCTGGGGTTAAGAGGAGCTGCAACAAACGGGGCAGGAGCCCGAAGAAAGGCCACAACACGGTCTGAGCTCCAAGCAGAGCAGGGAAAGAAACAACTGTGTGTATGTTTTGTTTTTATAATCTGCCACACAAGGGTGCCAAGGGTCAGAGCCAAACGCAAGGCCGTGAACTTGCCAGACTTCTGGGCAGATAGCTAGGCTGGCTTATCGCGGGGGACAGCACGCCCCCAGCTCCTTGGAGCTGCCCCTGCCACGATGCCACCCTCTCACGCCCCTGCTCCCAAAGGGTTCTGGCAGGCGTGGACACTCCTCGCCTGGCAGGAACCTCAGCTCAGCACATTCAAGGAGAGCCCTCTCAAATATCACTTTGCTATTTCAAACCCACCAAGGACGCTGGACCCCTGCCACAGAGCCACAAATACCTCAGCTCCCATCCACACCTAGGATTCTGGGGCGCTTTTTGACTTTAACCAACCCACCTGGAGAGACAGGCTCACAGCGCGGGGTGCAGGGTGTGGGGGTCAGCTGAGTCCTGCTGGGGTGTGCATAAGGGTAGGAGAGCCAGCTCCACCGAGGCTGACCTGAAAGGGGTGGAAAGTCTTCAAAAAGGGAAACTGAGGCTCAACACCTGCCAAGGTCATGGACTCCACGTCCACTCTGAACCCCACGTTCTTCACTGGGGATGATGGATGGGGCTTGGGACAGCAACCATGAGCCTACTGAAATCATGCACAAAGTCTCCTCTGTGGGGATACATGCGTTTTCTGGAAGGGAAGGCCATAGCTTTTCTCGGATTTTTCCTGCCAAGACAGCCACTGCAACATAACAAACTCCCTTCCCAGAGCCTGGGTCCCATCTCTGCCCGTGACTCTGCAATTCACCGCACAGGGGCTTTACTTTAATTCTCCCCTGAATTATTTCTTCAGTGACTATACACAGGCACGCTTTGGGTCAAATGCAAATACCTTCCCTCTGTTTTGTAGGAATTCTGTATCAAATGAAGGTTGTCAAAAGCTAGAAGGTAGAATCTAAAAAACTGGGAACTGGTCCCAGCTCTGCCACCTCCTGGCTGTATGCCCTGAGACAAGCCATCTCAACTCCAGGCCTCAGTTTCTTCATCTGTAAAGTGGGGATCAGATTTAATAATAAAACCTGATCACCTGGGAGCTATGAAGTCAAACTACAACCATGCAATGATAAAGAGTTATGTAAAATAGACCAACCTGAGTGTCACTGCTCTCCAACACCTTCAACTCAGACAACACTGAGCTGGTGGGTGGGAGTGTCCACTCCAAGAAAGGCCAGGACCAGACAGACATTGGTGTCTAAGAGAACCCAAGGGCTTCATCAGCATCTGAGAACCTCTGCTCTGGCCAGAGAAGAACAGCAAAGAAACCGCAGGCTGGGTCCCTGTGAGACTCCTCCCGTGGCCTCAGGGCTCTGCTGACTTCAGGTAAACCAATTTCTCAGAAAAGTCCATTCCAGGGACTGAACCCGCATCCCTGAGTTATGTGTGGTCAACGTCAGGGCACTCTGGCTTATACACAATGAGCCAAGCAAACTGAAGCTGCCAGGTGTGGAGGGGCGGAAACAGACTATGACTCAAATAAAAACTCACCAGTTCAAAGAAAATTTCAATCTCCTCTCCACTGAGTCACCTGGTTCATTCCCAGCCCTGTAGCCTGGCTTGGACCAGAGAGATGTACCTTTGAGGTCACCACACCCTAACCCACCACCAGGAAGCGGAGACCACCTGCCAGGAACACAGATTCACTTCCCTAGGAGAGCCAAGAGCAGGATCTTCCGCAATGAGGTCCTTCCCAGTCCCATGGGAGTCCCTTCTCACCCGCGCCCCACACATACTCACTACCTCTGAGGTCCAGGCAGGTACCTGAGCCTCACGGACAAACCATGAAAACCTCTGAATTCCCTTGGTTGAAAACAGAAGGCCAGTTACCACACACTCTTATTTACTTTATCTTCTAAAAAGGATTTAAGATAACACACATTACCACATTAAAATCACCTAATTCAAGATGGCCCAGCAAAAACCAGTCATTGAAAGACCATCTTCCAATATTCTACCAGCTATTCCAAACCAGGTTACTCACTGACCCCAGATTACCAAAATACCCCAAAATGGGTGTTTTTTCTTACCCACAGTTCCTTAATCCCTTCATCTATTTAGTATGCATGCCTACTATGTGCAAGGTATTGTGGGAGCTATAGAAATGAATAGTACTGTAGATAAATAGGCTCTAGCATGGAAAAAATTAATAAGCTGTGGTTAGAAAGACAAACCTGAATGGGAAGTTGGCCGGAATAGGTGCAAATACATCTGCCATGGACCTTTGGGGCCAAGTCTTGGCAGCATTAGGAACACAGATTCTGGAGTCACTTATGACCTGTGTTTGGATCCTAATTGTTACAGCTATAATAACCATTCTGTGCCTCGGTTTCTTTATCTGCAAAACAGAGTTAACAACATGCCTTCTCTCCCAGGGCCACTGGCAGCTTGAAACAAGAGCTTGAACCTAGAGCACCAGGACAGGGGCCCAGCACGTCGAAAGCCATCAACAAAGGCTTTGGACAGGTGGTTTGTACAGACACTGAGACAAAGAAGTGATCAGAGTGTGCATGCAGCAAACGACCACCGAAGACCTCCACAAAGAAGCTAAAAAGTGGTATGATGGATAAGAGAGGCACTCACTCCAGCTAAGAGGAAGGGAGCCCAGGAAGAGGTTACAGCAGTAACTCTAGCTGGAAGGAGTTAGGGCAAAGAAGATGGTAGCTGTGGGACTGGAGAGACCACATGAAGATCTGAGAAGGACACAGAAAAGAGGGAGGGTTCCTTTTCATCAGTTTCTTAAATACTTTTTAAAATTCCCATTGCTCCTCTGCCATCTCTGCAACTCAATGCCCACCCTCCCTTAACTCTTTCACAATAAAGATGGTCCGTCCGTTCCCATCCCCCATTCATCACTCCAGCCCTCCTCTCACATGACCTGACTCTCAGGTCACATCACACCAAGTGGATCCCAATCCAGAAGAAAGGATCCCAAGATCTGTGAATCCTGGGCCTCAACCCCTGTGACTTCAGTTCTTGCTAGCATTTTCTAAAGGTCTACACCAACTTCAGCAATCTCTACACAATTCTGCTGCCCTCCCTCAACAAATTACCCATGCAAACTTTCACTGCCACCATACTGTTTTAAGACAGCAGACCAAACCACAAACTGCTAAAGAATCTTACGTTATTTACTAGGGAGCTAAACTTAGTTAAAAATCACTAACTTCTCTAAAAGACAGCACAGACATCCTACATCAAGAGAATAACTTGAAATAGGAATCTCCACCAATCCCTACTCTAAGGTGGAACCATCTGCATAGCAGTTAAATACAGGCCACAGAGGAACTGGCTGTCCAAAGGTTTAAACACACAACACACACACACACACACAATTTTTACTAATAGAAAGGTCAAATTCCCCAAGTATTTTTATATGGCTAATGTAACTCTTGGCCTCCGCCCCCATCCTCCAGCCTCCAGCTCAGGAAACCCTATGATCACCACCACCAATTTTCCCAGAAGAACCACATCACAAGTGAACCAGCCCTCTCACCTTTTATTACTAAAGGTTCACCAGGCCATAAGTACCATTTGCCAGCTTCTCTCCTTCAGCCCTGGAGAGGGCACAAGAACTGGTCAATCTCCTCAGCATCCCACACCCAGGAACATTAACTTCACAGTCAGCAAAATTTCATCACATTGAATATTCTCAAAATCAGGGAGCCTCCAGCGGCATCTCTAAGTCCTCATACTACACAGAGACATTTTCACCACAAAGATACTCAGGGCATGGGACTTCACCACTTGTGAAACTCAACCAAACGGGTTCTGGCCTCCCAGGCCAGTTTCAAACTGCACGCAGGGAATGAACATGGCCTGGCCAAGTGGGTGGTCCCTGATGACATTCAAAAAACCAACTTCTGTGTCCTGGAGCTCAAGGGACCATTCCTCCCCACCTCAAGCACAAGTGGAAAATCAAATAACCCACCTCTTGAGTGCACATGTGTGCACACACATTAGACACACACACACACAAACACTTAACTTTCTACAAGACCAACAAGAAGCAAAGGAGGCTGGGAAGATCTTCAGACCCTTCCCCTTCCATTCCACTCACCTCCAGAAGACCCTAACCTGCTTCACCCGAAACAGTCAAAAATCTGACTCCACCCCAATTGGAGTCCAATTTTTTTTAAGGGGGGGCTCAGTGGGAAATGGACAGGCAGTAGATCTCTCTCTTATATGCATTTTATAACTCTTAAGAAACTTACCCAGGGAGAGGGATTGATAGAGTAGAAAGCACTATACAATGTGATCAAACTTTCTTCACGAGAACATTTTGAACACAGTATTACGCATCAGCCAAGGACCTCAAAGTATACGTCTTGGTGGACACAACACAAGGCCCCCACTCACAAACACACAATGTGCACACACAGCTGCTGCTAAGTTGTGTTCGACTCTGTGCGACCCCATAGACAGCAGCCCACCAGGTTCCCCGTCCCTGGGATTCTCCAGGCAAGAACACTGGAGTGGGTTGCCATTGCATCTCTGAATGTGCGCACACGCACACGCACACGCACACACACACACAC
>NW_011494816.1:1238137-1242282 GCF_000754665.1 Bison bison bison | reverse complement strand
ACACCTTCTACTCCAAAACAAAAGTTTCATATCTGCTTTTTATTTTTCTTGACTGTGGTCAACTTTTTCACAAACCCGCACCAAAGAGGGTTGGTCACCCCCATCCCCCAGCAGACTGCTCAATCAGAACATAAACTGCACAGGGCTGAGCCCTGCACAAGGCCATTTAATGCTCCAGATAGGTGTCTATGCTCTTTTCCATAATTACAACATTATGAAATACCGTTTACCAAGTTAGACAGCTGCTGGAGGAGGGTACGGGGCGAGGACAGCAGGGAGGTGGGCAGGACAGAAAGAAAGGCAAGGAGAAAACAAAGACCACTGCCAACCGGCTGTGTATTTGCTTTCGGTACTAAAGAAGTTCAAGCTATCCAACCCTGTAATTATTGCCAGGATTAAAAATTTGTTACTCACGTAATCATGAAAGGCTTTTGCTTCACTTGAATGTTCACAAGTGTCTCGCCTTTCAGGAGCTGCACAGTAAAGGTCCCAAAATACACTGCAAGTCGAAAAATAAAATAAGATCAAGTTACTAATTATTACTTGTGTGCCCAATAGCAAGTGTTCAATGCATGGTACTAACAGCACCAGGTCTCCCCAAGGCTCAGTTCCACCTTTTCAGCCTTCATTGGGCAAACTCAGTCTACAAAACAAAATGGACCCAACCTTTTTCGACAGCCTGGCATTTGTAGTAAGAGCAATAGTTCTCACCCTTCAAGCACCTACTATGTGCATGCCCATGACACTGCTTGTAACCCCCAAGAGCTGTAAGGTGGGTGATTTTATTCCCACTTTATACACAGGGCAACTAAGGCTCAAGCCCATTAGTACAACACACCCACGGATGCCCAGGGAGGACACGGAGGAATCCGGATGCAAATCCATGCCCGTCTCATCTGTGCTCCTATTAACACCCCCACCTCCACCCAAAATGGCTGCATTTCATTAAAAGATTAAATTGTCAAAGTCACGACTATGATTCATATACACAGAAACCTGGGTGACTCTGGCAATAAAAAGAGCCTCCAGGTTCTTAACCCAGAGCCCATACCCTGGAGGCGTTTGGTGTGGTGTAAGGATTCTACCTATAGGAGTGGGTGGCGGGTCTTCTGAGCTTTTGTTTTCTGAGAGGAGTTGTGTGGTTGGGGCTGGCCACCCACGGACCCCTGCCAGCTCACCCGCACTCTCACCTAGGCCCTCCCCCAAGGCATTCCTATATAAAAACCATTGTTCCCCTGCCCATCAAAGAACATAAATCCATCACCCAAAGGTGAGGTTATGGATGACCAAGTATCTTGTTTTTCCACATTAATATAAAGCCCACCCCCACCCTCAGACAGCCACTTGTCCAGCAAAAGCAGGGTTAGGGGGGAGATTTCCCTGCCTAACTCCCCTCTGTGATTTCTGTATGGTCACCCCAACGCTTTGCATTATGTGAAAACAGACAGACAAATCCTTTGTCAACCAATAAAACCCTATACAAACATGAGGTCGTCAGTGGTATCAACAAGCAGCCTTAGAAACCCTCTCCAGGTCAAGAGCCCGAGGCCCAGGGATGGGAACCCGCTTGAAGGGTAAAGTGTGCACCAGAGCGGAGGTCTGACTCCTGGACCAGCGCTCCTGTCGTCATCACAAACAGCCAGCCCAGAAGAAACCATCTCAACTGCCAGTTCTGTCTGTCAGCGGACAAGCATCTCACTCCAGGTGCGCGAGGAACGCAGCCTGGCCCTCTTCAGATCTGCTCCACCGCTTCCTCCCACTCCAAAGGCTGCGGTCATCTGCTCGGTGTCAAATCACAGAGTCCCCACTGCCGGAGCCCGGCACGACACACTCTAGTTCCCAGGGCAGAGATAAGGTTGGAGAAGCTGTGTATGTGTGTGGGGGGGGGGCGGGGGTGGGCAGGGGGAGGCAGTGATTAAGCACAGAACAGGATAATCGGGAACTTTTACTAACTGCAGAGGGAGGACATTCTACTCCTACTAACAGCAGAACATTCCTTTCTGTGCTCTGAGGCTGCACACATTTGATTAACTTCCTCTACATGCTACATTTCTAACACGACAAACTCCCTGGCCCCTTCTGAGTAATTTTTACTCATAAGCCTAAGTTTCTGCAAAGTCTGTGGTGGCCGGACCGGCCAGCCCCAACCACACAACTCCTCTCAGAAAACAAAAGCACAGAAGACTGGCCACCCACTCCTACAGGTAGAATCCTTACACCACACCAAACGCCTCCAACTCTGCAGTTGTGAGGTTGGCAGAAGTAATTAAAAACTCATCTTCTCTGCAGCAAGTTAGAACAGACACTTCATCCCCCTGCATCTCAAAGACACTTGAAACAGTAACCCGAGCTGGCGGTCAGGTAAATGTGCTAAGATCCCAAGATGGGGCACTGAACTCCAGCAAAATATCAAAAGCCACTCTGCTCTCTTTTCCTTTTGAAAAAGATGTCAAAGACTCCACCAATCGGTCCCACAAAACACCCAAGTCTTACACTCAAAGCAACTGCTCCAGCTAAACCTAAGCCTCCCTCCTGGGGGACTGCAAACCAGGAGCAGATCTCTGGTGGTCCCAAGCAGGCAGGCCCAGGGGCCTGGGAGAGGGTCACAGAAACAGCCCCCAACTACCAAGGACAGGCATTTGCCAGGTCTCAATAAAATGAAACCTGGAGGTTTTAGGGCTATTTAGAGGGGTGGGGGTTTGGGGGCGGGAACATCCAGTCAGTCTGAATCAGTATCTTTAGAGGAAGTGGCAGCCTCGTCTTGCTCTTTCTCAGGGTGCCTGGAAAAGGTCCCCCTGGATCTTTCTCTCAAAGTTTCGAGCTTATAGGAGAAAAAGGAAGGGACAGGCCAGTTGTAAAACAGACCTGGTATCCCCGCCACGGGTCCTGCCCCACCCCCACTCCCTCTAATTAAAGCAGCATGCAGAATTGACAAAAATCCTTCCAGGTTTTTTCCAAGCCCATGCTTACTGCTTCAGAGTGAGATGTAAAAGTAAGGCAGTTCTATTGCAACACCAGGCACGATTAGTAGGTTCTCACCACTGGGAAAAGAGGAGGCAGAAACTTTAGGCATCGACCTCTTCTGCCCTTTCCCTTCTCTGCCAGTCCTGGTCTGAGGGCCCAGAGGCGTCCTGCTCTCTACAATGCTGAGGACTAAAGCAGAGGGAGCCTGCTCCAGACCCCCTGTCTTTGTTCACTTGGACCCCGGGGGGCTCAGAAGAAAACAAACACACACACACAAAACTATCACAAACTTACCACCACCACGAGTGCAAAAACCCAGGCGGTTCTCCCAACGTGATGTTTTTTTCCCATCGAATCTAGAATGGAGGGAACAGAGACAGATCAGGGCAGCAGAAGGAAGGGGTGGGCTGGGGGCTTCCCGGAGCCAAAAGGCTGTGAAGACCAACTAACAATAAATGCCAAAAGGTGATAAAAATTCAAAATGGTGGCCACAGTGGCTGCTCCAGAAAACAAAGGCTTTAAGAACGATGGGGAGGAGGGGGTGTCAAGAAACTGGATGATTGGGGGAGTTCCACTCACCTCCGATAAGAAGGTCTGTGCAGATTTCTGTGCTCCTACATGCAGTAAATATTCGTAGACATATAAAGCTAACCTGGAAAGTGGGCAGGGGGCACAGAGAGAGAGGGAAGGCGTCAGATCACACTGGGTGCTCGCTCCTGGACCGTGCCAGCCGGCTTCCAGCCCTGTCCGTGCTGTCCCACTGTGGCCCCGACCAGAGGTGAGCAGCTAGCTCGGTCCTGCCTGGGGCCAAGGGTGCGAGCAGTTAGGGGGTGGGTACCAGGAGACGCGTTTACTTCAAGCCGCGGGGGCTGCAGAGCAGCCCCCGAACTTGAACTTCCAAGTAGCGTCGGGACCAAACCCACCTAGGTCTCTCAAACTCGCAAACCGCCCGACCCCAGAGCCTCGCTTCTTTTCCCGACCTACTCCTTGCCACCAACCCACCCTCTCCCCAGTTTTGAGGGTCCGGGGAGACTCAGTCCTGGACTCCGGGGTGCTCTGCGCGCTCTGGAGAGGGCACCAAAGGGCGGCCCTCACCACCTCCTCCCAAAACAACTGTCCCCCAATCTAGGGCCAAGCCGGCGCCGCCGTCCCTGCCCAGCCCGGCGCCCCGGAGGGCGCGG
>NW_011494816.1:1237046-1237177 GCF_000754665.1 Bison bison bison | reverse complement strand
GGCCCGGGAGGGACGCCCTGTCAGCGCCCGGCCGCGGCAGTCCCCGCTGAGGCCGCCACCGAGGAGCCGCTGTCCCTGCGCTTGCGGGCGAACTGGGGGTGTCCGGGGGCGCGAGCCTCTGTTTTCTCTAG
>NW_011494816.1:1233241-1236777 GCF_000754665.1 Bison bison bison | reverse complement strand
GCCTGCCCTTCCCGTGGGCTCCGACCCCGACCCCCTCCCCAGACTCCTACTCGCCCCCACCCTTGGCCGCCCCGCCCGTGGTCCTCCCTTTCGCCTAGTCTGGCTTCGGAGCGCCGGGCCCGGGGCTCCATGCTGAGAGCTGGGCGGCTCGAGCCGGCGCCGAGGCGCGCGGCTGCTCCTTTACTAGATCATTAAAATACTTTGGAAAACCCCAAAGTGGAGTTGCGCGAAAATGGCCCTTGGCCTGCTTTGGGGAACCTGGGAAGGGACTGAGGACTTGGGCTAAGAGAAGGGAGAGTGATTGCTCCCAAATTTCCAAGGTCTGCCCGCCCTAGCAAGTTAGCCCCTCGGCTTCTCCGGGAGAGATGGTGCCATTCTAGGGTAGATGGGGTTGTCACCTGGGCGCCCCGCTGCGCGGAATGCGCGCCACAGAAATCTGCAAACTTCAAATAAATGGAGCTAAATTGGGGAGTCGGGTACGAGAGCCAGGCGTGGGGGGAGGGGAAGCTTCCATTGTCAGTGACCCAGGTGTACAATGGGAAATTGAGGGGGGCTGGCAGAGTGACCCAGCTATTTGCTCCTGACTCCTTTTTGCCCACGCCGAGAACCCGAGGACACACTGAGTGTCCCTCATTAGACACTTATGACGAGAAACCAACCAAACAGGGCAAGACTCCCCCATTTTCAGACTGTTTTTAGAGCGCGGTTCTCTTTAAATGTGATAAAACACTGTCTCTTTAAAAGAGTCAAGCAGAAAAAGCTGTGTAAGCGCTGATTGGCTGCCTGTTTGGATACATCTTTAGGGGAGCCTTGAAACTGTTAGCCTAGGTTGATTTTTTTTTTTTTTTAACTGCGCTGTTCCAATAAACAAGTAACGCCCCTCCCCCTAACATGCCTCGCACCAAACAATTAAAGGATAGGTCAGTGTCCTGGGGAAAACACGTTTCAAGTAGGAAAACTCAGAACTAGAATCAACAAAATAAGGGATAATTCACTACCATTAAAGTTTGCTTATTTTGATTTGTCGACGAGAGAAGAAGGGGCTTTAAAAAGAAATGCCCCTGCAGCAAACAGACGGCATTGGTTCAGGAAGGAGACTCTGGGTGCATTTTTGGAATAATGTTCTACTCAGTATAACAGCTTCCTTAAATTAGAATACAGCCAGGCCCTACCAATGCCTCTGGACGCACTCTGTTCTCTGCTGGGACATAGAGCTTGCAGGGAAAGGAGGCAGAAAAAGGGAAACACTCCTAGTCTCTGGTTGTCTGCGTGCTAGCTCCTAGTTTAAAGGTTGTTTTGTGAATGAGGGAAGCATGGAGGTTGGGAGGGAGTTGAAATACAACGATAGGGAAGAGAAGGAAATAATTACAGTTATTTTTCCCCCAGGCGGTTTAATTTAATAGGGCTAACTTAAGGTACCTTAGAGCCCACACTAATTAAATTGTCCTGCTCATACCCTTCCCCTGAACTTCTATTTTTGATGGGCTAGGAATGGCCAGGAATGGCTTGTCAACAGACTGACTCACAAGAAGCCTGACTCATCTTGGGTCTGCAAGGCCCACATATTATGAGTATCATGAGTGTGGGTTAGGTCCTGGCTCAAGGAAAATACTGCCCTTCTCTGGCCCTGTCTATCAAGTTGGCCATGCTTTGTCAGAGTCAGGGTTGCAACACACGTATATCTGTGTATCATTTTCCTCATCTGTCAAATGGGAAAGGGGGATCTTTAATATCTCTTTAGAGTCTGATGTTCTATGACGCTAAGATTTCCTTTCTATAGTTTTCTTTCCTCACACCCCACCCTGAAAAAAAGGACGAGTACCTCCTTCCAGAACAGGTGTGGCATGCATTTGAGGAACCTGTGCCAGGCTCTCTGTCCCTGTGGTCTGCCCTTCCCTGAAACTTGACAAAGAATGTTGGTAGGTTGGTGGTGAACCTAAAAGAAATAGTAGGAGGGCCCAGGCAGATAGAGAAAGGCGGGTGCCATAGCCTCCCAGCCTGCTGGAGAGAGGGAAACTGATGGGTTCGCAGGAAGCAGGACCACTCAGCAGCCCCAGCACAATAACCCAGAATGCAGTCAGATCAGAAGCAAACAACCTACCCAGGAATGGCACTGTCTCTGTAGAACAGCTGAGGGACTAACATGACAGGTGGGCAGAACTTGGAAATTTGGGAGCAATGGCTCTCTTCACTTAGGTCCTCCATCCATTCCCCCAGGCTACTTTTCTCTGTTGGATCTCCTAATATCTCCCAATGGACCTTCCCCGCCACCATCTTCCACCACCTCCTCTGGCCTGGTCTCTCTGCCTGGAGTGTCTCCGACCCCACCCCTCTTCTTTGGTCATTCTTTAAGGCTTACATCCCCTCCAGTGCCTCCTCCATGAAAACTTCCCTGTTTTTCACTCCCAAAGTAAAACCCATCCCTTTAACCCTCTGCTTGGTCTAGTTTTTTGCTTAACCTCCAGTAGCTCTCTGTTCATTCTGCCCATTGTTGTAGCCTTTTGTTTACTGTCTGTAACTGTCTGTCTCCCCAGCCAGAGGTGGTGGTGGGGGAGTGGGAAGGAACCAACTCTGAGTCATCTGTGTCTCCAGCACCCAGCCCAGGTGCAATACCTGTGTGCAGTTAACACTCCATGCACACACCAGGGGCTACAAGGAGCAAGAGAGGAAAAAGTGATCCCATTCCCCAAAGTCACTCCGGGGTAGGTAAGGAAATAAGAAATGGACACCACCAACAGTAAGATTAGATAGGACCACACCTCCAGCTTCGCCCCACCACCTAAACTACAACAGCTTGGAAGTACTGTACTTTCGGTTCCCAGAATACACTGAGCTATTTTACATATCCACCCTAGGCTTCTTCTTTCTTCCTCGCTCTCTATTCCTCCCTACCTCCTTTCTTCCCTCTTTCTTTCCCTTCTTTCTTTTCATTTAGGACATATTTATTGAGCATCTATGTACTGAGCACTGTTCTAGGCAGTGGATAATAAACCAGGCAAAATTCCACGGAGCTTACACTGCTGTGAAATCCTCTGCCCCCAAGCATTTTCCTGTTACAAACTCCTAATATTCTAAAATTCCGTCTTGGAAAGCCTTCCCAGGATGCCCTCTAGGAGCTCCTGGTGTGGGCCAGAGGTTCCCTGGAAGCCCCTCTGCCTCTCCTTAACCATGACCTTTGGTTGGCTGCCCCTCTGCTTCTCTCTGACCATGACCATTTGGTTGGCCACTGTGCATGAGTGTGGTCAATGTGCATTGGCCCCACAGGAAAGTGATTACCTCTCCTCACAGTCAGGGGATGATCTTCATTCCCCTGTGGACCTCCAGTACCCAGCCACAGTGGTGAAAAGAATAGGACAAGTGAGTAACTGAGTTACCAGAATGTGGAAGAACAAGCAGGTGGGGTGGAAGAGGGGAAGGAGAGGTGGATTCCCAGCTTAGGCTAGGATGGCCACTCCTTTACTCAGCTGCCAGAAACTAGAGGGCAGAAATTCTGGGCTCTAGGATCAGGTTGGTGGGAGCCAGGCCTCCAGAAGTTG
>NW_011494816.1:1226782-1233114 GCF_000754665.1 Bison bison bison | reverse complement strand
CTCCAACCCCCCCTACTCGGATGTTCAAACGGATGCTGGGCCTGCAGCCCATCCCCCTCCTGCTCACTGGGTCCTGGAATTTCGAGGAGGCACCTCTGGTCTATTCCTTGGACTACTCTGCCCAGCAAGGCTCCTACCCAGACTGATCCACCCCAGTTTTTTAGCAGAAGTTTCCCCAAGGGCTTTGGGGGCCTCCATGGGAGCAGTGCAAACTCCAGGTCCAAGGGACCTGGCTCAGGGCTTTGCTGATAGACTTTGGGCAGGTGATTGTCCCCTCTCTGAGTCTGTGTGTGAAATGAGGATGTTAAATGAGGGAACTGATGGGGAGTCACTTGCTGGGCTGTCAGTCAACACTGGCAGAGCCCCCAGTTCTGACACCTTTGGACAATGGAGAGCCACTACTCTGATGGTTGTGTGGAGGTTCCTCAGAGACAGTAATTGGGGAAACATTTTGTAAATGGAAAATGATGATTACTCCTGATATTATTAGCCTAGCAGAGCCAGCAAACAAAGAGGTGCTCAGGAAGAAGGAAAAGGATTTAAGTTTAAAAATCAAGTGTGTTTTTACAACATCTTCTGAAGGACATAAACTTGTCCTGAGCCAACCTGTAGCAAAATGGGTTTTAGGCAATTTTTTGGATAGGTTTAGTTCTGTCTGGAAAATACCTACTATGTGCTGAGCCTTGAGCCAGGGACACTTGGAAGTACAAGAATATACGAAGCAAGGTCACGCCAGGGCGGGCTGGGGCCAGGATGGTGACGTTCTGGTCCTTCCTCGGTCCCTGCTGCACCTACTCCACCTCCTGTCCGGAGTGCCTGGCCTGGAGCTCAATCCCGTGAACTCAAGGAGAGGCTCCATAAAGCTTTCTGCTGTGTTCAGTCCCAGGAGAGTGTTCCCCTCTTGCCTCCTCCATCCTGCCTTGGGCCAACATCCCTCTGTTTTCATTCACCTGCCACATCTTTGCTCCTGCTATTCCCTTTGCCTGGAACACTTTCTTCCAAATACAGGCTTCCCCTTATTCCTTCACTCCCCCCAGGTCTCTGATCAGACATCACCAGAACCCTCCCTAATGGACCTCTATGGAATGGCACCTGCTCCCCCCTTATCCTGTTCTATTTTTCTCCATAGCAACCATTACCACCTGACATATGTTTGTTTATTTTTTTCTTACCTATTTCCCTCATTAGAATTTAAGCACTGTGGGTGGGAGTTTTATTCTCACTTTTAGAGCTGGTACTCAATAAAAATGTGTTAAATGTTGAATAAAATAATTCACTTAGCAAAGGCTTCCTGAACATCTGGCATGGACTGGGCATCACAGTAGTTGCTAAGAATATAGATAATCTCCTTCTGTGTGAAGTTTACAGCCCAGCAGGAAAGATGAGGTTAATTCTGTAGGCACACAGGTAAACATGTTCTGATGAACTGGACCAAGGAGAGGATGATCCCATAGGGGAAGGTGTGGTGGTCAAGGAGGCCTTCTCTGTGGAGGTGATGTTTGAATTCTAAAGGATGTGTGAGAGTGAACTCCTAAAGGCAGAATGTTCCAGGCTGGGAAGGCAAGTCTCTTCAGCAGGGCGGAAGCTACCAGGTGGAGTTATTGCTAGCTGGTCCTCATGGCAGGAGAAGAATGCCCAGCCCTTCTGCAGGTGTCCCTTGCCATGATATCAGAGAATCCCCAGAGCAGAAAACAAGAGCTCTTTCCCACAGCTAAGGAGAGGTACTGCGGGGTAATGCTTCAGATAGGGTGTTACCATAGCAATGCGTCTGAGCTAAGTCACTTAGGTCATCATCTGACTCTTTGCGACCCTATGGACTATAACCCACCAGGCTTCTCTGTCCATGAGATTCTCCAGGCTAGAATACTGGAGTGGGTTGCCATGCCTGTAGCAATGGCTGGAGTGAAAATGGGCTGACCACTTTCACACTCATCATGATGGCAGCTATGGAATAAGAAAGAAACAAAGAAAAAAGCAAGTATTGGCAAGCATACAGAGAAATTGGAACTCCTGGGCACCACTGGTGGGAATGTAAAGCTGCACAGCCACTATGGAAAACAGGATGGTGATTCCTCAAAAAGTTGCACATAGAATTACCATGTAACCCACCAATTCCATCTCTAGGTATAGACCCCAAAAAACTGAAAGTAGGATTCAAACAGATATTTGTATACTGATGATCATAGCAGCATTATTCCGAATAGCTGAAAGATGGAATCAACTCAAATGTCCATCAATAGATGAATGGAAAAACAAATATGGTATATCCAATCAATGGAATATTATTCAGCCTTGAAAAAGGAATGCAAAAATCTGACATGTCTGCCACATGGATGAACCTTAAAGACATTATGCTATGCTATGTGAAATAAGCAGACACAAAAGGACACAAAATGTTGTATGAATCCACTCATATGAGGTACCTGGAATAGTCAAATTCAGAGAGATGGAAATTAGAACAGTGGTTGCCAGAGTTGATGAAGGAAAGATGGGGAGTTAGTATCTAATGGGTACAGAGTTTTGTTTGGGGAAGATGAAAAAGTTTTGGTGCTGATGGTTACACTACAGTATGAATACACTTAATGCCACTAAACTGTATGTTTAAAATTGGTAAAAAAAAAAAATTATGTATATTTACCACAATAAAAAAAAAGAGGGAAAAAGAAAAACTAGGGTGAGACCGATGAGGCACAAGAGGGGTACAATGCAGGATATCATGAGGCTTCAGGGAGGCACTGAAAAAGGGGGAAGGTTTAAATTAACCCAGTGGTGGTGGGGTAGAATGGAGTGGGAGGTGGTCAGGGAAAGCTGTCTGGAGGAGGCCAAGTTTAAGTAGGAGTTAGGCGGTGGGGGGCAGGTGTGGGACATGTTTCTGACAGAAGGGACAGCATAATTAATTATTTCATTCCGCTGAGGCTGGACTCTTCAGGGCCTTGGGTGTCCTGCTAAGAAGTTTGGTCTTTGTCTGCTGATAGGAGCTTTAACCAGGGGATGACCTATTGGTTCTTCAGAAAGAGCACTCAGGGGGCCATTGTGGAAAAACCAAGGGTGGAGTTCAGTGATGGGCCAGCGGCAGCTGCAGTGAAGGGTGCTAGAGCTGGCTAGGTGGGAAGAAGCTGAAGGGTGAGAATTTCCGGGGCTCGGTAGCTGAAAGGATGTAAGGACGCTAAGAGGACTCCCCAGCTTCTGGTGTGGGTGACGGGTCTGCCAGTCTGGGAGCCCCCTGAGGTGGAGCAGGTCTGTGGGTGGGGAGTGTGAAGAGGTCATGTGATAAGTTTGAAAAGCCCATCAGCTGTTCAGATGGAGATATCCAGGAGACAGGTAGATGATGAGTCTGGAGCCCGGGAGACCAGTCTGACCCAAAGATGTAGCTTGGAGAGCCATCAACATCTAGAATTTAGATTCAAGCGGAAAGGGTAGCTTAGGTGCCCCAAGCATAACCTGTGAGGAAGAAGACATGAGGGCTTGGTGCCCACAGTGTGGACCTCAGGGCATCAGCGATGCTAATGCTCCTGAAACCCACTCCTACCACAGTTTCAGGACCCCAGCTCTCGCCTGATTTCCTTCCTTCCCCTCTGACTCTTCTGTTATCTTTTGAAGATTCCTTTTTCTCCAGCCTCCTCTTAAAATTTTATTAGTCAGGCTATTGCTGATCCAATGTTACATAACAAAGAGCCCCCATGTTTCAGTGGCTTATAATAAAAGCTGTTTCTTTCTCACTCACATGTCCACAGTCAACTGGACAGTTCTGCTTCAGAGTGTAGTTTGAACCTGCTCTGTGGGTCTCCCCTGGCGGGGCTCAGGCTGAGAGGCAGAAGCTGCCTGGCATGTTTTTAATTTTTTTTCCTCTGGCTTGTTTTTTTTAGAGTGGGAGAAAAGAGCACCAGGGGCCAAGCCAGCCATGCAAGCGTTGCATCTGCTCACAAGTCACACAGTCAACCTCAGCCTCAGTGGGGCAGGGAAGACTATGCCTCTCACAGGAAGGGGGTGGATATTTGCTGAACAGTAACACAGTCTACCACAGATGAGCATCTCTCAGGCTGTGTGCTTGACTTTCTCTTTCTTGTTGGGCAAGTTCAGCCATGCACTTGGCATAGACCACACCTGACCTTCGTGATGATTTGAATCTATCCCACTGACCCAGAGTTTTCTCTCAGCATTATATCTGTGTCATTACAAGGCAGTCCCCTCTGGATATTCCTCGAGCACTTCAGAGGTCAAGTGTCCAGAACTGCACTCTTCCTTTCTCCCTATCTGATTCCTATTCAGTCCCTATTTCTATATACCACATCAGCACCTAGCCAGTTACTTGGGCCAGAAACCTGAGCATAGATCTCCGTTCCTTTTCTTCCTCACCTCCAGCCAGCACCAGGGTTGATCAGTTGGATCTAGTAAATTCCCCACGGTTTCTCCCTGCACCGTCATTGCTGCATTCCAGTCCTAGATTCCAACCCCTAATGGATCTCCCTGCCTTCAGCCTCTCCCCCACTATCCCTCGCCAGACAGAGGGATGCATTAAGGCACAGATATGACCATGGCATGCCCCTGCTTCAGTACTTAAAACTGGTTCTCTTAAAACTCTGCATCTCATGCAGGATGAAGCCCAAGGTCCTCAGCAAAAAAGTTCAAGGTCCTTCACCGTCTGGCTTCTGTCTCTCTCTGCAGCCCATTGCTCCCCAATGTCCTGAGCAGCAGGGGTGGATGTGATGATGCCTGGGACTTTGCAGCCCACAGAGGAAGCAGACAACTCCAGTGGTACTTATGATACATGTGACGAGTGTCATGTTGGAGTATAAAGGTGTTTTACATATTGCAGTGGTGCTAAGCTGGTGCAGAGGGTCAGGGAAGGTGGCCTGGAGAAGGTGGTCTTCCTTGGACCATAATGCGAGTGGACAGGCGTTCTCAGAAAGAAGGTGAAGATGGAGCTCTGAGGAGCACTAGCAGGTCTGTTGGAAGAGAAGCTGGAGAAGGAGACCGAGGAGGACTGTCCAGAGGGGCCAGTGGGGAGGAACCAGGGGAAGGGTGCCAGGGAAGACAGTGCTCCAAGGAGGATGCTGAATGCCCAGTGGTGGCTGAGCAGCAGAGTGCACAAACAAGGCTTTCAGATAGCCGGTGAGAGCAGTTTTAGGGGAGTGATGGGGACGGAGGCCGATTGTGCTGATGGACATGTGGTAGGGGAGCCATATAGAGACAGTCCGTGAAACCTACTCTTTCAAGAAGTTTGGCTTAGGGGCTTTCCTGGTGGCTCAGAGGTAAAGAATCCGCCTGCCAACACAGGAGACATGGAATTGATCCCTGATCCGGGAAGATCGCACATGCTGTGCAGTAAGGAAGCCTGTGCACCACAACTATTGAACCTGTGCTCTAGAGCCGGGCAACTGCAACTGAAGCCCGTGCCTTAGATCCAGTGCTCCATAGCTAGAGAAGCCACTGCAATGAGAAGCCTGTGCATTGCAACTTGAGAGTTGCATTCTCCGCTAGTACAGAAAAGCCCACATAGCAACTAAGACTCAGCACAGCCAACAATAAATAGGTAAAATTGTTTTAAAAAGTAGAAGTTTGGCTGAAGCCTGGACAGGAGGGGTTGTGGGGGAGAATGGTTCCATGTATATGTATGGCTGAGTGCCTTCCATGTTCACCTGAAACTGTCGCAACATTGTTAATCGGCTATGGGTTCAGTTCAGTCGCTCATCGTGTCGGACTCTGCGACCCCATGAATCACAGCACGCCAGGCCTCCCTGTCCATCACCAACTCCCGGAGTTCACCCAGACTCACGTCCATCGAGTCAGTGATGCCATCCAGCCATCTCATCCTCTGTCGTCCCCTTCTCCTCCTGCCCCCAATCCCTCCCAGCATCAGAGTCTTTTCCAATGTCAACTCTTCACATGAGGCGGCCAAAGTACTGGAGTTTCAGCTTCAGCATCATTCCTTCCAAAGAAATCCCAGGGCTGATCTCCTTCAGAATGGACTGGTTGGATCTCCTTGCAGTCCCAGGGACTCTCAAGAGTCTTCTCCAACACTACAGTTCAAAAGCATCAATTCTTCGGTGCTCAGCTTTCTTCATAGTCCAGCTCTTGCCTCCATACATGACCACTGGAAAAACCATAGCCTTGACTAGACGAACCTTTGTTGGCAAAGTAATGTCTCTGCTTTTGAATATGCTATCTAGGTTGGTCATAACTTTCCTTCCAAGGAGTAAGCATCTTTTAATTTCATGGCTGCAATCACCATCTGCAGTGATTTTGGAGCCCCAAAAAATAAAGTCTGACACTGTTTCCACCGTTTCCCCATCTATCTGCCATGAAGTGATGGGACCGGATGCCATGATCTT
>NW_011494816.1:1214367-1226682 GCF_000754665.1 Bison bison bison | reverse complement strand
CCATAAGGGTGGTGTCATCTGCATATCTGAGGTGATTGATATTTCTCCCGGCAATCTTGATTCCAGCTTGTGTTTCTTCCAGTCCAGCGTTTCTCATGATGTACACTGCATATAAGTTAAATAAGCATGGTGACAATATACAGCCTGGACGTACTCCTTTTCCTATTTGGAATCAGTCTGTTGTTCCATGTCCAGTTCTAACTGTTGCTTCCTGACCTGCATAACGATTTCTCAAGAGGCAGGTCAGGTGGTCTGGTATTCCCATCTCTTTCAAAATTTTCCACAGTTTATTGTGATCCACACAGTCAAAGGCCTTGGCATAGTCAAGAAAGCAGAAATAGATGTTTTTCTGGAACTCTCTTGCTTTTTCCATGATCCAGCGGATGTTGGCAATTTCGTCTCTGGTTCCTCTGCCTTTTCTAAAACCAGCTTAAACATCAGGAAGTTCACAGTTCACATATTGCTGAAGCCTGGCTTGGAGAATTTTGAGCATTACTTTACTAGTGTGTGAGATGAGTGCAATTGTGCGGTAGTTTGAGCATTCTTTGGCATTGTCTTTCTTTGGGATTGGAATGAAAACTGACCTTTTCCAGTCCTGTGGCCACTGCTGAGTTTTCCAGATTTGCTGGCATATTGAGTGCAGCACTTTCACAGCATCATCTTTCAGGATTTGAAATAAATATCTTTGGTGTTAAAAAAAAGTAAAATAAAAAGAAGTTTGGCTGTGAGCAAGTAAGAGACAGACCAGCCCCTTGGGGTAAGGAACTTTGCTTTGTTTGGGTTGAAGACGGGAGAGGCTAGACCTGTGTAGATGCTCATTAGAAGGAGGGAGTAGTGAGGAAGAGGCTGGAGGTCCTAAGTAGATGTGCAACACGATGTAACAGCAAAGTTCCTAAGAAGCTGAGAAGGTAGGAGCCAACACCAACGAGAACCTCTCTGGGAATAAGACAAGGAGCCTGGGTCTGCGCGCTCGAGGTACTCACTGTCTACAGGGGGTGGGCGGGGGGCGGGGACCTTCACCAAGGAGATAAGCTTGGAGCTGGGGCTTTGAAGGTTGAGCAGGAGTTTGCTAGGCAACCCAGCAGGGACAAAGGGATTCCAGGCAAGACAGCATCATGACACCTAGGACAGCTAACCGGTGAGAGTCCACGGTTGGCTCAGGGGGTTCTGGGGGTGACGTGATGCAAGAGGGGCACTGGCGAGCTTTGGCACCTTCTGCGTTGACTTTGTGAGTAACTGGGAACTCGGGACCCAACATAATGGGCACCTGTGGACCCCAAAGGAAGCCAGGGACTGTGTCCTGTTTACCTCTGTGCCACCCAGAACCTGGTTGACAGGTGCGCTGAGTGAATGAAGAATCTGTGCTCCGACAGAATATGTCCACCCTGAGGGTGACTGTTGTGAAGACTGCAGGCTTTTCTCATCCAAGTCATTCATTGCCCTGGGCTGGGGTACCCACTGAGCACGTCCCTGGGACCCACCCCTCCCATGGGGTCGGCCCCTGGGGGGCCAAGGACTAGAAAGCCTGCAGATGAAGGAGGGTACGGCAGCGACACTCTCCCCCAGCTATCTGGGGCACTCTCAGAGCCGAGCTCACCGGCTCATTCTCCCATTCTGAGCTCCGTTTCCACGGAAACAGACATCAGCAACCGTCAAAGTCCCTGCTTTCAAACATAGGTCTCTTCCAAAACTTACTCTCACATGATTCATCGACTCTACAACGGTAGCAACCCACCCTCCACCACTCTGTGAGGAGGAGAGGTGAGCACCGTGGGCAGAGCCAAACTTAAACATGAGGTCCTGGCTCCCAGGTCAGTGCTTTGTCCTTTGTCTAGCACTGCCCTCAACCCAAGAAGCCCAGAGCCCTCCTGCCTCATTCGCCTGGGCCTCAGTTCACCCATCCATCCAGATAATGGAGCACAGTACCTGAAGTCCACACATGGTCAGGGTCAGCCTGGGAGCCTGATCCTAGCACAGCCTGCAGTCTCCAAGGCTGATGTTGCTGGAACTCGAGGTCAGTTTCCTGGTCACTAAAGGCTGGGGGACTTGCCCCCTGCACGCTGGAGCAGGGAGGGGATGGGGACACAGAGCACAGAGCAGGCTCGGGAAAATTACTTCTCAGCACTGTCCGCCAGGCTCTGTCCCTCTCCAGCCCTGGAATGCAGTCTGTCCACCCGGCCTCCAGCCTCCACCTTCAGGTTCCTCTGCTCTATCTGTGTCCTGTGGTCCACTGCTCACTGCATCTCTGCACTTCCAGCCTCTGTACCCCTTCTGCCTCTCTCCATAGAGTCCCCTTTTGGTTATTTTGTGAGCTTGTCAGGGTTTTTACTTGTCTCTCTGGGTTTCTCTGTTTTCCCACTAGAGAGACCCATGAGGACAGGGGTTTTGTGTCATCCATTGTTGAATTCACAGTGCCCAAGACAGTACCTGGCACATAGTAGGTGCTTGGCAAACATTTGCCAAATGAATTCTCTTTGTGTGTCTGTCAAGTTTTTCTTCTCTGTCTTCTTTGCTTCATACCTTTTGCCCCTCTCTTTGTCCTCTCTTGGCCTTGTCCGTGTGTGTCAAGTCTCCTGAGTCATGTCTGACTCTTCGTGACCCTATAGCCCTGACTGTAGCCCACCAGGCTCCTCTGTCCATGGGATTCTCTAGGAAAGAATACTGGAGTGAGTTGCCATGCCCTCCTCCAACGGATCTTCCTGACCCAGGGATCGAACCCAGGTCTCTTATGTCTCCTGCACTGGCAGGAGGGTTCTTTACCACTAGCCCACCTGGGAAGCCTGCTGCTATTGTATTTCTTTTGACTTCTGCTTCTCTCTCTTTTCTGTCTTTGTCTATCTCTTTTGCTCAGTCTCTCTTATTTTCTCTCTCCCTCTCTCACTGTTCTTCCCTGTAATTGCTGCCTCCTCTCTCTCTCTCACACACACACACACACAAAACCATCTGTGGCATTCTTTCCTGTAAATGTTTCCTAGGTTGATGTGGGTTTAGGAAGTCTAACTTTAAGCCTTCAGCCTCAACCCTCAGACAGCCGCCTACACACATTCCCCCCTCCCCCAATTACCATTATAAACAGGACCAGGCACTGGGGCAGCTCACAGCAAAACTGGGAAGTCAGCGATTTGTTTCTAATGCCTTCAGCTGGCTCCTGAGTCACTGCTTTCCCCTGCCCAGTGCCCTTCCTGAACAGTAGATCTCCCGTCCCCCCACCCAGGGCCAAAAGACTGCTGCTCCCAGTAATCTGCTGTAGGGGAAGGTTCTAAGGCAGCCCCTAACTGCCTTGTGGGGCCCTAGTCACCACCAGCCTCTTCAGAGGCTTGTCTGAAAGTTTCTTCTTAGGGGTCTGGGGGAAGATGAAGGTTTTGCCCCAGAAGAAGCATTTTAGAAGCATGAGGGCGCGACGTGTAGCAGGTTCAGAAAAAGAGGCTGTATAAAGCCAGAGAGTTCCAGAAAAACATCTGTTTCTGCTTTATTGACTAGGCCAAAGCCTTTGACCATGTGGATCACAATAAACTGTGGAAAATTTTGAAAGAGATGGGAATACCAGACCACCTGACCTGCCTCTTGAGAAACCTTTATGCTGGTCAGGAAGCAACAGTTAGAACCGGACATGGAACAACAGACTGATTCCAAATAGGAAAAGGAGTACGTCAAGGCTGTATATTGTCACCCTGCTTATTTAACTTATATGCAGAGTATATTATGAGAAATGCTGGGCTGGAGGAAGCACAAGCTGGAATCAAGATTGCCAGGAGAAATATCAATCACCTCAGATATGCAGATGACACCACCCTTATGGCAGAAAGTGAAGAGGAACTCAAAAGCCTCTTGATGAAAGTGAAAGAGGAGAGTGGAAAAGTTGGCTTAAAGCTCAACATTCAGAAAACGAAGATCATGGTATCCAGTCCCATCACTTCATGGCAGATAGATGGGGAAACAGTGGAAACAGTGCCAGACTTTATTTTTTGGGGCTCTAAAATCACTGCAGATGGTGACTGCAGCCATGAAATTAAAAGACGCTTACTCCTTGGAAGGAAAGTTATGACCAACCTAGATAGCATATTCAAAAGCAGAGACATTACTTTGCCAACAAAGGTCCGTCTAGTCAAGGCTATGGTTTTTCCAGTGGTCACATATAGATGTGAGAGTTGGACATAAAGAAAGCTGAGCACTGAAGAATTGATGCTTTTGAACTGTAGTGTTGGAGAAGACTCTTGAGAGTCCCTGGGACTGCAAGGAGATCCAACCAGTCCATTCTAAAGGAGATCAGTCCTGGGTATTATTGGAAGGACTGATGTTGAAGCTGAAACTCCAATACTTTGGCCACCTGATGCGAAGAGCTGACTTATTGGAAAAGACCCTGATACTGGGAAAGATCAAGGGCAGGAGGGGAAGGGGACAACAGAGGATGAGATGGTTGGATGGCATCATCTACTCGATGGACATGGGTTTGGGTGGACTCTGAGAGTTGATGATGGACAGGGAGGCCTGGTGTGCTGCAGTTCATGGGGTCGAAAAGAGTCGGACATGACTGAGCAACTGAACTGAACTGATACCCCTAGATAACCAGCCTTGCAGACAGCTGCTACAAACGAGACTGTGGGATGTAGTCTCAGAACCCTGTGTGGAGTCCCACAGAACACCTGCTTCAACCTCAGCTCTACTCCTTAGTCTCTGTGGCAAGCTTGGGCAAGCTACTTGACCTCTCTGAGTCTATTTCCTCATTTGGAGAATGGGAGTCAGGATACCATCCTTTTGGGGTAAGATCTAGAATAAAAAAGTACTTAACATGTAGTACATGCCCAGTGAATATCATTGAAACTTCTTTCCGGACACAGGATATGACAGGAAAAAATAGAGTAAGGATGGTTGAAATACGTGCTGTTCTGGCACTGAAGGCCAGTCTCATGTGGTTAAGAGCTCTAGCTTCGGGGTCAGAGAGACCTAAGGGTGAGGCATGGTTCTGCCCCATACTTCTGTACCATTGACCCTCCATCAGCCTGGATTTCCTCATCTGTAGAACAGAGACCATCACACCAACTCTTCAGGTTTTGGGAGGATTAAATAACAGCTTCAAGTGCTTGGCCAAGTACCTGGCCTGCCTTGTGATCAGGAACTCTGAGATGATTCTAGTTTTCCAAATGTAAGCCTATTGACTGTCACAGCTATTCTAAAAGTGGGTATCATTTCACCCATTTTCCAGGGGAGGAAGCTGGACTTGGAGAAGAGGGGTGATTTACCACGTTATCCAGCTAGAAGGAGGCAGGGTGAGGACTGGAATCCGGGCATCCTGACTCCAGCCTATTTCTTGGCATCATCACTGATTTAACTTCTCGCCCCTCCAGAGTTTCCAAGAATTAGGAACCTGAGCCCTAGCCCTATGCCATCGCTGAAGAAGCTCAGGTGCTCACTATCTAGGCAATGATGTGACTGCAAGAGGAAGCGTGTTGTGGAAGCAAGACCCCTTCTCTGGGAGGCTAAACACCCGGGCTTATCCAGGACACCCCAAGCTCTTAAATCTGGTGTAGAGCCATAACTGGTGGGATAGGAGTGTGGAGAGCCAGGAGCCACCAGCAATAGGACGTGTGAAGTCCTTTAGCAACAGGGTGTCTGCTGACATGAGTTCCAAGGATGTGTTGTTCATGAATGTGGCTCATCGTATACAGCGACATGGAAACAAGGATGGTGGCTGTGGCACCCCACTGGCACCCCGAGGCCTCCTAAGGAGGGAGGGCGGGAGGGAAGAGATGGAGGTGTTGGCTTCCAGGAATTATCCTGGAGACAGTGAAAGAATGTCAAGGCAGTAAACAAGGCTGGGCACACCTGGAGCCTGCTGACTTCAGGACCAAGTCTCCCAAATGCCTTGGGTCTGGGATCAAATCCAAAGGGTAGCCTGGAGGGGAGGACCCAGCTCAGTTACGACATCTTGAGGAAATATGCCCCATTCTGTTCCCTGTGCTGTGCTAATTTGCTTCAGTCATGTTTGACTCTTTATGACGCTTTTCTGCCTCTTTGGACTGGATCTCACCAGGCTCCTCTGTCCATGGGATTCTCCAGGCAAGAATACTGGAGTGGGTTGCTGCGCCCTCCTCTAGGGGATCTTCCTGATCCAAGGATTGAACCCACGTCTCCCGCATTGGCAGGCAGATTCTTTACCACTAGCGTTATCTGGGAAGCCCCATTCTGTTCCCTACATACTTCAATTCCGAGAGCAGGATGCTAACTGAGCCGTCTGTGGGTACATGGAGGGGTCCTTCTGGGAAGACAGTGGGAATAGAGATTAGCAGCAGAGTCTCTGGCTGATGGAAGTGCCTGATAATACTAATCCCCCCCACACACCATTTTTTTATTTTTCCAACTTGTCAGAGCTGTGAGTCACCGTCTAAACGAAGGGATTCCCACGCCTAGGTGCTGGTTGGCTGGTAGGTGCCAAAACAAATCAAAGACCCAGGAGCGAAGTGCTTGGCTGGGTTTGAGCAAGGCACTGGGTGGCAGGCATTGCAGGTGTGGCGCCGTCGCTTCTTGGGAAATGAACTGTCTTCAGAGCAGCCAATTTCTCCACTAGGTATTTACTGATCCTCTGCCGCTTTGCAGACATGATTCCAGTTCCAAAAGCTTGCAACAGAGGGATTGTGTGTGAGATTCATTGATGAGTTAAAAGAAAGCAGAACCAGGGAAATGAAAGAGAATGAAAATAAGCGACACATCTACGGGGATTGAGCACCAGGTGAAGCTATAAGCTCCTCACTGGCCAAGGGAAAAAGGGAAACAGACTCACGGAGCTCTTGACGCAAAGGAGATAAAAACTACATTTGTGGAATACAAACTATATTTGTTGAGTACCATCTGGTATTTTTAACATATATAATCTCATTTCCTTCCCAATGCTTGTGCCAACAAGCCACTGTAATTCCCATTTTCTGGTGCTTCACTGGGATGTCCTCCCAGGACTAGTGTACTCAGCCCTCAGCTACGGGCAATCTGGGCTGCTGACACCTCGCAACAGCATTCCACCCTGGGAATTGCCTTTGGTTGCAAGGAACTAGTTCACCCGAAGTGACACCCTCCTTCCCTTTCAAGTAGAGAGCTTCCTAGAACTGCTGAGGGGCTAGAAGTTCCAGATGTTTCCATCAGGGGACACAGTAATAAGAGTTCCAGTAAGCTTCAAATATGGCTGCTGCCCGATTATTTTGAGCTCCTTGAGCTAACAAATCATCAGCAAGGAGAGGAATTTCCATCCTCGCAGAGGTGGTTGACCCTGGTCATTGGGAGAAGCAGAGGAGAATCTGTCATGCTCAGGTGATCCACGGGGGTGTCCTGTGTACTACATGCCTTGCTTTCATGGTACATGAACAAGTCAAGCAATGAGTGGTAAGGTAGGCTTCAGACCCTTCATGGTTGAGGGTCTGGGTTTCCACCAGGAAAGTTGCCTAGACTGGAAAAGATGTTAGCGGAAGGTGAGGGGAATCCAGATCAGGTAGCAGGACAGTGATCACTAGTATCAGATGTAGTCTTGAGATCAACTTCCACAACTGGTGCTGTAGTTCACCCTACTAACCCTTCTCTTGCAAGATTCCCAGGGAACAAACCCAGCTGGAATTTTGGAGAGATGATTCCCACATGGGTCAAACCTCACAAAAGCAAATGGATCAGGGCCATGCAAGGGGTGGACCGTAGTGGACACTCTGGTCCCCCATTTAGATCTCTTCTTTAAGGCTGATCCACCCATCCTCAGCTGCTTGGAATATAACTGCAGGGATCCTCCTCCAGTGTTCTCCCCACTCCAACGGGCAGCTAATGTGGAGCTGCAGTGCCCAGATACCTTGCTTCAATTTGGGACACCTTTGAAAGACCATCCCAGCTCCAGGGCTTTATCTAGAATCAGCTGAGGCCTCAATTACAGCCACATTGCAAACCAACTCGTACCTGTGACCAATCCTGCCTTCCCACCTTCCTTACAGGCACATCTTCCATTAGGAAGGCACACTTCCCAGTAAACCTGGGGCCACCACTGGGTCTCAGTCAGGGACAGCCAGTTTCCAGAGAACTCAATCAAAAGCATGTTGGGAAACTTGCTCAAGCTATCAGTTCAGATGTACATCTGCCCCACTGTGTGATGGAGGCAGTTTCTCAAAGGAAGCAAAAGTGTTTTTCCATTGAGTTGTAAAATTTTATTAAATATTTATTAAAGGCTCAAAAGGTTTAAAATGTATATACTCTTTATAAGAGGAATCCCAGTTTTACAGGTACTGTTGTTGCATAGGGCTTCCCAAGTGGCTCAGTGATAAAGAATCCACCTGCCAATGCAGGAAACAGAGGAAACAGGTTCAACTCCCTGTTAAGGAAGATTCCCTGGAGGAGGAAATGCTAACCCACTCCGGTATTCTTGTCTGAAAAAGTCCATGGACAGAGGAGCAAAGAATCAAATGCAACTGAGCACACACACACATTGCTGCATAACCAACAACCCCACACTTAATGGGAACAACAGCTGTTTTCTCATGTTCAGGGATTCCATGGGCATTGGACAAGGCAGGGCAAGGATGCCATCCTCTGAGTGTCTGAGGACTCAGCTAACAAGATTCCAACCGCTGGGGCTGGGATCTTCCAGAGGTTCCTTCTCTCACACATCTGGTGCCTAGGCTAGGATGACTCAAAAGTTGGGTTCGGCCAGGATTACTGTGGCCTCTCCGTGTGACTTTGCTGTGTTTCAAATGGGAGAATCTTGAGAGGGTGCTTTCCGAAAATCTGAAGTAGAAGCTGCAGGAATCTTGATGATCTGGCCTCAGAAGTCACATATCATCATTCTGGCTGTATACTCCAGTGGTCAAAGCTTCACAGTTTCTCCCAGATTTCACATGGGAGAACTTGATGGGAGGAATATCAAAGAATTTGCAGCCCTCTGTTTTTTAAACACCACAGGCCACTTGTAGGAATTTATCATAGGGAACTAATCCAAGTGCTGGAGATCTGTGAGAAAGGAAGTTTGCTGCAACATTGTTTCTAATACAGAAAAACTGGAAACAATCTAAATGACCAAAGACTCAGGGGTTGGTTAAATAATTTGTGGTACAGAGTGTCAATACTATGAAATACCATTTAACTGTCATAAAAGATGATATAATATGACGGAATATGTTGCAAAATGGAAAAATTTGGTTGTAGAGCGAATATATAGGAAAATACTTTTTGATTTAAATAACAGAGTTTGGGGAAGTTCCCTGGTGGTCCAGTGTTTAGGATTTGGCTCTTTCACTGCTGTGGGCCCAGGTTCAATCCCTGGTCAGGGAACTAAGATCCCACAGGCTGGGTAGCATGGCCAACAAACAAAGAATAAAGCTTTTCTAAATTACAGAAATATTCAACAAATGAATTTTTTCTGTGCCAGCCCTGAGCTAGGCACTGTGTATACAGAGTAAATAAGAACTAGCTCCTTGCTATGAAAGAACTTAGAGTCTGAGGGTAAGGATAGTAGTAGTAGTAGAGACAGATACATAAGAGGAAGGAGGTTTCTATTTGGTGACTTTCCGGAGGAGATGACACTTCAGTTGAGTTTTGAAATAAATTGGCCAGACAAATTAAGAGGGGAGGTGGCATAGTCATGGAGATTGGCCCCTACCCCCACATCTCTTCCACCAATAATAACCTCTTTTCTATTGTTGGTGACTGATTTAGAAATGGGCATGTATGCGACCCTGGCCAATGTGAGGTGAGGGAAGGTCTGCTAGGGGGCTTCTAAGAAGAGTTACCAGGTGCATAATAAAGAGACACTTGGCATGGTCTCTCTTTTTATTTACTTATTTACTTACTGGTTGCTCTGAGTCTTCGTTGCTCTGCACGGGCTTTCTCTAGTTGCGGTGAGTGGGGGCTACTCTTTGCTGTGATGCGCGGGCTTCTCATCAAAATGGCTTCTCTTGTTGTGGAGCACGGGCTCCAGGCACGTGGGCTCAGTCATGGTGCACAGGCTTAGTTGTTCTAAGGCATGTGGAATCTTCCCGCACCAGGGATCAAATTCTTCATCGCTGGACCACCAGGGAAGTCCTCGGCATGGTCTCTTTTTCTTCTGGTGGATGTTGTCATATCTAGGAGTGAAGTATGAGTCTACTATCACCTTCTTCCAACCTGGAGAGGATTCTATGTTAGAATGAATCTGATCCCAAGGGTGGCAGAAAAGAGACCCAAAAGAGCTGACTCCATGTTTTTGAGCTGCTAATTGTATAGCGCCTAGCACCCATTGTACCTCCATGCCAAGTGAAAGAAGGGATTTCCTGATTGTGTGAGCCAGTTTGAGACAAAGTGTTCTGTTACTTGCCACTGAGAATGTAACTATCGCGGAAGAGCATTCTAGGCACCAGGGTGAGAGAGACTGCCTTGTAGTTCAGTGTGGTGGCAGGGGAAGTTGTATAGGAAGGAGGAATGCCAAGGGCTGTTGACAGAGAGGCTATGGTCTTGACAAGATTATGCCACCGAGGTTTCCAAGACTTCATCCTGAGGGCAATGGGGAGACAGCCAAGACTTTTCAACAGTGAAGAGATGTGTTCAAATCTGTATCTTAGGAAAATCGCTCTAATAGATAAGAACAGTTTGCAGGAGAGACAGAGAGTGTGTGTGTGTGTTAGGGTAGGGAGATCATTTGGAAGACTTTGGGCAATGGCGGTGAGAGGGAGAGCGGGATAAAGTCAGGACACATTAAGGAGTCAGAGGTGGGTTCCAGCCTGGGTGATGATCTGGCTGTGGTGGAGAAGAGAGGGGAAGAGGCAGCCTCCCAGGACTCAGGCTTGGGCATCTGGGAGAATGGTGGTGCCGTGTCCTGAGAAGGCAATGCCAGAAGAAGGTTTGTGTGGGTGTTTCCAAGCTTTGTTAAGAGCTTGGTATGTTAAGAGCATGATATGTGCATGCTGCCTCAAGGTACTTGTAATGTAAGGAAGCTTGCTAAAGGTCATCTCTCACCCTTCTTCTGATAACCATCTTTAAAAAATAAAAATTATTTGGCTGTGCTGGGTCTTAGTTGCAACACTCAGAATCTTCACTGAGGCATGTGAGATCTTTTGTTGCAGCATGCAGGCTCTTACTTGCGGCATGCGGGATCTAGTTCCCTCATCACAGGTTGAACCTGCGTTGAGAGCCCTTAGCCACTGAGCCACCAGGCAAGTCCCTGATAACTATTTTGATTGGCTATGGGGAACTATCCCTCCACCCCAGGATAGAGTCCTGGGGGCTTGCCATCATTGTGCTCAAAGGGTGGACCATGATCTAAGCCTGAACAATTAAATGTTTTCTTTGGAATCTGAACCTTGACCTGTTGCAAACAAAGTAATCAGTCATCCATCCCCCAAGATGAGGTTTTTGTCAGCATCTGTGCTCCCATGAACTTAGAGCCCGAGCAGGGCTTTTGTGCAAGAAGTATATTTGGGAAGGGATTCCAGGGAGCAGGAGAGAAAAACTGGGAAGAGAAATCTAAGCCAAAGGTCATCCCATTGTATGCTAAAGTCCACAAGGACTTTCTGAGGACTGGAGCAGGAGTCTCAGAACAGTCTGGAGGGGGTAAAGGGAGAGGACCTTATCCATTGGCTCCTGGCCTTACTGGGTAGAGAAGTTCACCACTGCATCCCTGGGTGACCCCTGAACTTGCTGAGCGAGTTCGCACAGGCACCACAGGTGGCAGCCCGAGAGAAGCTTGGAGCAGGATGTGAGAGGCTGAGGCGTGTCCCATTTTGAGATGGATTGTCAGTGCAAATCAGGTCAAAACCCAGGCAGAGAAGGGAGTCAGAGAGTGTGAGCCAGGCACAGAGAGGCCTGATACATGCCTCGGAAGGCAGTCTGCTGGCTCCTGCTGCCAGTCTGCAGCACCACGCCCACGGTGTCCACTCCAGGCCTGACGGGCCACCTGCACACCGCGTCAGAGCCTTCCAGTGGGCTCCTCTCCATCTCACATTCGTCTACTTCTGTCACGTAAGATAAAAAATGTTAATGGTTGCAGTGTGGGACATCACAGAGCGCAAACTCAAACACCGCTGTAGAGCGAATAAGAAAACATTTTCCCGTGGTGTTTCTTGAAATGTCCCTTGATAACACTGGAGGGCTGAGGTGTGTCTTCTGAGGGTTTGCCCCCCGCCCCTCGCATTGTCCTGCCTGAATCCATGAGAGCACTTGGACTTTTAAGGGGAAGGGGCCACCTACTCTTGCCCTTCTCACCCATGCTCCTGTCTGAGAACAGCAAGAACATACCTGTAGCCCATCAACAGTCCCGGCTGGGTGTGCTCCCAGGCTCAAAGAGGATCCTCAGTGGACTGCAACTGAGAGTGGGCCTGTTTA
>NW_011494816.1:1194374-1214267 GCF_000754665.1 Bison bison bison | reverse complement strand
TTATGGACACAAGATGGAATTACAGTGTAATTAAAATATATGAATTTCTTTTTGTGTGTGTATGTGCTTTGGATACACATTGAGCCAACTTTATTCAGTAGAGATAGTAATGATGCTGACCAGGTATTGCTTTCAGGGAATCATGAAGAAAAGGCAGGGAAAGAAATATAAGCAAAGACTTGGAGTCTTGGAATAGGGTGGTGGGTTCATTTCCTCATTCTAGAGACATGAACTAATAATCTTAGGTACTGGCTAAAAAGACCCTGATGCTGGGAGGGATTGGGGGCAGGAGGAGAAGGGGACGATAGAGGACGAGATAGCTGGATGGCATCACCAACTCGATGGACATGAGTTTGGGTAAACTCTGGGAGTTGGTGATGGACAGGGAGGCCTGGCATGCTGCGATTCATGGGGTCGCAGAGTCAGACACAACTGAGCGACTGAACTGAACTGAACTGAACCCGTGTTCTATGTCTAATAAAGCTGACAAATACAAAGCTTAATAGGAAATAGTAAGAGTTAAAAGGATGTGTAAGGTATCACAGGGAATGAGAATTTAATTATGGGAAATCTAGAAAGACTGCCCAGAGAAGGAAGTGCTTGAGTGGGTCTTAAAGGATGGGGAGGAGTTTCCAGGCAGATGATGGCAGGACAGGAATGGGAGATGAGCAATCCGCACAGCACAATCACAGAGGTGTGAAGCAGTGTGGCTCAGAAGGCACACCATCAAAGGCCACTATAGTGGGACGTCGCTGCTGCTGCTGCTGCTAAGTCGCTTCAGTCGTGTCCGACTCTGTGCGACGCCATAGACCCCAGGCCCCGCCATCCCTGGGATTCTCCAGGCAAGAACACTGGAGTGGGTTGCCATTTCCTCCTTCAATGCTTGAAAGTGAAAAGTGAAAGTGAAGTCGCTCAGTGGTGTCCGACTCTTAGTGACCCCATGGACTGCAGCCTTCCAGGCTCCTCGGTCCATGGGATTTTTCCAGGCAAGAGTACTGGAGTGGAGTGCCATTGCCTAGGAGGGTCATACTTGATGCTACAAGAAAAAGGAAGCCATGGAGGATTTAATTTGGGAAATAATATTCCTGTATGCATGTTTTACATATTTTAAATAAAACATATGTATGATGTAGAAACAAGTTCAAATAGTACAGAAAAAAAGTGAAAAGTAAAAGCCCTCGTTGTCTTTTTATCCCACCTAAACCCCCTCAGTTAACCATAACTAACAGGTAGCAGTTTCTTGTGTATCCTTCCAAATATTTCTATAACCTCTAAATACAATTTATTTGTATATCCCTTCTATTTTTAACAAATGAATTCATGTTATAGTGATATATACTATTCTGTAGCTTGCTTGTTTTCTCTTAGCAATATATCCTAGACATCTTTTCATATTACATATTAGGGCACCTCATTCTTAACAGCATAGGGGAACAGATTACCCTCCAAAATTATTATGTCCGTTTATGTAGTCACTAAGTGTGTATGAATGTTCCAGTTAGCTTTCCTCTTTGTCAGTTCTACCCATCTTTATCATCTTGACTATCTAACATCTCATTGGGATCTCACTGACAGTCTTGACAATCTGATATCTCATTGTTTTAATTTGCATTAATTGAATTATAAGTAAGGTGCTCATCTTTTTATTCTGTTTATTAACTGTTTTGTTTTTATGCAAGCATCTTGCTCATATCATTTATTTACTTTTATATCTGTTAGTCATTAATTTATTAAAAATTATATTTTGATGAAGTTAGACTCTTATTTCGGAGAAGGCAGTGGCACCCCACTCCAGCACTCTTGCTTGGAAAATCCCACAGACGGAGGAGCCTGGTAGGCTGCAGTCCATGGGGTCGCTAAGAGTCAGACACAACTGAGCGACTTCACTTTCACCTTTCACTTTCATGCATTGGAGAAGGAAATGGCAACCCACTCCGGTGTTCTTGCCTGGAGAATCCCAGGGATGGCTGAGCCTGGAGGGCTGCCGTCTATGGGCTCGCACAGAGTCGGACACGACTGAAGCGACTTAGCAGCAGCAGCAGCAGACTCTTATTTATAAATAAGTTATAATAGTGTATATATAATGCATAATAATTATCTTTTGACTCTGTTTACAGAGTTTTTGCTATATGGAAATTTCAAGTATTTTATGTTCTCAAATTTGTAATTTTTGTCTTTAATAGCTTCTAGGTTAATGTCACTCCTTATAGTCTTTGCCCATTCCTAGGTTATGAAATAATTCATCTGTGTTTTCCTCTAGCACATTTTTTATTTCATCATGTATGTTAAAACCTTGATTCTATCTGGATTATAATTTAGATGTGTTCTTCTTTGCTAGCAACTTGCTCTCTTAATGGTCGTATATACTCCCAACTACTTCTTCCATTTGTTTAATCACGTTCGGATTTTCTTAACCAAGAGGAGTCTTCCGTTTCCAATTTAGGATTGAGGCTTGGAGTGAGAGCCTGTGCCCACATTGCAGGTGATAAAGACAAAAGGAAGAAGGAGATTTCGGAGCCTTCTATCCTGTTGGTACCCAAGACCTTTCACATTCTACACAAGAAGAATCAATGCGAACGTGGACACTTGTTATGTCACGGAAATGGGGGTGAGGGGTGGGCAAGTAAGTGTGTAAAGTAGTGACTGGTGCTGTTGAGTGTGTGATGGCTGGGCACACTCACAGATGCTTCAGGAACTGTCCCTGGGAGCAGCCTTCTGGAGGGCAGAGTGACACACTCTTCCTGTTCTTGACCCAGCAAGTCTGCTTCTAGGGGTTAATGTGAACAGATAGCCAGAGAAGCCCAGCTTTCACATACTAAAGAGTTTATCACAACAAAATGAATAAGAAGGAAACATTAAAACAGTTGTAATAGCCAGAGGTTATGATGAGATAAAGTAATAATGCTTCAGCCATATCAGAGAATATTTTACAGCCATTAACAATCATGTTTTAAAGAAATAGTCAATATCATAGAGAAAGTTTATGATATAATTTTAAGTGAAAAACATAAGAATATAAACTACTTATAAAGTATGAGACATTTTTCCCCCAAATCATATATGTATGAAGTGTGAGTCTGTGTGTTCTGTATCTGCTAATTAGTACCTTTGAATGTGAGCAAGTCCCTTATCCTCTCTAAGGGTCAGTTTTATCCTCTGCAAAATGGGACACCAGTGGGTCTTACCTCATGCGGTTGCTGTGGGGATTAAATAAGACTGAATAACAACAAAACATGAAAAGTAATTAAAGGCCAGAAAGAAATATCTTAAAATGTCAACCATGGCACAGTTACAGATACTTTGACTCTTCTTTACAATATTTTGGTATTTTCAAATTTTCTAAAATGGCATAATATAATTTGGAAGGAAATGTGTTTAGGTAGGTGAGAAAACTGTTCTGTTGTTCTTTCAACAGCAAGCTCTATGGCTTGAGTGTAAACAATTGAATTTTTTAAACAGAAAATACAGGGGATTCGCTAGTGATCAAGTGGTTAGGATTCTGTGCTTCCACTACCAGGGGCCCAGGTTCAACCCCTGGTCAGGGAAACAAGATCCCACTTGCAGCAGGGCAAAAACAATTAAAGGCATAAAACCGGACAGATACAGGGAAAGCGAATCTTCTTCAGCCCCGTCCCAAAGGCACCAAGGGCCTCTCTGTGGTGACTCCCACTATCACCAGTTCGTTAATTGCTTTTTCCTGTGACTTTTGAGAGAAAAAGATTCCCACACCTAGTGACTTAATCTGGACCCGACAGGAACCTAACCTCAAGTAGCTTAAGCAAAACAGGGACTTCTTCACTCACGTAGCTGAAAAGCACAGGGGTGGCTCTGGCAGCAGGTTGGCTGGGTTCAGGCACTCAAACACCACCATTAGCACATGTTTCTAACTCTCGGCTTTGCTTTCTTTGGTGTCAACTTCATCGTTAGACTGCTGCTGCTGCTGCTAAGTCGCTTCAGTCATGTCCGACTCTGTGTGACCCCACAGAGGGCAGCCCACCAGGCTCCCCCGTCCCTGGGATTTTCCAGGCAAGAACACTGGATTGGGTTGCCATTTCCTTCTCCAATGCATAAAAGTGGAAAGGGAAAGTGAAGTCGCTCAGTTGTGGCTGACTCTTAGCAACCCTATAGACTGCAGCCTACCAGGCTCCTCCGTCCATAGGATTTTCCAGGCAAGAGTACTGGAGTGGGGTGCCATTGCCTTCTCTGCATCATTAGACAGGCTCTCCGTAAAAAGATGGTCAAAGATGGTCACTGCTGGGTCCAGGTGTACGCTCTATCCGCATAGTAAGTCCTGTGAATGAGCAGTATTTCCCTCCTGGTAGCTCTGCCGAGAACCCCAGGTTTTTCCTCTTATTGACCTGACATGGATCACGTGACCACCTCAAACCCCATCCCTGTGCTCAAGGCCAAAGAGTGCTCTGAGCAGCCAGGCAGCCTGAGGTCAGCCTCACAGGACCGAGAGTAACACACAGCGAGTTGCTGACAGGAAGAGTGGGCTTTGCTACCAAAGAGGGGGAACGAAAGCTGGACAGGCAGAGGAAGCTAGGTGGCCACCATTCTATCCTAGCGCTTTTAGGATAGTCCGCTTGCTAAGTGAGTTAGCCTCTCCTTCTCAGAGATCCATGTAAAAAGTGAGGAGTCTGGGTTCCTGCCAATGGCTTCACATGTGCCTGGCCTGACCGTCCCAGGGAGGCCTGGGTGTTACTAACTTTCTGCCCAGCTACTCACACTGACTTCCCTTCACCCTAGGGAGTTAGCTTCTTAAGGTACTTTTTGTATTTCAATGAATTCAATAAGCATTTTATTTTTTTTAATTAAAGTATTTATTTGTGTTATCATGAATAACAAGCTGTCTGTTAAATTAAAACCTTTCATTTTTATTTTGTTTATTTTGGGCAGCATGTGGGATTAGTTTCTTGACCAGGGATTGAAAGCACGACTGCTGCCTTGAAAGTACAGAGTCTTAACCACTGGACCACCAGAGAAGTCCCTCAGTAAGCATTTTAAAAGCACCAAAAGGGAGTTTCTGGTGATCTAATGGTTAGGATTCTATGCTCTCACTGCCAAGGCCCGGGAGGGGAGCTGAGATCCCTGCAAGCTGCCAAAAGTAAATAAATTAATTTAATTTAATTAAAAAATAAATATAAAGCACCAGAAAGATTTGTGTGACATCAAGGGGAAGGAGGACTGGGCTGGGCCGGGTAGGAGGCTTTCGGGGAGGATTAGAGGGAGAGAAGGAAAGACTGGCTCCTGGCTCAGAGCACTCACTTGCGTGCTAAGTCTTTTCAGTTGTGTCTGACTCTTTGCGACCCTATGGACTGCAACTCGCCAGGCTTCTCTGTCCGTGGGATTCTCCAGGCAAGAATACTGAAATGGATTGCCGTGCCCTCCTCCAGGGGGTCTTCCTGACCGGGGATCAAACTCACATCTCTTATGCATTGGCAGGCGTGTTCTTTACCACTAGCGCCACCTGGGAAGCCCCAGCTCAGAGCAGGAGGACGCATTTTCTGAGTGCCAACCATGTGCCAGCCACTTCTTCAGACATACTTCACTTTCTCCTCACACTCCTGGGAGGACTGAGGCATTCATATCCCCATTTTATAAATGAGGGAACTGAGGCACAGGGAAGATAGAAGCACTTGCCGAAGCCGCTCAGGGAACCAGTAGCAGAAAAGGGATTCAAAGCCAGACCTCTTGTCCTTCTTTCCCTTCTGCTCCATCTTCCTGGCTTAGGAACTCACAGCTACCGTAGCTGGTTCCATAAGGATCCCCAAACTCTGTCCCTAGTCCCAGGTGTCTCCCTGAACATTTCTTTCACAACAGATGGAGCCAACAGGGAACCCAACCATGTAAACGATTTGCTGTAACTAGTCTAACAGATTAGCAGCCTCTTCTCTCCCTTGCTCATTTCTGTTTGCATCTACCACCCCCACGCCTATATCCCTTCTTCTGGGCCTCAGTTTCCCTGGAGAGACTCCTGTTTCTGCCAAAGTCTAGGTAGAGGAGAACTCACTCTCTTCATTCATTTATCTATTTATTTATTCAGAAAACCCTCACTAAGTTTCCATTGATGTCAGGCCTATGGCAAGAGCTTGATGAGGGAGCCCCTGCCTTTCAGGAAGTTCATAATCTAGTGGGGGCAGGGGAGGCTAATCACAGCACTTGGCCTGTTGTGATCAGTGCTATGAGGTCTATAGGGTACTAGGGTGGCACCTAACTATACCCAGGCAGGGGTGGGATGATGGTGGGCAGTCAAGATAGGCTTCCTGAAAGAGGTGACACTTGAGGAATCCTTAACAAATGAGATGTTGGGCATCCCTGGTGGTCCAGCGGTTGAGAATCCACCTTGGAAGACAGGGAAATTAGGTCTGATCCCTGGTCATGGAACTAGACCCTGCATGCCACAGAAAAACTAAGCCCATAAACCGTAACTACTGAGCCTATGTGCTACAACTAGAGAGGCTGTATGATGCAACGAAGGTCCCATGTGCTGCAGCTAAGACCTGACACAGTGCAATAAATTTATTTTAAAAATGAGATGTCATTCATCAGGTACAGAAAAGGGCATTCCAGGCTAAAGGAGAGTATGTGTGTCTAGGACATTTGTCCTATTCATCATTGTCCATCTTCGTCTGAACAGTCTTTCTCTATTTGTGTGATTCTCCCTCATGGTTTCCACCTTCCCAAAATAGAAGATAGAGCATCAATTCCCAGCTTCCCTTGCAGCTAGGAAAGAGTCATGTGACCTAGCTCTGCCGCTCAGTCAGGACTTGCTTCAAGAAAGAGCAGCATAAAGAAAGAGAACCCCAGTGAGGTGGCACTTTGCTGGTGGAGGTGGTTTGGAAAGTAGCACAGGTTGCTAGGCTGAGGCCCTGACACAGATGTGGCGTTGGTATTGTGGCAGCAGCAGCAGCAGTTTTCACTGAAGCTGAGGTCCTTCCTAGCACTTGGTATTTGTTAGAGTGATGGCAGAGACAGAAGGTTCTGAGATGGCCAGTTCTGCAGTTTGTTCCTAGAAGTGATTTTATTATTGAGTCTGTTCCTCTCATTCTCCTGATAATTCTCTGAACTCCTAACACCTGTAACAAACCCAATTTCTGCTTTCACATGCTCAAATGGATTCTGTTACTGACAGCCCTGACTGATACACACAGGGAGGTCAGTTGCTGTGGTGGCTGATGAGGTATACCTGGGCCAGCCCATGGAGACCACCTAGGCTAGAGGTTAGGATGAAGGCAGTAGGGATCTATAGAAGGATCAGAGCAGACTAGTGGCAATGACTGGGCATCACTTTCTGGAGGCCAAGGGGAACACAAGTAATACAGACTCAAAAATCATGAGGTTGGAGGATTGGATCCGTATTTTCAGATCGATGGAAAGTGTAGTTTTTAAGGTTTGAAAGCGTGAGAAGTGGTTAAGAACACTCTGTGCCTCAGTTTCCTTATCTTCAAAATGGGGAATAAATTTACTTATCTCATATTTAAGGATTAAATCAGTTAAATTGTAAAATGCTCAGAACAGAGCCTGGCATTTAGTAATTAGCTATTATTGTTGGGAGCAGTACCAAAAGTGCTTGGGTCAGGGATTTAGGGTGACAGGTTTCTGGTCCTCGTTTTGCTACAGCTGCGATGTGCCTCCATCTCTGATGTATGAAATGTGAGTACTGGACCTCTGATCCTGCTCCCATGTCAGACGCCAGCTCTTCTCTCTGACCTCTCAGCCCTGCCTCTGCCTCAGCCCCCAGAGGCACCTAGAGTTAAGTCCAATCAGGAACCTTTCATCCCTTGACTTCCTGTTTGAAATAGCTGATCACTCCTTCCCTGGAACATGGTCCTTCGTGGCCCCTTGATATCCTGGACTCCTGGATTTCCTTCGTCCTTTCTAGCTGCTCTTTTCTCCATCTTCTTCCCAGTTTCTCATCCTCAACCTCTCTCTTAAATATGGGCCTGTCTCAGGGGTATGTCCTAGGCCTCTCCTCTCTCTTCATTCTGTACTTTGTCCCCAGTCCATGTCTTCGGTTCTCAAGACTTCCACCACTTCCTCTAAGTAGAAAACATTCACGTCACATCTTCACCCAGATCCCTCCCCTGAGCTCCAGTGCAGCATGGCCACCTGTCTCCCGCACAGCTCCAGTGGGTATCTGTAATACATCTAAAAGAGAACTCATTATTCTCTGCCAGCCCAGACTTACAGCCACCTTCCTGGAGGATGGCACCACTATTATCCAACTTAGATGCCCAGACCAGAAGCCCTTGTTCTCAATAGGCCTCATATCTCATTTGCCACACGTCCTGCCCACTCCACCCTTTCAGAGTATCTTCTTCATTCATCACAGTCTATACACTAGTCTAGGCCCTCCTCTTCTCTCATGAGGACTTTTGCACCACCCTTCTCAATAGTTTCACTACATCCAGCCTTGCTCACCCTGATCCATGCTATATGATGGTATATGTTATGATCACGTGGGGCTTATTCCAGAAGTGCAAGTTTAGTTTAATGTCCTATATTAGATCAATATAATTTTATCATAGTCAGAGAATAAAAGAGAAACATGATCATTTCAGTAGAGAAAGAAAGAAATAAATTGATAAAATTTAATATCAGTTCATAATAAAGCTCTCAATGAACTAAGAATAGTAGGGAGTTCCTTTAATCTGAGAAGAGATATCCACAAAAATCCCATGTGTGTGTGTGTTCAATCGTGTCTGACTCTTTGAGACCCCATGGACTGTAGCCCACCAGGCTCCTCTGTCTATGGGATTTCCCAGGCAAGAACACTGGAGTGGGTTGCCATTTCCTCCTCCAGGGGATCTTCCTGACCCGGGGATCTAACCTGCATCTTGTGTGACTCCTGCATTGCAGGTGGATTCTTTACCTCTGAGCCACCAGGGAAACCATCATATTTAATGTGAAATGTTGAACACTTTTTCCCAAGAACAAGGTGAGAATATACCATCACACTGTTTTTGTTCAATCATTATACTAAATGTCTAGCTGGGACAATAAGGGAAGAAAAGTAATAAAAAGTATAAAGATTGAAAAAGAAGTAAAACTGCCATTAGTTTCTGATGACATCACTGTGGATGTAAGAATTACAAAAAATCTATAAAGTATTAGAATTAATTTAGCAAAGTTTTGAGATGCAGGACAATATACAAAAATAATTATTTTTTCTATAGTAGCAACAGACAATTAGAAAATGAAATTTGAAAATAATACTATTTATAATGGCATCAAAAACATCAAATACCTAAGAATAAATGCAATAAAATGTGTGCAAAACCTTCACTCTGAAACTTTAAATTAGTGCTTCAGAAAGTAAAAGAAGACCTAAATAAATGGAGGGATATACCATGTTCATGGATTGGAAGATTTGGTATTTTGTGTGTGTGAGTGTATGATGACAGGGCTAAGCAAGGGGACAGTGAATATTTGGTTCCTATTCCTATGAGGCATTCAAATAAGAATAATTCTCATATCTATGATAGCAGCTTTATTGCTAAGAAATGCCATGGAAAGTGCCAGGGGATCACCCCACTTTCATATGAGGCTCTTATATGGAGATACTCCCACTAACTCAATGACAATAGGGTATACAGTTTGAGTTCTATCTTTAGTTGTGGCATTGAATGGTTGAGCTGTCTACCTGCTCTGTCTCCATCTTCTTTCCTTACTTTAACAAACTGGTCAGATTGCAGAATTAGGAGTGAAGGCATTGCCAGATATCAAAGTGACAACCTCTGAGTACAAAGTGACTTGGGTTTTATTCATTCATTCATCAAACTTATATTAAACACTTACTATATACTATGCATTTTACTAAGTATCAGGATACAAGGATGGCTTGGTAGCCCAAGAGATCACCTCTTAAGGAAGATACAGACATCTAATCAGTTTCTATGCAGTCTGCTCAGCCTATACACAATATAAACATACCTAAGTACGTAGGAAGTACAATGAAAGTTCAGAAGGAGCAGCATCTAAGTTGGCCTGATGGTCAGATGGAGTTTTAAGGGATAGAGAGTTGTTAGGCCAGTATTTGTTAAGGTGTTAATTCTTTTAAAACTGACCTCTAGACTCAGTGCAATTCCAATAAAAAATCTAATAGCTTTTTAAAAGTTAACACTCTGATTCTAAAGCTTATATGAAAATGCAGAGAAAAAGTGTGATTTTGGAGAAGAATAAAGCTTGAGGACTTAGACTATCACATGTGAAAACTCATTATAAAACTTTAATAATTAAAAAAAAAAACTTTAATAATTAATGCATAGTACTGGCACAGAGTAGTCAAGTAGACCAACTACACAGAACAGAGAACTCAGAAGTAGGCTTGTACATATACGAACACTTGATTTATAAGAAAATGGCCACTGCAGTTCACTAGAAGAAAAAAAAGTATTTTCAAAAAACTGGTGCTAGAAATTTAAATGGAGCTTGGTTAGAAATGGGTGCTGAATGAGCCTTGACTTCTGCCTCACACCATACAGAAATGTTGATTCACATGGGTCAGAGTCCTTGGCACTTCCCTGGTGGTCCAGTGGTTAAGGCTCCATGCTTTCACTACGGTGGGCATGGCTTCAATCCCTGGGTGGGGAACAAAGATTCCACATGCTGTGCAGTGCAGCCAAAAAAGACTTCTGGAAGAAAATATAAGAGAATCTCTTATGACCTTGAGGTAGGCAAAGATTGTTTAAGCATATCACATATATGCTGAAAAAAATCAACCATAAAGGAAAAGTTTGAAAAGATAAAGGAAATGAACATCATTAAAATTAATAATTATTCATCGAAAGGTATCACTAAGAGAGTGAAAATATAAGCTACAAACTGGGAGGACATAATTGCAATACGTATGTCAAACAAGGGACTCATACCTAGAAAATTTAAAGAACTCATATATCGAGAAAACTAGACATGCATTAAAAGCAAAAAACAGGCAAGAGACTTGAACAGACACTTTGTAAATCAACAAGCATATGAAAAGTTGCTCCACATCATTAGTCATCAGTGAAATGCAAATATGAACCACAATGAGATGCTGTTAATGTTATATACCTTCCAGTGTGGCTAAAATGAAGAGGACCAACATTTTCAAGTGTTTGCAAAAATACGGAGTAACTGGAACTCTCATCCATTGTTAATAGGAATATATATTGATGCAATACTTTAGAAAACTGGTGGTATTTCCAAAGCTAAAGATATATATATATATATATATATATTCTGTCTCAGGAATTCCACTTCTGGATATATACTCAACAGAAACGAGCACATGTATATCCACCAAAGGAAATATACCGAAATATTCATAGCATTATTTATAATAGCCAAGAATTGGAAATGACCCAAATGTCCATTAACAGTAGAAACTGCCAGGAAATTCCCTGGCAGTCCAGTGGTTAGGACTCTATGTTTCCATTGTAGGAAGCAATGCATTCCTTCCCCAGTCATGGATCTAAGATCCTACAAGCCATGTGGCATGGACAAAAAAGTAAAATAAAGTGATTAATTAAAAAAACAGTGGGATAGATAAATAAAATATTGTGTACATATATACATATATATATACATATATAGTGAAATATTGTGCTTCCCTGGTGGCTCAGATGGTAAAGAATCTGCCTGCAATGCAAGAGACCTGGATTTGATCCCTGGGTTGAGAAGATCCCCTGGAGAAGGAAACGGCTGTATGCATGCTCAGTCACTTCAGTCTTGTCTGACTCTTTTGCGACCCTATGGACTGTAGCCCACCAGGCTCCTCTGTTCATGGGATTCTCCAGACAAGAATACTGGAGTGGGTTGCTGTGCCCTCCTTCAGAGGATCGTCCCAATCCGGGGATCAGACTCACATCTGCCTGTGCCTCCTGCATTGCAGGCCGACTCTTTACCCACTGAGCCACCTGGGAAGCTCAGGGAATGTCTACCCACTCCAATGTTCTTGCCTGGAGAATTCCATGGACAGAGGAGCCTAGTGGGCTACAGTCCATGGGGTTGCAAAGAGTTGGACATGACTGAATGACTAACACTTTCACCTTCATGGTGAAATGTTATATAGCCATGAGAAAGAACAGGCAATTGCTACATATGGCAACACATATGAATCCCTTGACCATAATGTTGGGCAAAAGAAACCAGGCACAATCAAGTACATACATACATTTAAATGGAGTTCAAAAACAGACAAAACGAACATGTGATGACAGAGATCAAAACAGTGGTTGCTCTGTAGGTGACTTGGTTGGGAGAGTACATGAAATAGCCTTCTGGGCACAGGAAATGTTCTGAATCTTGATTGAGTAATGCTTATAATTCATTAAAAGGGGTACTTTAGATTGGACAATCTTCTGTTTATAAGATATACCTTAATTAAAAAAAAATGTCTCCCCATTGTTTACAGGAGGAAATCCAGAGTTTTTTTTCAGACCACTGATCTCAATGGCAATTAGTTCGTTGTTTGGCTCCTATTCAATACCCACCAGACTATAATCTCCATGAGGTCAGGACCATGGCTATACCTTTCACTGCTGTAATCCCAACTCCTAGCACAGTCCCTGGCAAACAGCAGATGCCCAATCAGTATATATTTTAGGTAAATTAATGGATGAGTAATGGCTTTATCTTGTTCCAGTAGCGACACTTCTGAGTTCCACCCCTCAGCCAACTCCCCGCCTCCGCCCCAAGGTTTCTGGAAGTTTCCCAGCACTGTCCAGTACTGGACAGCAGCTTACTCCTGCCCATCCTAGTTAAACCACCAGGGGCTCTCACCTGGACCCTTCCACCGCTTCCCAAATGCTCTCCCTCCCACTTCCCTCCCCTCCCCTTCTCCACCCAGAAGCCTGGATAGTGTTAATAGGTAATTATCAGATCACTCTCTTTTTAAAGCCCTCCCGGGGTGATCCTTTACACTTAGAAAAAAGTCTCAGGGTTCACAAGACCCTTCTGGACTGGTCTGTGCCTGCCTCTGACTGCTGTCCTGTGACTCCCTTTTCAACTGGGCACACTCTGACCATGCTGGACTTCTCTCAGTGCCTCCGTCAGGCTAAGCTCACTTTTGCCTCAGGGAATTTGCATTGCTATTCCCTCTGTCTGGAACATTCTTCCTCCAGATCTTGGCCTGCCTTGTGGATACTGAGGTGTGCCCCCACAGCCCCCTTCTGGGCTGAGGTCCTCATTCTCCCAGCTGCTGAGTTGCTGGCAGCAGCTAGCAGTTGAGACTGTGGGAATGCCTCTAACCGAAGGCAGCTGGCTTGCTGCTTCCTGGGGACACCTACCCAGTGGCTGGTCAGTATAGGGGTACAAAGGCCTGCCTGATGCTGGGACAACTCTTTTTTTTTTAAAAAGATGTATTTATTTTTGGCAGTGCTGAGACTTCACTGGTGTGCGTGGGCTTTCTATAGTTATGGCAAGTGGGGACTATGTTGTGAAGCAAGGCCTTCTTATTGCAGTGGCTTCTCTTGTTGCAGAGCACGGGCTGTAGGGAGTGTGGGCTCAGTAGTCGCAGCGAGTGGGCTCAGTAGTTGTGGCGCATGGGCTCAGTTGCTCTGTGGTATGTGGGATATTCCTGGACCAGGTGTCCCTTGCTTTGCAAGTTGAATTCTTTTTTTTTTTGGTTAGTTCTACCAGTTTATTGCTACCAACCCATCTCCCTCCGCCCTCATGCATGCATGCTCAGTCATGTAACCGCATGGACTGCAGCCTGCCAGGCTCCTCTGTCCATGGACTTTTCCAGGCAAGAATACTGGAGTGGGTTGCACAAGTTGAATTCTTAACCACTGGACCACCAGGGAGGCCCTGGGATAACTCTTAAAGGCTAACTTCTTGATTGGTGGGGGTGAGCTGAGGCCTCTGCTGTGACTGTAGCATAACCCTACTTCTCCTTCTACTCTAGGCTGCCTCTCTCCCTGGCCCATAGGTGTCCCGTGAGACCGTGAGCAACCCAACAAGCTGCCTGCATACAAATTTCCATCTCAGCATCTGCTTCCTGATCTGAGCCACCTGGTGGGATCTCATCATCATTCCGGGTCTCAAATAAGCACCCTCCCTGGATGTGAGAGCTGGACCATAATAAAGGCTGAGCACCGAAGAATTGATGCTTTTGAGTTCTGGTGCTGGAGAAGACTCTTGAGAGTCCCTTGGACTGCAAGGAGATCAAACCAGTCAATCCTAAAGGAAATCAACCCTGAATATTCACTGGAAGGACTGATGCTGAAGCTCCAATATTCTGGCCACCTGATGCGAAGAGCTGACTCATTAGAAAAGACCCTGATGCTGGGAAAGATTGAAGGCAAAAGAAGAAGGGAGCAGCAGAGGATGAGATGGTTGGATGGCATCACTGACACAATGGACATGAATTTGAGCAAACTCCTGGAGATAGTGAAGGACAGAGCAGCCTGGCCTACTGTAGTCCATGGGGTTGCAAAGAGTCAGATAGGACTTGGTGACTGAACACACACACTGGCCAGCCTGAGGAATGCTGCCCCAATCTGTCACCCTATCATATTTTATTTTTATCACATTTTGAAACTTCTAATTTTTGTTCATCCTCTTCCCCATTAGAACACTCATTTCCACAAAAGCTGCTGTGTTTTCCTCACATTGTCCCCAGAGCTGATGACAGTGCCCGGTACATAGTTGATACTCACTAAATATTTGTGGATTGAACATCTGTGGGCAGAGAAGTGAGCGGGTGAAGGAAGGAATGACTCTGTGAGTGATGCCTGCCTTTCCTACTCTCCCCTGCCCTGCCCCACCCCCAGAGTCCCTGAGCCAGGCTGCAGCCCCCTCCCCCATGTGACCCGGGCTGAGCTGGGGCCTCCTGGGAGGATGGAGCCTGCAGCCGCCTTGGCTGCTTGCCCTGTATTGATCAAAGCTGGGAGGCCTGCTGGCTGAGGTCTGTCCCAGCCCATGGGGCCGGGGGAGTGGGAGGGGGACTCTGGCTGAGATTCGAGCAGGGCTTGCCTGGGGCAGAGCAGTGCTGGCTAAAGACCCATCTGCTGACAGCACCTCTTCCCCACACTTCTCAGGGGAGGCCGGAATAGCCCCAGAAGGATGGCTGGGCAGGAGGGTTGGGGGGCAGACAGAGGCAGGACTGTGGCAGGGCTTAGGCAGTGAAGGCTCCTGGCCTCTCGCAAAGGTGCACATTTGATCTTACATCACTGTTTATGGGGATCCTATACGCGCCCTCTCTAAGGACCAAGGAGTGGACATCTATACAGATTGGTCAAGCGCCGCTTGGGCAGACAGCACTGGGCAAGACCCAGGAGTGAGGTTCTTGGTGAGCTCACGTTCCAATGGGAGTCATACTTATAGCAGCTCACTGTGACCCAGGCCACAGGAAGGGAAAAAATGCTGAGTGAAGGGAGTGCTGACTTGAGAATGAATAATGGAGATACTTCCCATGAGGCCGAAAGGGACCTTTATTCAGAGAGGAGAAGTGACTGGCCCGTGGTCACAGGGCTCTTAGTAGTTAAACTGAGGCTGGAACCCAGTCTCCTATTCTGTAAGTGCACTCAAGGAGTACGATGCTCTGGCATCAGCCCTCTGCATGCATGTATTGAGCACCTCCTCCGGGCCAGGCCATGTGATGGGTATAAGAGATTACGGTATGGGGAGGAGTGGGGCACCCGCCCTGACCTCAGGAGTTCACAGCCCAGGTGAGAGTACACACACATGCACGCACACACACACACACACAAACCCGTAATTCAAACTGGCACCATGATGAAGGTACACAGAGCTAGGAAACTGGATGACAGGGGAAGAGCTCATTATCTGCATCAGCAATAACCTGAGAAGCCCTCATAGACAAGGTGGTCTTTGAACTGTGTCTTAAAGATGGGTGAATTTTAAAAAGCAGGAGATATTGGGAAGAGGCAGGGTATCCCAGGGTTAGGTGTGGTGTGAAGAAAGATGTGGAGGCTGCTATCTTCAGCTGCCTTTGCAAAGACAGCAGCCCCCTTCCGGCTCTCCAGTCTCCAGACTCCTCACCCTTCTGCCCACAAGCCATACCACTGCCAGAGTGTCCTGAAATTCAACTCTTAGCATATGCTACTTTCCTACTGAAAGCCCATCAGTGGCTCCTCACTGTCCTCTGGATAACATCCTGTCAACATAGAACTTGAATGCAAGAGGTCCCTTCAGGCATCCTGTGTCCACCCACTCCTATTTTACAGAGAAGTAAACAAAGGCCCAGAGAAGATCACACAGCAAGTCAGGGGCCAAGCTGGAACTAAAATAGTGGCCTTCTAAACTCTAGGCAGAAGAGATGCAGAAGACGTGGGTTCGATCCCTGGGATGGGAAGATACCCTGGAGGAGGAAATGGCAACCCACTCCAGTATTCTTGCCTGGAGAATCTCACCAACAGAGGAGCCTGTCGGGCTACAGTCCATGGGGCCGCAGAGTCAGACACGACTGAGCACAGCACAGCAGCAGCAAACCCTAGTCAGGGCTCTTTCCCTGTTAACCCACCTTCTGCCGTCCCCCTACCACCTGGGTGATATTTAAGGGACATCCTCGCCACTGGCTAAAGTCTCGGAATATCATATCAAAGAACAGCCCCTAGCTAGGACTTAACTCAGGCCCTCATTTTACAGGTGAGCAAGCTGAGACCAGGAAGGCAGAAATTGAATCATTGTGACTTATCAGCTTCGCAGTTCACAAAATACTTGCACAGTAGACTAGGTGAAAAAGTTATTGCGCCCATTTAATAGATGAGGAAACCGAGTTCAAAAGAGCCAAGCAGTGGCTCAGGGTCACATGTGGCTTCATCTATTCATTCTTCATATATACATTCTGCATTTGCTCTGTGGCAGACCCGGTTTCCCGGGCCAAGCAAGCATAGGACTGTTCTGCGCTCTGGGTGCTCACCGCCCACTTGATGTTTCCAACAGACTGCAGCTGTGATCCCTTGCAGTGAACACCGGCATAGGAAGTCAGGGAGCTGGGGAACCCATGGCAAGACTTTAGGGGGAGCAGGTGGGAGGAAGTCTTTCAGGGGACTTCAGGGTGGGAGAAGGGAAAGAGGGAGTTCCAGGCAGGACCCTGGCCAGCCTCATGTTTCCCGCCTGCCAACCCCTTCCTGCTCCTTCCTGGAGGATTTAAGACTGTGTAGAGCAGTTGTTTTAAATTTCCGGGCAGGGGGATGCAGAGGGGGAGGGGGCTGCAGGCCGTCTGGGGTGCGGGCTGCTATTTACCAGGGCCCTTTGTGGGATGCAGCTCTCCAGGCTGGAGACTCCCACAATTGCTTCCAGCTGGGCTGTCAGCCAGCCCTGAGGAGTTGGGGGTAGGTGAAGGGGAGGGGGCAAGAGAGGGGCGCAGTGGCAGGAAGGGTCTCCTCTAGCCCAGGGTCCCCTGGCCTCCTTGGGTGGCTGCTCTTGCGGGCATATCGGGCCTGGCTGGGCATCCTTGAACATAAATGTATCTATAAACTGGGAATCCATCCAGCCTGGACGGTTCTGAGCTTTATGGCCTTTATGCACTTAATCTTTCATTTCCTCTCCCCTGCTTCATCTCCCCGCTCACTTCCCCTCTTTCCCGGGAGGAATTGCTCTGTTGCCCCTCCCCCATGGCTCCACGGGCCCCTTTGTCAGAAGGTACCTATGTGTACAGCTGGCCCTTGGTCTCTGTCTGGGCCCCCACCATTCATTCCTTCCAGTACAGCAGTAGTGAAGGAATACTCCCTGGTGTAAAATCTCCCCTTAGCTACTTGGCACCCAGAGGACAAACTCCTCCGTCAGGCAACCAAGACCCTCCAGCCTCCCCTCTCTGCTCCCCTCCAGCATACCCCAAGCTCCAACCAAAGGAACCAGAGCACAAGGACGTATCAGTGCTTTTCCCTTGCTTGTTGGGTCCCTCGACCAAATGACCCATCACCCATCTTTCCCCGTTTGGCTCAGTGCTTAGGCATCACTTTCCAGACACCAGCTCCCAGGGCGGGTTGGGGCCTGTCCTCGGTGTGCCTGTAGCCTTATTTTTTGTACAAGAAGAACACCTTTCAATTTGTTTGTCTCACAAGCCTATCAATGGGTGAAGAGGGGGAAGCTTTGGACATTGTATAAGATCAATTGGAGGGAAGAGAGGCTGGTTCTTCTCCACCACTTAGGGGTCCTACTTTCACAGAAACATATTCCTTTTACCTTGAGAGTCATTTCGTGGCTTTTTCTTGGTGGAATCTTCATGGAAACCTAGGACTAGATTCTAGGGGCAGGACATCTCTGGTATCCCAGCACCTCACCAGGGTTTGGCTCAGAAATCTCATACCTGTTTCTCCTCTTCTTTCATACAAGGGAGACCAATGCACAGGGAGGGAAAGGAACTCACCCAAGGTCACACAGCAAATCAAGGCAGGGTTGGGACCGTTCCTTTAAAAGACACTAAAAAAACTGAAAAGAGCCCTTAGGTGGGAGCCAGGAGAAGAGTAAGTTTTAGCCCCACTTTGACGCCCCTCCAGTCCCAAACAAGTCACACGCCTGTAATCTCCGTGGACACCTCTCCCGTCCCCCTCCCCCACCTGGTTTCCTTCCTGCTAGTTCCGATGGTGGGGGTGGGGAATATTTTCTGAGAGCAGACTGCTCCTTTAAGACGCCTCCCTCCCTCTCTTCCAGGCTCTTGGGAGAGCTGGGCCAGGACGGGGTGGGGGCGGGGGTGGAGGTGGGGGACCTGCATTAGGGGTTGGTGGCAGGTCCTAGCTGCAAGGCCTGGTAGGTCCAACACTCAGAGAATGAGTCTGCTCAGGACAAAGAATGTCAAATGTCCCTTTTGTTCTGGGGCAGGGTGGGGCTAGAGCCTGGCAGGCATGGGGAAAAACAGAGCTGGATGGACCTGTCCAGGTCAGGACTGGGTAGACAGGGGTCTCCTCTCTAGGTTAGATAAATGAGTCTAGTCTGCCCTCCCAGGTCCGAGAGTGCCTTGGCCTGCTGTTGCAGGAAAGCCACTTGCCTGGTCCCACAGCAGAGAGGCAAGAACCTGGTAGGCCTGGGTCCCAAGGATCATGGTCACGAGGCTTTCTCCGTGGGTTCTCCCCTCACTCACCAGCTGCAGAGCCCTCAACGGTGCTGAGCACCGTGCACTCCCAGTCTTCCCCAAACCCCCTGCAAGGGCCTCATCACCCCATCTCACAGGGGCGGGAAGTGACCCTCAAGGAGGGCAGTGACTGTCCCGCTGGCTCTAGGGAAGAGCAGCACCAGGATTTGAAAGCAAGCCCTGGAACCTGTCCCCTTTCCCTTGAGGGCAAAGGTCACTCCAGGACAGATTTTAACTGGACAAAGGGATCGTCTGAAAGGTGAAGGGACTTGCCTCAGGTCACTGAGCCCGCCTGGGACAGGGACTGGCAGCCTCATCCTCCTACCTGCTCTGACTGGCTTCAGACTCCGAAGAACTAAGGCTCCCAACCTCAGAATGTGGCAGCCTTGCTTCCTCGGGGCCAGCTGAAGCCCCCGGATTGTACCTTGGAGCCCTAGGGTGAGAGTTAACTCTGTATTGCCTGTGTGTCTGTCACGGAGTCTATACTCTTTAAGGCTGAGTTTGGTCCCCTGAAAAGTAGATTCTGCCCTGTGGGATGGCTGTGGCCCTAGAGACCACAGAAGCTTCCGTGAGCTGTGCTGACCCTGGGGCTTACTGAAGGCGAACTCCCTCCTTCCTTTCCTTTCTTCCTCTCTCCCTGCCTCCTCTTGCCTCTTTGGTCTTGAGATCAGATCAGACCTGATTGATGGACCACAGGAAGCTAGTTCAGCAGAGGCTGGGAGAGCCAGGCAGGGGAGCTAGAGGAGGAAGGAGGCAGGAGAGGGAACAGAGAGGAGCAGGGGGAGGAGAAGGAGGTGGTTTGAGAGAGCCTTGTCTTAAGATTCCTTTTCACAGGCAAGAATTCATTTCCTGGGGGCTCATAGCTCTTGAAT
>NW_011494816.1:1192541-1194274 GCF_000754665.1 Bison bison bison | reverse complement strand
CCGCCAGGAACCCCAGACTGTCCGGGAAAGGAGTGTCCACCTCCTTGCCCCACTGTCCTTGGGAAGGCCCTGTCCAAGCACTGGAAGAACGGGTCAGAGTTGGGTGGGTGGCCCGGGGGCCTGCCAGGAATTCCCCACCTCATGGGCCTGCTGCCTCTGGAAAGGGGACCGGAATGAGGGTGGGGGATGAGCTTGTCTTGAAGCCAGTGAGTATTCTGTTCTCACTGAAGCTGCATATTTATTTGGGGTGGGCTGGGGAATCTGGAGGAGATTATGGGAGCTCTAAGGTTGCACAAGCCCCCCACCTTGGTGTCTGTCTCCTTGGACCCAGTTCTCTCGAATGTGTTCCCCCTACATCCACATGTTCCCTGCCCTCCACTTAGGCTGAAAAATTACCCCGCTACAAAGGAATGGGAGATGATTGACTTCAGGTTGTTCCCCTCTGCTCAGGCTGGATTGATTCTTAAGTCTCTCAGGGAAGATGCTCAGGCCCTTTAAAAATAAATAAATAAATAAATTGAAGACCAGATTTAAAGTCTTGCCTGAATGCTCCCAGCCCAGCTTCTCCCTCCCTCCTCCCCCTGGAGCTCTTTCAGCCCCCACTGCCTGAGTCCCTCCTGGGCATTTAGGTCTTCCAGTTGAATGGGAAGAGCAGGGAGGAATCTAGTGTTCTTTGAGGGCCTCCAAAGTGCCAGCTCGGCTCCCTGATGCAGGCTTTACTTCTCTGACTTCAACCTCCCAACAACCTTTTGAGCAAGCCGTGTGATCCCTCCCCTCCCCTGTACAGAGCCTGGCAGAGGAGAAAAGTCAGGCTGAGAGAGGATGGGGAACTTGCCTGAGGTCACAGACTGGCAGAGCTGGGGCTGGTCTTCACGTCTTCCAAGCTGAGTTCAGAGTTCTCCCCTGCACCACCCCTGCCAGTGATCTCCAGGGTCAAAGTGCAGGATCTGGCTGAAACAGGCCAGCATCAGAGCTGGGAGGAGCCTCACAGGCCATTGTAGATGAACCTGTCTCTTCTGAACGGAGAGACCGAGAAGGCAAGGGGCTTAGCCAGGGTTCCAGAGCAGTTCTTCTAGGCACTGTGCATGGTGCTAAGGGCTGGGAACAGAGTGAATGTAAGGACAGATGCTGGTCTCGTGGACCTTTTACTAATGGGAGACAGCAGGGCACTTAAAGTTCTGATAAGGAAGTATGGATGGCCTTTAATTGCACAGAGCAGTCCCTAACACAGACTATGGCTCTTTGGATACTACTGAAGAGTTTTAAGTGGTGAACTACACGCGGACTTAGGGCTGCCAGGTAAAATACAAGATGCCTGGTAATCTTAAACTTCAGATAAAAAACAAATAATTTGTTTCTAGTATAGGTATGTCCCATGCAATATTTGGGACATACACGAAAAAGATTATACATTGTTTATCTGAAATTCTAATTTAACTGAGTCCTGTATTTTTCATTTATTTTTTATTGAAGGATAATTGCTTTACAGAATTTTGCTGTTTTCCATCAAACCTCACATGAATCAGCCATAGGTATACATATATCCCTCCCTTTTGAACCTCCGTCCCATCTCCCCCCCATCCCATCCCTCTAGGTTGATACAGAGCCCCTGTTTGAGTTTCCTGAGCCATACAGCCAATTCCTGTTGGCTATCTATTTTACATATGGTAATGTAAGTTTCCATGTTACTCTTTCCATACATCTCACCCTCTCCTCCCCTCTCCCCATGTCCA
>NW_011494816.1:1181172-1192441 GCF_000754665.1 Bison bison bison | reverse complement strand
CTCCCCATGTCCATAAGTCTATTCTCTATGTCTGTTTCTCCACTGCTGCCCTGTAAATAAATTCTTCAGTACCATTTTTCTAGATTCTGTATATATGTGTTGCTGCTGCTAAGTCACTTCAGTCATGTCCGACTCTGTGCGACCCCATAGACGGCAGCCCACCAGGCTCCCCCGTCCCTGGGATTCTCCAGGCAAGAACACTGGAGCGGGTTGCCATTTCCTTCTCCAATGCATGAAAGTGAAAAGTGAAAGTGAAGTCGCTCAGTCGTGTCTGACTCTTAGTGACCCCATGGACTGCAGCCTACCAGGCTCCTCCGTCTGTGGGATTTTCCAGGCAAGAGTATTGGAGTGGGGTGCCATGAATATGGTATTTATCTTTTCCTTTCTGACTCACTTCACTCTGTATAATAGGTTCTAGGTTCATCCAACTCTTTAGAACTGACTCAAATACGTTCCTTTTTATGGCTGAGTAATATTCCATTGTGTATCTATACCTGAGTCCTGTATTTTTATTTGCTATATCTGGCAGCTCTGCCCTGGCAACTACGTTGGGGTATGGAGCTGGCATTCCCAGGGAGGATGGTAGGACGCAGTTGGGGAGCATGGTGAGTTTAGTTACGAACAGTTTTGGCTGAGATTCTCCAGGGCCTTCCAAGGAGAAGTGCTCAGGTGACAGCTGGGGACAGGGTTAGAGGCGTAGCGGCGCAGCAGCTGAGGTGTCATTTGCCAAGTGGGGGAAAGGAGATTCCTACTGAGGAAACAACAGGGGTAGGGCGGGGTGGGGTGCTGTCCCCGTCACACGGCCTAGTTGCAAGGGCTGGCTCTGGGAGTCGGTGCCTGGCTGCAGCTGGCCCCAGTCCCTGGCAGTACCACCCCAGCTCTGCCCCTGCTAGTCTCCTCCTGAGCATTGGAATTCGACTTTATCTCCCCAAAGGTCACCTTGCCCAGGGCCTGGCCCTGAGGGTGGACATTCCTCACATTCCGTGGTCCTCACAGGAGACTGTAGGCCCCAGGTTTCAACCTTAGCTCCTTTTGGCAAGATTTACTGAAGGCCTACTGTGCATCACGGGCTTCCCTGGTGGCTCAGTCCGTAAAGAACTGGCCTGCAATGCAGGAGACCCAGGTTTGATCCCTGGGTCAGGGAAGATTACCTAGAGAAGGAAATGGCAACCCACTCCAGTATTCTTGCCTGGGAAATCCCATGGACAGAGGAGCCTGGTGGGCTACAGTCCCCGGGGTCGCAAGAGTCGGACATGACTTAGTGACTAAATCACCACCATCTACTATGCATCAAGGAGGTCTGGGCTTGGGGGTCTGACCAGCTGAGTCTGAATTCCGACTTTGCCTCCTATCAAATGGATGACCCAGGGGCCAGTTACTTCTCTTTCCCTGAGTCACAGTGTCCTCACTTGTAAATTGGGGATAATCCTGACAGAGGTATTAGGTGGTCACGTCTTTAAAACACCTACCTCATGCTTGGCATTCAGTAGATGCTCTGTAATATCAGTTTCTCCTTTGCCTTCTCTGAGCCTCTGTTTCCTCATTTTTAAAGAACAATAATAGAACCTCCCAAGACAAGCCCAGGACTGGTCATGCATGAGCTGTGATGACCCACGGGGTAGCTTTGTGGGAGGTTTCAGAACCCTGTACTTCTCAGGGCCAGCAGAGGCTGGAGGTAAAGTCTGAGATGACCTCAGCTGGGCAGGGAGCAGGCAGATGGACAAATGACTGCAGCCTCCATGATATGGCTATTAGGATCCACTGGGATGGTCAGAGGGCCTTGGTGGGAAAGGCTGGTAGAAATTGAAGCAGGGGAACCACAGACCTGGGCAGCTGGGTCTCTGCCCTGAATTCTGTTATGTATGGGTCCCCTCTGCCCGCCTCCAGCCCCACTCCCCCCTACAAGGTAAGCTGTACATGAGGCCAAGGGGACATGCCCCCCTGGAGCCCAAGCTTATTCTAGATCACACTCCAGGCAATGGAATCTGGAATTCCCTTCCCAAAGGGTCCTGACCCCACTCTCAGGACCCAGGTCTGTCCTCCCAGTGGACTCTGCTGCAGGTGTGTGCAACCCTAGACCTGATGGGTAGACAAGGAAACTGTTTGGTGGGGGGGTGGAGTGGAGGTGCACCTGGGAATTTGGGACATAGGGCTGAGTCTCCACGTCTGCAAACAGGGACTCTTGCTGTAGGGAGGAAGCAGGTAGGGAGAGGAGGAACCTGGCAGGTGGCCTGCCATTTGAGCTCTTGCCCCAGGCCACAAATATTAGGGGTGGACTGTCCTATGGCACGACCATTGCCAGGGAAGTCCCTAGTGGTAGTAACTCTGATTCAATGATGGGTCAGTTTCGCCTGCAGATTCCCAGACCACCCCCAGACACCCCACTGTGAACATTCATATTCCTGGGTCTTGGCAAAGATCCTAGAGTTTGCATATTTAACAAAGATGGCCAGAGGCCGTGTTGGGAGCTTTGTGTCCAGAAACCTGTTTAATTCTCACAGTCACCCTGCAAGGGAGATGGCGAGGAGGAAACTGAGGCTGGCGAGGAGACTTGCTATGACCTCACAGCTGCTATACGACAGAGCTGGGACTATCTCCTTGGACTCTCCAGTCCCTCCCAAACCCCACAGCCTCAGAAAGAGATAATGGCACTCTAGCATTTGGGTCAAAATTCTTGAATTTCTTTTGGACAGATTCTGCTTGGCCCTGGGAAACAAAGCTTAGAATTCAATCATGGAACAAAAGTCCTCTTCTCTGTGTGAGAGGATGTGGCCTGGTGAGGGTCCCTAGCCCAGAAGATTCTGGGGCTTCTCTCAGGCCTCGGTAGGATTAGTTATCATCCAGGCACCAACGTCTCCCATGCCGGTCTCTGTAGCCTGGTGTCTAGGTTCCAAAGTCAAGTGTTCCCAAGCTGGGCGGCACCTCCCTCACCCTTGCTCCACACTCACAGCCCATCCTCCTCCCGCCCCAACCCCACATCTGTCCCTCTTCTGGCCCTGCTGCCCTTCCAGTACCCAAAGCAACCACCTGCATGTTCATGGCCATCCTTAACTCTGCCCTCTCCAGCCACTTCTGAGGCACAGGTCACTGTCCTGTCCCATCTGCTTCCTAATAGCCATGAATCGGTCCCCACCTTCCACTGACCTTACATCTCCTCTTGTTCAGACCTCACCATCTCTCAAAAAGACCACTAACCCCTCCAAGCCATTGGATGTATGGCAACCAAAATGATGTCTAGGAAAATAAGGGACATGTCCTGCCTCTGTTCAGACTCTTCAGTGGTTCCTGTCTCAGTGCCCTTAGACTAAAAGCCAAGTTCTTCTCTTTTTTTTTAAACAATTTTACTTTTATGTTTTAAAATGTTTGTATTTATCTTTGGCTGTGCTGGGTCTTTGTTTCTGTGCTCAGACTTTCTCCAGTTGCCGGAAGTTGGGGCTACTCATTGCAGTGGCTTCTCTTGTTGCAGAGTATAGGCTCTAGGGCAGTTGGGCTCACTACTTTCACTCATGGGCTTAGTTGCCCTGAGGCATGTTGGATCTTCCCAGACCAAGGGTTTAACCCAGGTCCCCTCCATTGGCCAGTGGATTCTTTACCACTGGACCACCAGGGAAGTATGCCAAGCTCTTCTATACTCTCCAGCAACACTGAGGGGCTTCATAATGTTCCCTTCCCCAAAACTCTTTGCTATTTTTTCACCTCTCTGTCTTAGATACTGTTCTTCTCTCTTCCCTTTTGCTTCCTGGCTAACTGCTACTTCCTAAGATTCCAACCAGCATGGCCTCCTCTGGGAAGCTGCCCCTGCTGCCCTCCAGGCTGGGTTAGGCCCTTTACTCTGGGTTTCGGCTCTTTCTTGCTGTGCTTGCTACCTGCGGTAATAATAACAGCTTATCCTTATTGAGTGCTGACTCCGTGTATTTTTCTTTATTGACCCATTTAACCCTCAACACCACCCTATGAGGCAGGTTCTATGATCACTTCCATTTTTCAGATGGGGAAAAGGCTAAGTAAACTGACTAGGGTCACACTACTTGGGGATTTGAGCCCAGGGTGGCTGGCTGCATGCAGAAAGCTGTCCTAATCCTATGGTTGTCTCCTACGCACTGGGTGCACCTTTGGGGGGGTGGTTCTTTCTAGAATGGGAGATCCCGGAGGGCAGGGTGGCTTCTGACCCAGGAAGACGAACCCAGCAGCCAACCCATGTGCTGGGACGGGTAGGTGGCGAAGCCTGGTGCTCCAACCCTGGTCTCCCGCCCCTGGGGAACTGTGAGGGGCCTCTGGCGGCCCGGGCCTCGGGCGGCACAGCTGGGGAGGGCTTGGGGCCAGATGGGCTGCGCCGAGGCAAGGAGGCCAGGGCGGCCGGCCGGGGCGCGCGTTGCCATGGCGACGGGGGGCGGCGGCCCCGCCCCGGCGGCGGGGGAGCAGGTGGCGAGACGGTGCGCGGACAGGGGGAGGGGCCGGAAGGGGCCCGCGGGAGCCGGGGCCGCTGGGCGCGCCCCCAGCGCATGTCCTCCTCCTCCTGGCCTCCCAGCTCCTGCTGCTCCTTTGGCGACTCGGGCTCTACGAATATCTTAGAAGAACACCGTTTGACCAGAGGACCAGGCTCCCTTTCTGGCTTCGGCTCTCAGTCCCTCTGTATCTCGCTCAAGCAAATCAATTACGTTCATCCTCCATCTCCCAGCCTCAGTTTCCTCGCCTGTGACACGGCAGAGATGGACCAGGAAGACCTTCCTGGACACATCAGCGCACACTACATTTTTTGTGACTCTGGGGATAGGGCCGGGAGGATTCAGGGCTGGGTAATTTCTCCTCCTCTTCCACTGGAGGCACGTTCTCAGCATCATGACGCCCATTATGCGGGAATGTCAGAGCTAGAAGAGCTGGTAGTCAGTGAACCCAGTGTCTGCATTATACAGAACGGGCAGCAGCTGCCCAGAGAGGGTAGGCGACTTGTCCAGGGTCACACAGCGAGTTGAAGACCGAGGCAGAACGAGAAACCTGGTCTTAGCCTCTCGGTGCTCCACCCATCACCTCCTGCCTGGGAGCCCAAATCGGGTGTACGAATGGGGGGAGGGGCAGGTTACTGTGGGAAGAAAACGAACACCCCTGCTCTCCCTTCTGCAGGCTCCAGCTGCTAAGACGGCGGCGGGAAGACAGCCTGACCCGAGAGCCAGCCTTCTTATCTGCGCCAGAGACCTCACGGTGTCCTGCCACGACCCATACCCCCATGGCCTCCATCCGGGACTGCTGCACAGCTCTGTTCTGAGTCCCCGCCCTGCGAAGGAGGTGTGGAGGTTGTGGCTTTCTTCCACCCACCCCGCCCTAAGTAAGGGAAGAGCTGGGACCCTGGACCAGGCAGTCTTGGCCCAGAGCTGGGCCTCCTGCCCACACCAGCCCCCAGTCCTCTGAGGGGCCCTACTTTCCTTAGGGATAAAGCCCCTCTCTCCTTCCTTGCACCCCTTTCTGAGGTCTCAAAGCCTCGGCCTAGAGTGGGGCTGTTTAGAGGGCTGGCTTGCTTCTCTTCCCTCAGGCAAGAGTCACTGGGGACTGACTGGCTCTGGTTCCCAGCTGATGGTGGTGGGGGGTGGTTCTGGCTAGGGGTTGAGGTGGAGGGGAGCTGGGCTGAGGCAGGGTCTGTGCCTTTAAGGTACAGCTTACTGCTGGAGTCACACACACACACACACACACCAGTCTCTTGCACATAGTCACACAGTCATACAGCCACACACACACTCCCAGGATCTGTTCTCTACCCCATCTCTGTCATTCTCTCTCTGCGCGCGCGCGCGCGCGCGCGCACACACACACACACACACACACTCATACACTCCCAGGCTCTGTTCTCTCTCCCCCCTTTCTCTATGTCATTCTCTCTCCACACACGCATAACACACACACACTCACACACACATACACACACACATACACTCACACACTCCCAGGCTCTGTTCTCTTTCCCTCTCTCTCCCTCTCTCCACACAGACATACACACTCAGTCACACACACAAAAGCATCCACACACTCCAGTCCCCCTCTCTCCCCAAGGTCTAGTTTTAAACAACATGGGCTAGGGGAGGAAGGGCGAGGGCAAGGAGTTCTGACCTAGAAAACGGGCCCTGCCTCCATTTGTCCCTCCCCAGCCCAGGAGAGGGGCCGATGTTCCAGTTTGGTATCACTGCCCTGGGTCAAGGCTGCAGGGAGAAATGAAGGAGCCAGGCGAGGTGGGGATCAGGCTCTGGGAGAGTGAAGGGAGGGGGCTGCTTGGCCCGGGGCCCAGCCTTTTGGCTGCAGACCCAGTAATCAGAGGGGAGCCTCCTGCTCCTTCCTGTCCTCACTCAAGGAGGGACTGCCTTCTAGCACAGAGGAAGCAGGTTTAGTGACAAAGTTATTAGGTGGCTTTGCCACAGGCCGATGGACAAGTTTGCCTTTGACTTATGATAAAGGGGCTCTTGACCTTTCTTGGGCCGTGTTACACCTTTAGTCAAATCTAGACTAGAATTGTGCCCAAGCTCTGTGGGTGGAGAAGTCCTTCCTTCTTAACTAAAATTCTTCTTGCTGTAGTTCCATGTAGAGCCTGGGAGTTCTCTACCTATATGAATTTCCACCTTTTCATCTCAATTTCCTCTGAGTGTTTATGGGTAACTCCTGTTCATCCTTCAAAGCCCGACTCAAAAGGACCCTCAAGTAGAAAACTTTCCCTGCTTCAGTCCCTTGGGTAGTATGAGTTCCTCTTTCCTCTAGCATCTGGGCTTTCTGTACTTTCTACAGTTCTAACGCTTCCATGTTTTAATAAGCAAGTGTGTCCCTGACCCCAAGTGTGGATGTAGCTCTTCTCACATTGTCTCCGTTATTCATCACGCCCTGTCTTCCTCTGTGGTCGGGATAGGATCCCCTTTAACAGTACTCTGGTTCAGCTCAATCGGTTGAACAGCAAAGCAGAATTTGAACCCACATCTGTCTGATGTCACATCTTGGCCTTTCCCCCATTTCTCACTACTCTTCACAGGCAACTTTCCCTTCAGGAGACTCAACAGAGGAAAAGTGATCTCATAAAAAGTCCCAGAGAGACTGGAACTAATTTCAGCATCATGCACACTGAAATGTACCCTCTTCAATTCAACAAAGGTTTATTGAGCATCTGTCTGTACAGACCTTGTGCTGGGTGCTAGGCTGTTGTTGTTCAGTCGCTAAGTCATGTCCGACTCTTTGTTACCCGAGCACACCAGGCTTCCCTGTCCTTCACTGTCTCCCAGAGTTTGCTCAAATTCATGTCCATTGAGTCAGTGATGCCATCCAACCATCGCATCCTCTGTCATCCCCTTCTCCTCCTGCCCTCAGTCTTTCCAAACATCAGGGTCTTTTCCAGTGAGTTAGCTCTTTGCATCAGGTGGCCAAAGTATTGGAGTTTCAGCTCCAGCATCAGTCCGTCCAATGAATATTCAGGGTTGATTTCCTTAAGAATTGACTGGTTTAATCTCCTTGCTGTCCAAGGGACTCTCAAGAGCCTTCTCCAGCACCACAGTTTGAAAGCATCAGTTCTTCAGTGCTCAGCCTTCATGGTCCAACTCTCACATCCATACATGACTACTGGAAAAGCCATAGCCTGGACTAGATGGAGATAACAGAGGCACTGCCTCCCCATCTATGGGGACAGTAGGCGCACATACATATAGGCAATGATGCCTGCAGGTGCCTGAGAGGCTAAGGAAACTGGATTTCCACAAGAGGCCCTGATTCAGATTGGGGGAGACTACAGGAACTGAGAAGAGGCTCCCCAGCAGGGGAGTAGGAATCAGACAGGTGGATGGTGCACACAGAAGGACAGTTTCCTCCTTAGAGCATCCCCAGAATCAGGAGAAGGAAACTGACAATGACTCAGGGTTGGCTACCCCAGCCTGCGTTCCTTCCTCATCCCCACCTTCATGGAGGGCGTGGCCAGAGAGTTGCAGCTGGCATTGAAGTGTGCTGAGGGAAATTCCTTGGTAAATAGAGTTAATTCCATTGTGAAGTACCCAGGGGAATTTCTACTGTTTCCCTCTTATTTTTCTATTTTCTATTTTTGGCTGCACATATGACGTGTGGGATCTTAGTTCCCAGACCAGGGAGTGAACCAGTGGCCCCTGCATTGAGAGCTCCAAGTCTTGACCACTGGACAACCAAGGAAGTTTCATTTTCCCCGTTTTTAAAAAACAGGGGCCTTCCCTGGTGGTCCAGTGGTTAAGATTCCGTGTTTCCACTGCAGGGTGCTCTGGTTTGATTCCTGGTTGGGGATCCCACGTGCTGCAGCACCTAAATTCCAAGTTAGTTTCCTAGAAAAATGGCTGATGTTAGAAGTGAAGTAAGAGGTCTCTAGCTAGGAAGTCCTTAAAGCCTGGTCATCTGTACTTCCTCCATGATTTTTGCTCGAACCTTATCTGTTTAGTGTTTTTCTTTAAGTTAACTCACTTTTTTTTTTTTTTTTAGTTAACTCACTTTTAAAAAACTTGAACAAAAGAAACTGTACTCTGTTTTGGCTTTCAAAAAACAAGAGGTAAATACAAGAGTTAATTCAGTGAAAACAAAGCAATTCTGCTTAGATAAGTTTTGCTTGCTAAGTGGCCTCTCTCTTTGCTATGAAGGGAGATGAGCAAGCATCAGAAAGGCCTTAAAGACATTCCAACCTCAAAATGGGCCTTTTGCTTTCGCCTTGACTTAGCCAGGAGCAAGAGTCAAAAAGGAGTAAATTTTCCGAGGTGAGCTGAGGTTCCATGGTCTGTGGCCGTGTCTGCGCCCTCTCTGGCCTCATTCCCTCATCCCATGAGGTGGGCTTAACCCACACCTTGGAAGATTCTGCCTTCATCCAAGCCCTTTGGTCCAGAGAGAGGAGGAGAGGTATCCAAGGTCGTTTAGAAAGCGAGGTAGCCACCTGGAGCCCAAGACCCAGGATTTTGACCCAGGGTGGGGCTGGACTGGGGGAGAGCTGAGAGACCAGATGGCTACAGGAGCTGAGCCCTGGGCTGTGGGAGCCCAGAGCCCACCCCTGCTGCTGTGTCCCTGGCTGTGCCTGAGCAAGCGCCAACTTCACTCGAAGCCTCAGGCTCCTCATTTACATGGTAGGACCCCTCCCTCCCCACACTCTAGTCCTGTATTACCATGATTTCTTCCAGACAACCCCTTCAGTTCCCCCTACCCATACCTGACAGTGCAGAGTCCTGACTCCCTTGCAAAACGCACAAGCCCACCCCTCCTCCCACCCAGAAGCCTGGCCCCGGCCTCCTCCTCCCACTCACCCCCTTCCAGTCCAGCCACAGCCATCTGTGGAGCACAGTGCCCGGACCATCACAGACACGCCATCAGTGTTTGTTGAATGAGTGAATCAACGAACACTGCCACGTGCTCCGTGCTGCCTCATCTCTGCATCAGCTGTTTCCTCTGCTTGGAATGCCCTTTTTTCCTTGCTTGGTCTCCAAGCTTTGATTCATTTCCTAAAAACCCTGCGTAGACACTCTCCTCTTTTAAGACCCTTTCCCTGACATTTCCCAGAAGAGCTCATCACCCATGAACTCAGTGCTAGCTCTGTGGCAGGCATGAAGCTCGGGGCTGGGCACACCAGCACCAAGACACATGAAGCTCGTTCCCTCTTGGATCTTTCCTTTTCCTCTGAGCCTCCAGAGCCTGGCTCTTGGTGCTGTTCTGACGTTGGCCATGTGGCATAGCAGTTATTTGTACCTGTCGCTCCTGGACTGTGCGCGAGCTCTCAATGTCAGTCATCTTGGGGCCCCAGGACCCAGCCCCCAGCTTGCCACACAGCAGATTGTGCCGTCAACCACCGGGCACGCTTCCCCACCCCCAGAGCTGGGATTTGTAGAGCAGTTTAAGCATAAGCACTAATAGAAGCACTGTTGTTCCCACTTCCTGGGCCCGCGAGAGCCTACTGGGTGCCAGGCACCTGGCCCATGTTCTCCGTGCCCCTGACAGCACACTGTAGTAAGTTGGTAAACGTGACCTGGGACCCAAACCGGGCCCTGGGGGCCAGGCTTCTTCCCCAGCGGGCCCCTCACCCTACGGGAGCCTCTTCCCAAGGCCAGATTCCAGAAGCCTCCTCATTCTGAGCCCTGCTCTGCGCACCCTCCACCCCCCTAGCACTGGCCTGGCTTCCTGGAATTTGTCCTCCTAATTGAAACCAAACACCGGGGCTCCTCAGGGCTGTGCCCCAGAGGCCCCGGTGGGTTTCTCTTTCCCTCCCTCCTCCCTTCCTCAGCTGGGGGCGGGGTGTTCAGCCCTGGGCAGCCTTTGGGGGGAGGCACTTCCCCTGCAAAGGGTATGGGGTAGGGGCCCTCCCCACTGCTAGCGTCTGAATTAAACTCAACTCTCTCACAGCTGGAGGTACAGAGGGAGAAGGAGGAGGAAGCAAGAGAAGGGAGAGTGTGAAGAGCACTCAATTGGGATGGTCCCTGGGAAAACCCTGCAGGAGCCCTGTCTTAGGCCAAAGGCCTGGCAACTAGAGGACGGATTTGTGAAAGTCAGCTCCATCCAGACCTACCTTGTGACCTTGACCTTGGACAAGTCACTTCATCTCTCCAAGACTCAAGTTCCTCGCTTGTATACAAATGGGGATCTGTGGAACCCATCTCACAGGATTATGGAGAAAATGAAATGGGATAACCTACATAAGTACTGTAACTATGGCCAGGGCTCAGTAAAACCCAGCACGATAGCTGTTCTGGGCAGCAATATGGGTTCCTACAGTTGGTTGGCTGGTGGAAGGCACCTCTGAGGATATGTGGGGTTGTTAAAGGATGTAGTTGGAAAGGTCGCTTAGGGTCAATGAATGTTTGTTGAATGAAGGAATTCATTCAACTTTCAACAAACATTCAGTGAGGTCCCCCCTGCGCCAAGCCCGGGGACACCACTGTGAGGAAGTGAGGGACCACCCCCAGCCCTCAGGCCCAGAGTAGGGCTGGGTTGGGGTGGAAGGGGTGGGTGGGGTGGAAGGGGTGGGGTGGTGGTCACAACCATCAAAGGTGATGACAGCACCAACTGCTGTGTACTGTGACCAGGAAGACAAGGGGCTCTAGGAGCCCCCAGGAGGACTCACCCCGGCTGGGACCCAGGAATGGGTGGTCAAGGATGGCTTCCAGAGAAAAGTGTCTGGGGGGAGCTGAGAGCGCTCTGAATGCACGCCTTATCTCCCTGTTTGCACTTACTTCCAACAGCACTTGCCCTTGTGTGCCAGCTGGTCCAGGTGCTGTCTGAGGACGTGGCCACGTTGGCAAGCCTAAACTCACCACCC